>NC_086184.1:10495378-10855378 GCF_023053635.1 Elgaria multicarinata webbii
CCATTCCAGGAATGTGAAACACACACGCACACACGCACACACACAATGCTGGAAACAGTTAGAGAGGAAAAGTTCAGATAAACATCTGTCAGGGACAATTTCTGTCTAGGGAATCCAATCCAACAACGTCGAAGGGGTTAGGAAAGAGTTGGGCTGTCAAGGCCTTTGATATGGCTTCCAGTTCCATGAGTCTATCAACCACAATGGGAAACTGCAGAAAGAGTGAAGACAGATATAATAGCTATAAAAAGAGTGTGTTCCATCCAGCTATGGTCCAAGCCAGAGCTGGCCCTATCATTAGACAGAGTGTAGTAGTTGCCTCAGGAGGCAGATGCGGTGGGATGGAGAACGGCAGTGAGATGTCAGAAGACAGAACCGCATTTTCCCTCTATGCTAGCCTGCTGCCCTCAGGTGAAGTGCAGGATGCTGTCCCATTGCCAGAATGGAAGGAACTGCCTGTCCAGTCAGACTTCATACATCAAATCGGGGAGGAATTCTTGTCCTTTGCCTTAGGCAGCAGCAAAATGGCTTAGGCTGGTGATTTGAGCATAGTTTCCACCCAGCTCTGCACTTTGAATGACAGAAAACTGAATGCTGTTCCAGTCACGTCCCTCCCACATGCCCCATTCTTCTGTCAAATTGCCCCCTAAACAAAAATTAAGGCATTACTCATACATCACACAAGCATCTGTTTATCTGTTCATTCATGCCTCCCTAACTTTATTTTAAAGGAAATGTTTTCTTTTTAAGTATGCAACTGCTTTGGTGATTCGGGTGTGTGTGTGTGTTGGTAACATCACAGGCACCAGCCAATCAGTGCTGTTCATAAACAGTCCATGCCACAAACACGCTCAATGGTTGTCATTCTCCAGGGCTCAAACCTGGAAAGAAAAAGCCACCTTTGGACAAAACCCAGCTCTAAAACTGCTATGTCTGTATCCTCCCTAAAGTTTACCTCTCATAAAGTTCACCCACAAAACAATGTTCTCCCATGTCGCTTCCTCACCCCATACACAAACATGCCCACCTTGTGCAGCTTCTTGGAATAAAGCGTTGCTTGAAAAGGAAATGTTGAAAGGCAAATCTTGAGTGTCAGTCCTCTTTCCCTCCACTGAAATTCGCAATCTTTTTAACAAGATTGGGGTTTTGGCAGGTATTTTCTGCATCATGAAAAATGCCATGTTTCTCTCTCTCTCTCATATATATATATATATATATATATATATATATATATGGATTTTTGAAAAGGATGGCAGTGGTTGGAAAGACTGTTGCTCAGGTTCACATATCTTTGACAGGTTTGGCAGCTTTTTCATAGTGCTTCCCCCCCTCCCCCCACCCCATTTTTATTTCATGGAAATATGCACAGATGACTCAGCCTTTTTAGTCTTCCTGCCTCTTGGAGTTCATTTCTTCCTGTCATCGTTGCCCTGCGCATTCAACTCCTCTATAGACTTTTTGCTCCTGGCATTCATTGTTAGCTTGCTCTGTACTTTCCAGGCACTAGAGTGAAGTGCAGTGCTGGTTCCATTGAGTTTTCTCTGCATGGAAAATTACTAACTCAAAGTACCTATAGGGATTAAAAATACTTGTTGTCTACTTCAACGTACTAGTCTTTCTCTGTGTGTGTGTGTGTATTGTCTTCTATTGGAGCCATGAGCATGAAGCAAAGGGGATTACTCAGTGGTAGACCACATGCCTTTCATGCAAAACATCCCAGGTTCAATCACTGGCATCTCCAGGCAGATTGAAGGGGGAGAAAACTGGAAAACTGCTGGCGGTCAGTGTGGATGATATGGAGCCAGTGCTGGGGAACATGGGTAGGAGGGTGCTAGAGAAGTGGTCCCCAACCTTTTTGGCACCAGGAACCAGTTTCGTGGAAGACAATTTTTCCACGGGCAGGGTGGGGGCGTTGAGGGGATGGTTTTGGGATGACTCAAGCACATTACATTTATTGTGCACTTTATTTCTATTATTATTACCTTTGAAAAGGGAAGCTGGGGGACCCTCTTGCTTTCGTTCCTTTCCCCTCATCCCCGCCCCGCCCCAACGCTTCCCCAGAGGTGTAGAGGAATCAAGAGGCAGAGCATCCACACAAAAACAACAACAGTCCACCACAACCCCTGGAGGCTGGTGGCTCCAATTTCGGTGGGGCTGTGAACCCATCCTGCGTTTCAGTTAGAACCAGTCAGAATGCTGAAGGCATCATTATTGCACTCATATCCCACCTTTTTTCCTGCAAGTAACCCAAGGTGGCATACATAATCCTCCTCCTCTCCACTTTATCCTCACAACAACAACAACCCTGAGAGGTGGGTTAGGCTGAGAGTCTGTGACTGGCCCAAAGTCACCCAGTGGGTTTCAATGGCCAAGTGGGGATTGGGGTTCACAGCCCCACCGAAATCGGAGTCACCAGCCTCCAATGGCTTGCTTCTGAGTTGAACGCGCAGCACGGGATGGCCGTAGGTGGGCTCCCGAGGGCTTCTCCGGGGGTGCCCAATTCCCCCAGGAGCGACCTAACCCCTTCGCCCCCTGTTTGATCCAACAGAAAGCCTTAAACTGCATCAGCCTCTCGTTCCCCTTTACCGGGTTTCCCCCAGTGAGGTCCGCGGGGGGAGGGAGGCCACACTCACTGCCAAAAACTGCCGAGAAAGTTGCTCAATTCAAGGGAAAGAAAAAGAAAAACGCCCCAGCGCCGTCGCCCCACAAGGAGAGGGACGCGCCGCCGCCCCCCAACCTGGGCTTCCGAGACGGCCAAAGAAAAGAAAGGAAAGTTTTGCGCCTCACCCAGGTTCAGGTAGCCGTAGTTGAAGGCCAAGGTCCGCTTTGCCAGGGACCCCAAATACCTGGTGCTTGCTTCACGTCATCGTCCCTTGTCGTCGTCTTCTTCTTCCTCACATGGCGCCCCCGGCACACACGGTCGGCTGCTGCTGCTCTTTGCACCGGCTCAGTCAAGCCAGCCAGCCAGCCAGAACACTGTCTGCATGCAAGCGCCTCCCTAAGGGCGCCTGACCTGCCACCTACTACTACTCATCATGGTTGTGCCAAGGCTTGTATGACGCACAAGCCTTGGCATGACGAGTAGGCTGTGGAGCACCACCATCACCACCACCATCCGCGTCCCTGTAGGCTGGGCTGGTGCCATCTCACCTGCCCAGTTGAATTCTAGAGCCAGCCAGCTCAGCCCCATGCTGCCTGCCGGCCGCTGCCTACCAACGCAGCACCCCTCTTACATTGGCATTATAGCTCCAGGCCTGCTGGTGAGAACACGGCCCAGTTCCTAACAGGCCACGGACCGGGACCAGTCTGTGGCCCGGGGGTTGGGGACCCCTGTGCTAGAGTACTCATGCCCTACTGGTAGGTTTCCCAAAGGCATCTGGTTGGCGACTGTGTATACACAGAATGCTAGACTAGAGAGACCCTTGGTCTGCTTCAGCATGGCTCTTCTTATGTTCTTAAACATGTGTAGCTGAACCCCTTTTTACTTGAAAAATCACTGGGTGATATTTGAGACAGAGAACCAGTCAGGGCCAAGTACTGGTGCAATCTTTTCCCTGTCTGCCCGTTCTCTACTTCAAATGGCCCTGGGAGGGCGAGTCAATACTGTTTACCACAAAGGACTTACACATCACTTCTTTCTATGGGCCTGTTCAGACGACACACTAAGCCATGGTTAGGCCACTAACCCTTTTGCAGCTAACAGTTAGTGGGTGTGTTTATACTGCGGTTATATAGCCAACATGGTTAGGAATGGTTCATGCGACACACTAAGCCATAATGTTTAGCTCAAAATGCTGAACCGCTGTGGCTTCGCACGTCATCTGAACAGGACCTATGGCTCATAGCTTCTCTGCTCTAATCATAGAATCATAGAAGAGTAGAGTTGGAAGGGGCCTATAAGGCCATCGAGTCCAACCACCTGTTCAATGCAGGAATCCACCCTAAAGCATCCCTGACAGATGGTTGTCCAGCTGCCTCTTGAATGCCTCTAGTGTGGGAGAGCCCATGAGCTCCCTAGGTAATTGGTTCCATTGTCGTATTGCTCTAACAGTCAGGAAGTTTTTCCTGATGTCCAGCCAGAATCTGGCTTCCTGTAAATTGAGCCCATTATTGCCCCCTCTCCTAAAGCAACTCTATATTTTCAAAGTCAGCACTGGGATTCAGTTACACATGTTTGTGTGTAAAACTTGCAGCCATCCCCACAACAGCAAATTGTGTCACTTAATATTTATGCTGGAATTGGGATTTTCACTTTGAAATCGCAACAACACAGCAACCTGCTCTGCTCCTAATTGTTTGCCTTTCCTTTCAAATTGCTTTTTTGGCAATGAGACAGATAGATGAAGAGAAAAATTCAGTGCAAGAGGAATTTGTAAACACCCACACCAGGGGAGAAATAAAAGACAAGGAGAAAAGAATAAATAAATAAATATATGCAACACCCACCCACCCTACAATCAACTCCAAGACTGGCAGTGTTTACCGTTAGAATATCAGTCAAAGATATACTCAGAAGACTCAACTGGCTATATCCATCAGTCTTAAGAGATATGAATCTCACTGCCACCAGGATAAAATGCACAAGTAATTCAGGCTTCCATTGTCAGAAATAGCATGGCCATTAAATTCATTTCACAAAAAGACAGGGAATGGAAGTGACAAAAGTCCACAATTCTCTGTAGGGAAGGTTGGCACACTGGTTGTCAAATCGCTCAGGCATAGAGCTGGGTCAGGGAGGAGTCTCGAATTCTCCCGATGACTGGCCGTCATCCATGGGGAACGGCAACCTCAAAGCAGGCTTGGTTGAACACAACAAGCAATTGCCTTTCTAGAAGAATGCAACCCTCTGTGTGTCTACTCAGAAGTAAGTCTCATTGAGTTCAATGGGGTTTACTCTTGGGAAAGTAGGAATTAGGATTGCAGCCTAAATCATTACAGTTCACAGAAGTGAGTAGGGTTTTATCTGAGCTGGAGTTCTTCCCCAGAACCTAATTTCAATACGTGTGGGTATGGTGTCAGCATTCTGCACCCTTAGGAAACCATTAGAGGCCCACTTCTTCTGACACCTGCTCTTAGCTTGGTCAGCCTTACTTGGACATGCCAGAGATGGAACCTGGGGCCTTCTCCATGTACAGCAGGTGCTGTACCAATGAGCAACAGCTCAGTTGTTGGGGAGCAAGAGTGGGAGACACCTATTGCTTTCATGCCTTGGGTGTGATACCTGGATGGCCTCTGTGGGTAGCAAGTTGCTGGAGCACATGGATCTTTGGTTTGATCCAGCAAGACTCTTCATATGGTCTCAGCCATTATACTTAAATAGAACCCCCATGTTCAAGGACTGTACACCCACTGAATATCAGATGCTGGAAAGGAGGAACAGCAAAGGAGGCGTCTTTCCTGCATGCCCTGCTGAACCTCATGTCTAACCCAACAGTGCCCTTCTTATGTTCTCAAAGAAACATCGCTTCTGGCTAGGTTTATATAGCCAGGTCACGATTGCAGTCAGAACGACAATAAATAAATAATCTCGTTGGCGTAGTAGTGCTTCATTTCAGAAGAGGCTCATTTGTCATGGGCTAGATGGACGCATTACTTCTATGTTGGCTTATTTTTCTTTCATCGGTCAGCTCTCCCCCAGCTCCTGCCACCCTAAAGAAGAACCCTTTGGGATTACAGATATTTGTATACACCCATAGACGTCTGGAACTATTTTGAAGTCTTTGCCAAACATTTGCATTCCGCAAGACTGCTGGCCAGGTCTCTGCAGGAACCCAAAAGCAGTGGTTCCCAAACTTTTTCTGGTAACCGCCCCCTTGGTTCCACACACTCATGCCCAGTGCCCCCTACCCTACACTATAAAAATCATTATTCAGAATAGCAGTTTTCAACGACCCACTAAGGAAGATAGTAACAATAAAATTCAAAACAGTAACAATTAATTGAATATTTATTCAAATTCCAATTACATCTTTTCCCTCCCTCAGCAAGCCCTGGGTGGGTGCCTCCCATTCAAAGGGGCCATGCTCCTCTGGATCCTGCTGGACTGGGCGCCCAGGCTGAGCAGCAGCGGCGGCAGCTGAGCAGAAGAGCTGAGCTGAGGAGCTGAGAATGAAAAAGGGGCTGTGCTGCACGCGGTCCCTTTAAATGGGAAACACCCGCTGGCACGGCAGGCTTGCCAAAGGAGGGAGGGAAAAGAGAGTGAATGCCTCTGTTTTGCAGCCGGCGTGGCAGGGCACACCAAGCATGGTATGTCTCTTCATTAGCATTTTGGTGCTTTTGAAACAATTCAATTCACCGTTAAAAGGACTCTTCTTAAACGGTATTAATACATGTGTGGATTCTTCCCCTATATGGCTGGGGACCAAACTACCTTCTCCCATAAAAATGTCCCTGGGTTTTAAGACCTTCTGGAGAGGCGCTTCTCGGAAAAGACCACCTTGAGCGCCCCCCTGCCGCCCCCTTGCCTCTTAGCGCCTCCTATGTAATCCCACCACCCCCAAGTGGGCGGTACCACCCACTTTGGGAACCACTGCCCTAAAGGGTAGTTTTACAGAATCTCTCCCAAATAATAATAATAATAATAATAATAATAATAATAATAATATATTTCTTACCCGCCTCTCCAATTGGATCAAGGCGGGGAACAACAGCAAGCATAATATACATAAAATACTGATTAAAAAATAGTATACACTGTTAAAAAAAAATCCTAAAAGCATACTAAAAGTATCCTAAAATTACACTGGATAGGCCAGGATGAGTCCCTGGCACTGTCTGTTTCATAAATTACACTCTGGGAGCCAGAGGCTTTTTATTTTATTTATTTTAAGAGTTTACAAAAATTAGAATCAAAGGTAGACAGAATCTAGCTATTCCACAAGCATATCAGTGATAGACTAAGAATTATAATCAGTGCTTTTAAAAAAAAATTTTAGTGATCTTGTTATATTACTGTGTTTTCTTTTTTGTTGCTTTTATTTTTATTTTTAAAAAAACTTTATTTCAAAATAAAATTTTAAAAAATTATGGAACAACAAGAATGAAGATCACAAGGCATTAAAGGCTACTTGTGACTAGGCTCCATTGAAAACAATGGAATGATACGCAATCATTCCACATGTCATTTATTAGCCCCTTTCAGACATTCGGAAGGAGTTCCATGCGTGCAATGAACGCATAGCAGGAAGCCCCACCCACTGTGGTACACACATTCCTCAGCATGTTGGCAACATGCCTACATGTGTGTGCTTGTATACAAATCACCATCTCAAGACTGTGCAGTGTAGTGGTTAGAGTGTTGGACTGGGGACTCAGGGGATCTGGGTTCTACTCTTCACTTGGCCATGGAGCTCAACTGGGTGACTTTGAGCCAGTCACAGATTCTCAGCCTAACCTACCTCACAGGATTGTTGTGGGGTTAAAGTAGAAAGAACTACATGAGCCACCAAAAAATGGTGTGATATAAATGTAATAATAAATGAATGACTCTACCATGGACAAGATTTAGGTCCATGACTTAGGGTGCCAGTGGCGGCCAGGATTAGAGCTCTCTGTATATTAGACGAAAGTTGACAATAGCTCTGTCTGATGTTTCATATTTGATTCTTGTTTTTTCATGGATCTGTGGGTCGCAATAAAGATGTATGGTACTTAGGGTGCAATCCTATGCATGTTTACGCATAACAAAAAATCCTACATGCTGGCTGGGGAATGCTGGGAATTGTAGAACTTTTTCTTTCTTTCTTAGCATCCATAGGATCATGCCCTTAACTGCAGGTAGCCTTTGCCAGATTGTGACCCAGATGTCCTATTATTGTTATTA
This sequence comes from Elgaria multicarinata webbii, assembly GCF_023053635.1. Lineage (NCBI taxonomy): Eukaryota > Metazoa > Chordata > Lepidosauria > Squamata > Anguidae > Elgaria > Elgaria multicarinata. The sequence continues at coordinate 10,503,201 of NC_086184.1, forward strand.
TTGTTATTATTATGAAAAAAAATAAAATAAAAGCAGGACTGTATTTGGAAAACCGGAGCCCACTGGAAGTAGGACCACAACTGGGAAGCAGATGTAGTGCTGTACTCATTACAGCTGGGTGGAGAGATGAAGGAGAGATGGGGGAAGAAGGCCTTTGTGAGCCAACCGCTTTGATCTTTGCAACCTAAGTCTGGCCAGCTTTACAAACACAGAACCAAAATCAATTACAGTGCTCCATCCAGCAGTGTTTATAACTCATGACACAAGCTTGGATGACTTTATATGCATACGATTCAAAAGGGACACTGTCCAGAATTCAAAGAGAATTCCTTCCTCCCACCAGATCGTCAACACATTCCAAATCGTTTCATTGCCCAAAGTATTTGAAAGCTTTTCACTTTTTTTAAAAAAAAAGATGATTTTTTTATATAGAACTTCGAATGTAAATAATGCGAGGTGCTCCTGTCTCTCCATTTGGAGAGTTGCCACAGGGAGCAGTCGATCCATGTACAGAGCTCACCCATCCACAAAGTCTTTTCTAATAATTTCAACAAAGGAGACTTCTCTGTTTAAGTCCCTTGGCATATATCCAACAGCCCCCTCCGCTGATGTGAATGAGGCCGCAGGCATTTGCAGAAGCTCCACACGTGCAGCGGAGCAGGCCCGAAGCTTGGATTGGAGTGTCTGCTTGATATGTCATCACTACAGCTCTGGGGGCAAGAGATTGGCCATTTTATAGATGGTTACTGAGGCTGAGAAACAAATGACTCACAACACGTCCATGGCTGACGCTCCATCTGAGCAGAGGAGCATCCAAGGAGTCTACATTGGAGTGTCTATCTTGACATTACCACAGCTCTGTGGACAAGAGATCAGCATTACTCCCATTTTACAGATTGTTACTGAGGCTGAGAAAGAGTGAATCCAAGGCTGGGATAATGGGGGTTAAATCCAACTAAGTCCCTATAAAAACTACAGAGTCATATTTCTTGATTACTGTCTTAACTGTTACAGCTTCTTCAAAGAACAGCATGTCCAGGCGAGCTTAGATTCCATTCTTGTCCCTCAGGCCCTATAAACCTTGAGCCTCAGCACTTGGTCCTCAGTCTGGGAAACTTGTTTCTGACTAAGCTTTTGTTCCTTTCTCCTGATCACTGGAACTTGATTCTTCAGATCCAGTTGTTTGCTGCTATGTAACCCTGTTGTTATTTTGGGATTTTTGCATTGTTGCTGGCTTTTACTTTGATTTTATTCAAAGTAAACTTCAGGTTTTTATATTTACTACGTTATTGCACTTTACGGTTTTAAGTTCTGTTTTATGAACCGTTCTAAGAGCAGTATAGAATTGTAATAAATAAAACAAAATAAACATCAGAGGCAGTATGCTTCCGTATGCCAGTTGCCAGAACACAAGCAGTAGTGTCCTGTTACACTCATGTTCTGCTTGTGGACTTCCCATGGACAGCTGGTTGGCCATGGTGAGAAAAGAAAGCTGGACTAGATAGTCGTCTGGTCTGATCCAGCACAGCTCTTATGTTCTGAATATCCTGTATACCAGCTGGGCAACTTGTGGCCATCCAGATGTTTTGGTCCCATGATCCCTTGCCATTCGCTATGCTGGCTATGGGAGCTGTAAGCAGAAACATCTGGAAAGATGCAAGTTGCCCAATCCTGCTGTCTACAATGTATTCAGACCCACTTATTCAGAGTAACTCAGATGGCAGTAACAGGTAAGAGATGCCAGTTTCTGGCATCCTAAGGTGTGCTACACGCCTCTGGCAGACACGAAGATAAACCAGACTGCTCATTATTTCTTATTTTATTTTATCAAAGTCATGTCTGCGGAACTGAGTAAATCAAATAAACAAAAAGCCCTGCTATTTTCAGTCTGCGCAAGCTGCCATTTGGGAATTTAATTAGCCGGCATGATTCCGCACTCCCCTATCTTTAGCCCAATGACATATTCATCTTCACAAGAATGCCGAGTGATCTGCTACCTATACTGGTTTCCTATTGCGCCTTCACGATCCAGAGAAGATGGAGTGGCACTGATGACTGATGGGGATTAGACACATATAGACATGATGCTTTTCCAGTGGATCATCCGGATTTCTTTCAGCAAGGTCTGGTTCAACCTGGTTGCAAAGGAGGGGGCGTAGCCTACCTGTTGTAAAAGCTCTGAAGAACCAGGGCTGGGGAAAGAGTCATTCAGAAAAAAAACAATGAAGAGCTACCAAAGATGATTGCTACCCTGGTGGAGTCCAGCCCAAACATGAAGCATTTGTAACCCTTGCTGCTGAGGACAGGCAAGGGTCATCCTGGTGGGTAGTCATCTAGGGTGCTTCTAGACAAGGCTTTTATCACACCATTGCCCTGCTTCAATCAGGGAATTTTACTGGGGGGCAGTCCTGCTGACATCACCCCTCCAGTTTGTAACCCTTCTGTTTTACCCCCACTGCTTCTTCCATCTTTTCTCTTACCATAATACCTCCAATAAGGAGTGGGGGAAAGACAGAATAGTTGCCTGATTTCCTGGAGGAGAGGTCTATCAATGGCTGCTAGTCCCCAAGGCCTGAGTGCAACCTTTAGTATCAGGGGCAGTAAGCCCGTATACACCACTTGCTGGGGGACATGGGTGGGAGGGTGCTGTTGCACTGCATCCTTCTTGTGTCTCCCTGGTCGACAGCTGGTTGACCACTATGTGAATAGAGTGTTGGACCAGATGGAGCCTTGGTCTGACCTAGCATGGTTCTTCTTATGTTTTTATATTAATGCTTTCTGATTGGTAATGCTACGATGCCCAAATTGACAGTCCTGGTGGCTCACCAGACATAGGACACTGGAACACAGAGCTGTGGGTTCCTCCTGGTTCTAGCCTGAGCAGCTTCTGCCCACTTGTTTGTGCTATAATGTAAAACCAAGGAGCTTAACCTTGTGGGACATGAGGCAAACTGGAGGCCCACCATGTTGAACACAGCTCACTAGTCACACCAGTGGAGTTGCCAAATGAACCACCACCACCTCTGTTTTATCCAATCCTGGACTTTTACCTTTTTGAGTACACAGATGCTTATATCCTAGTTTCTGCCAGTAACTAATAAGTGACATGTATACTACCTTTGAACAAGGATTTCATGTCCAGATGTCATGGTGGTTATGAGTTTTGGACAAGGGGGCCTAGCAATAAAATGTTCTACTGTGGAGTGTGCAGTGTTATTTGTTCAGATAAGGGATGGAAGGTTCAGGCTTGTTGAAGTAAGTAAGGGGTAACAGTGGAATTTTAGGATGTTTTATGATATTTTAGTAATGTGTACTATGTTTTTAATTAATTTTATGTATTTATACTTATTGTTGATCCCCGCCTCGATCCAAACGGAGAGGCATGTATTATTATTATTATTATTATTATTATTATTATTATTATTATTATTATTATTTGAAGAACTGTGTGATGTGATACAACCTGATGTCTTCCAGATGCTTTGGACTACAACTCCCAACATCCCTGACCATTGTCCATCCTGGTTAGGGCTTATACCGCCCAATAGCCAGAGAGCTTTGGCTATTGGGCGGTATAACAATGTAATAAATAAATAAATAAATAAATAAATTTTGGGAGTAGTAGTCCAAAACATCTGCAGGTCACCAGGTTGACTACCCCTGGTACATATGACAGAGGTATCTGCCAAATGGATATCTAATATTTGTAAAGCCTATATTGGGAGTTCTTGCAGCATCTTGTGTCACTGAGTTCCACATGTTAATTATTCCAGTTCAACACAGAAGTTGAGCAGGCAAGCGCTAATAGCAATGGCCCCACCATGAACCTTTGGCTTATTACAGGGGTGAAATTGGCAGTCCATTGAAATCGATAACATCATTCCGTACTCCATGCCGTTTTCCTCTGGTGGTTGCTGAACGCTCCCTTGACATGACAGGCTTTGATAGCATTAACAGCTAGTCTATGTATCTTAATTTATGCTACATTATTATTGCTTCGCTGATATTGGGAGACAAATGTTTCAACTTACGGTAGCCTCTCTCTCAAACTAAAGGCCTTGCCCACAAAGAGAAGGGGGGGACCCAGCCCTCAATGTATTTTTTTTTTCATCAATGCCCTTAAAAAAGAAAAAAAAATTAAAAATCAATTTTTGTCAAGTTTTTACACTGCACATAAAAGACTGTGGCATCAATTAGCCTTAATTCTTTCCTCTCTTTCCCCCCCTCTTTTTTTTGAAAACCTCTTTGTAGGAAAATCTCATATTTCAGCAATTTGCATTATCCACACAATCTTCTTTGAAGTTCTAAGTTATGGTAAGAAAAGGATCCACTTATCAGCACATAAAAAATGTTCAAAGCTTATAAACTCCCTGAAACAGATGTACATTATCATTGGATTTGCCTTTCTCACTCTGCTGTTGCATGGCTAATAGAGTTTCATATGCCCTCTCATATCCTCCCTTTTAGCATCTTTTCTCTACAGAAGCATGCACCCCACTGAGCCAATCCACACTTCAAAGATTTCTGTCTATCTATTAGAAACAAAGCATAAAGTGAGAACATATGGCCCCTTTTAAATTTCCCACATTTAAGTCAATATCGTTTCTTTCTCCTTTGGCAAAGAAACATAATAAGGTTTATCTCCCCCCCACCCCCACCCCCACCCCACCAAACACCATCTTTGTCCTCCACACTCCTTTCCTAAATCTGCTAGCTCCGTTCAATTGCTTCTGCCAATGCTGCAGTTGGACTTTTCACACCAGTGTCGGGGGGCACACGGAGCGGGAGTGTGGACGAAGAAGTGGAAACACCTCCGCTGTAATAAGAAAAATCTGTGTTTGTTTTAAAAGGGGGGGCATTTACTGCTGTAGGTCACAAGCAGATGGATTCAGTTGATGGAGCAAAGGGGGTCAGGGAAGGACTCCCCCCCAAATTGTAGCCTTTTGATTAAGAGTGTTTTGAAACACGTAAGGAATCGTAGAGAACTGATGAAGCCACTTGGTCATTCTATCACATCTAATCTATTGACATAGCAAAAGGCTACCTCTAATACTGGCAGGTTTTTAATGTGTATGTCAGGGTAGGGGATCCTCCTTCTTTCAGCCAGAGGGCCAAAAATTCAAATTTTCATTTATTGGGAACTTCAGTTATTGGGCAGTATAAAAACGTAATAAACAATGACGCACTAAAATCCTGCAGCAGTAGGCTGTAGGTGGGGTATAGCATTTTTGTATGCTACCCTATAAAAAAAATCTTCTGCAACTAAACAACTATTAGACCAGGGAGAAAGGTTTAGCCTGTTCCCTGCTGCACTAGCTTTCTATTTTCAGGGAAACATCACATACACGACCATCGTAGTTCAGTGGATTCTAATACCCCAGGCTTCTATTTCCGTGTGTAAACCAGGTTTCACTCAGGATCTTTTCAAGCTGATGGGTTTCCCAAATGTTTCCTTTTGCCAAATCAAAAAGATGGAACCAAACAGCCTATGCAGTTAATCGAACTATTCTGGGAAAGCTCAATGTATTTCTTTATTGCATTTGTATACTGCCCAATAGCCGAAGCTTGGTTGTCTGTATCATCTTTCAAAGGGTGCTTCCAGGTGAGACTTTTATTATTGCCTCAGTCATGGAATTTTATGGCGAGATCTAGAGATTGTCATCTTCTACTCCTAACCCTCCCGTGTCTTCACACAGCTTCTTCAGTCTTTTCTTTTACCGCAGAAAATCTGTTAAGGAGCAAAAAGATGGAGTAGCTGCTGGACAGTGCCTTCTACTTACTCATGCTCTGTCTGGAAGCACCCCATGTGACAAGGAAGAGTTTTACCGCATATTGGGTGTGCACGTGTGGGAAATGGCCCAACGCATCAAATGGCCAAACGCATCAAAATGGCCCAACGTGCTGTCGTATTGTTTTATGAAGAATGTTTTGATTTGTCAGCATCTTTGCAACATTAAGAAAGAAAGTCAAGGGAAAGATAAATTTGGCAAACACTTTTAAAGCAAAGGAACAACAACACATTCACTGACTCGGCATTCAACTTCAATCTTTGGCAAGAATTTGCTTTCCAACAAGCCTTGCCATTTCACAACACGGCACCTGGCAACTGCTGTGCCATTGATACTGCATATTGTATTTAGGAGGGAGGCTGGGGGGGGGGGAACTAATTAACATTCACTGTAATTTGGGAAGTGTAGCTCCTGGGTCTACGACAAAGAAACACGGAAAAGCGCCGTCAAATGCTTGTCATGCCTACAGGGCAGAACCACAGAAACTGAATTAGTAATGGAGAAGGTGTTTTCATGAAGACAAAAAACACTTGCTTTAGGGAACAGAGATCTAAAGAGTTAGGCCAAAGGGGCTGGAATATAAAATTTGGGAGTGTGTGTGTGTATGGGGGGGGGGGACACACCACATGTTAGACTCCAAATAAACTCTTTCTCGCATTTTTAGGAAGCTTCAAAACCTCAAATTAAGATACGGTCGATCAAAAGGTTTGTTGCCTCATAAATTGTACGCAGGCTTCTTCTGTAGGAGTTCTTGACTAGGCCTCAGGCTTCATTAATTTGAATCAAGTTTTGCACTCCCAGCATCCACCAGACCCGGCAAACCCTAGTTTTTTAAAAATTGTTGCAGTTGTGTGTTTTTTTAAAAAAAAATATGTGTATATTGTATGTTTTTGTGGTTTTTAATTTTTGTATTTTGTTTTTAAGTGTTTTTATCTTATGTAAACTGCCCAGAGTGCTTTGGCTATGGGACGGTATACAAATGCTAATAATAATAATAATAATGTGCTACCAAGATCCAGGCAAGGTTTGCCAGAACAGGGGGATTCCTCAGCGATGTCACCAAACTGATTCCCTTATGTTTTAAAAACGCCAGAACTGAAACAATTTAAAAGGAAACAAGAAGCAGAAGCATGTCTCTGAAGTTCACAAAAGAAAGAAGGGTTGGGGGGTGTCCGAACTAGTAAAATTTTAATTAACGGGTTTCTCTTGGCACAGTTTTGCTATTAAATAAATAAAGCATTTAATCAAAACCATCTATATTAACTATACAAAATACTGAAAAGCAAACTTTTTTTTCCTTTTCTTTTTTTACAAAAATGGCATGGAGACTTAGGAGTTCTGCGAATAAAAAATAACCCAGAATATTAAACTGTGCTACATGACATAATCAGTTATTCACACTTAATGCACATAATACAAATGCATGACAGTATTTAAATATTGTATGTTCCTACATAACTGATATACGTTTCTTTAGATGCCATGTTACTAAAGTTCATTTGCATTTCACAAACTCTAAGCAAGATATAGTTTGGATTTTGGAAAGTGAACAAAAGGTATCACTCAACCAACACCCCATCCCCACCCACCCTGCTTAATGTCCTTCAATATTCACCTTAGATGCATTGAAAGCTTAACTCTACAGAGATCAGTGACAAAACTCCCATGGATTTCAGTAAAGATGAAATGTCTGCCCTTCTCCTTGTATCGGAGAGCACTTTTTTTTCCTGATAGAATCTCTTTAGTATTCAGTGCAATTGGAACATTTTAAACAAACATCTGTCCTAGAATGACCCAGAAAGGGAAGCTTGGAAGCTTCAGTTCCATGATCTAGAAAATCAATTGACCCAAGATAGGCTAATTCTCACTGGGGTGGTAAAACCATTGTCTGGGCTGTACCACTTCAGGCTATAGGTGGGGGCTCACATTAATAAATATGTCATACCAAAAAAACCACCATCCCTCCAGGCACACAAAATTAACATGTCAGGGAGACACATGTCAAAAGAAATAGGGTCTGAGCAACTTTCTATGGGGAGAAGCTGCGATGTTTGGATCTTTTCAAGTTTAGGAGGGAAAGGTGATTAAGGGGGGACATTAGAGCTGGGGTGCAGAACCTCAGGTCTGGGGACCTGATCATTTGCCTGGAGTCCCAGTTGGGCCCTTTGGGATTCCCCAGATGGTCATGGATTTTCTACCATCTTGACTCACATTGTGTCCATGGAAAGAGGAGGCTCTGTTATTCAGACTGTCACCCTCTACAATTCGAAGGTGACAAACACGACAAGGGAGAGGGATGGGTCTGAAGAGTTCCATCTCTTTATGCATTAGCCCTATTCAGGTTCAGATGCCTGAATAGAGCTTAGAACATCCAATGAACTGATTGGCAGGAAATTCTGGACAGACAAAAGGCAGTACTTCTGCACACAGCACAAAACTAATGCATGGATTATTATTATTTTTTGCCACAAGATGTAGTGATGGCTACCAATTTGGATGGTTTTGAAAGTGGAACAAACAAATTCATGGGGGATTAATCTATCAATTGCTACTAGTAGTGATGACTACAGGCAACCACCTTCAGGTAGTAACTCATTGGATATACCGGTTGCTTGGGGCCTGTAACAGTCAGGGAAAGCTCTTGCCTTTAGGCCCTGCTCACTGGCTTCCCAAAGGAATCCGGTTGGCCACAGTGAGGAACAGGAAGCTGGACTAGATGGTTTGATACAGCAGAACTCTTATTACATTCTTATGGTTCTAGCACAGCCTTTATCTCATCTTGCTAGATTTCAATTATCTGAGGGGGCGGGGGATTGGTATGGAAGATAATCAGTCATGCAGACTCCTGAAGGCAAACTGAAACAGTACATCTTAGCGACAAGTATACCACCTCAGTGAGATCTAGGCTATAGTGTGTGTTGGCTACTTTTGATTAGGAGCAAATTTAACCATTCACACCACCTCACTGTTACCTCACATTTACAAAACTAGCCGTAAAAGGCAGTCTCGTAAGACAACCTGGGGTTGGTTTTTAATTTTTAACATACAGATCGATCTGTTATTCCTACCACACACACACACACACACACACACACACACACTTCATCCCCTAAAAACTACTCTCTTTAAAGGTGCGTATCTGGAGGGGGGGACACACATCTTAAACAGGGTTAGATTAATACCTTCCAAAGACACAAGCAACATTTGGATCAACCCAAGAAATCCAGTAGCCAACACTTCCAAGAATCTCTTGAATGAAATGGATTGCTGTGGTAGAAGAAGGGGGGTATTGGGGCCAACATTGGTCAAAGCCTTCTAAACCCATCACAAATCTGTCCCCGTGGGAAGTATTTTCAACATTTCCTCACCCCTCTTCCTCTATTAAGAAATATATCAGTTCTTCTGCTTTGTTCAAGTAGCCCAATTGTATGTGGAAAATGCTCAGCAAAAAAAAGAAGAAGAAGAGCAAACATCTCTTTCTTAGGAACCCAAAGGCATGGCATCTATTCTCCACTGGAATGTGTTACACTCATGGGATTGCATGCAGTATAACAAAAAAACACTTGAATACATCAGACTTCGTTTAACACTATCATATAAATAAGCTTATTCCTTCTACTAGGCATGTAAAAATGCCTTCTTTTTTGCAGTCCATAATTATATATACATTGGTGAAAAATAACGAATCGATAACACAAGCAGCAAAATAGGCTTGGACTAGAACACCTCAGTGGTAAGTAAAGACATTGCTAACCAACATCCCCCTCCCCAATTTTCTATACAGAAAATTAAACATATATACTTTTGGATTTTAAAGAATAAACCAAACTGTTGAGTTGTCACAAACTTTAAAATATCTTCTTGCCAGCTAGATGTTGACAGAAGGAAAATACACTAAAATAAAACCAATCTGGTAAATGGGAAAAATGAATAAAGCATTGGTGTGTGTGGGAGTGTGGGTGTGACAAGAGCTAATTAACAACATGTGTTTCAATCCACAAGAAAACCAGACTTTTCATTGTATTTGTGTTGTACGTTTAACACCTCTATGGACATCATACTTTCTTCTACAAAGAGAACAACCCATCTTGAACTGATCAAAATCTGATCTGGGGGAGAGGGATACCGTATTCTTTATATAAATGATTCAAAAATGTAGTATAAGAAATATTGTAAACAGCAACAAAAATCACAAATACTTAAAAGAAGCGAAAATCAAAATCAAATGTGTTCTTAAAGGGGAAAAAATCACTCCGTGTGTGTGTGGTCAGAACTTTTAAGTTCCAAAAGCAATGATGGAATCCTGATTTTCTTTTGTGGTGCTTGTAAAATGGCCAGTAGCCAGAGGAAAAGCACAGGACTGTAACACAATAACTCTCCCTCCCCCATACATAAAGAGTTTACAGAAGGCATGCACCCAAATAGCCTCCCCTCTTTCAACAACTCGCACCCTCTTGTAAAAACAACCCATAAATAAATCGCCTCCCAACTTAAGCAACAGACCTAAAGCATGGTCTTCCTTTGCTTCTCTGGTCGCCAACTAATTTTTAATGCCGTGACCAGGTGCTTAAGGGGCAGGAACATTGGCTCTGCCCACCGACCCACTCCCACGAGACCTGAAAATACAGGCAAAAGGCTCGTTAACTGCTTCCTGTCCAATGTGAAAAGCAACAGAGGCCTGGCCAGCATCCAGGGGCTTCCACACACCTTGCTCCAACAATCAAAATGCAGTGCGCAACTATTCCATCTTTCTTACCTAACCTTTTTTTTTCAGATAAGGAAAAAAGAAAAAGATAGAAGCAGCAATTGGAAAACACAGGAGGGCTACAAATGGAAGACAATGTCATCTGGACCCCCTGTAAAATTCCGTGAATGAGGCACTGTGATTGCACAATAAAAGCCTTGTTTGGAAGCACCTTCCTTCTTCTATAATGCATCACTCATTCCTAATTGCATGCATTTTGGTTCATGCATGCGAGTCAAGGAGAGCCGGTGCTGCTGCTCTCAATGAGGAAGAGCCAAATGCCTTTGTTTCATTTCTGTGGGAGGTAATAGCTGCTGTGCAGAAACAGAGAGAGTTTGGGACCAAGCGCTATGCTGGGGGACAAATGGGAAAGTATTGCTCAACCCCGTTCAACAATGGGGCTGTTCACATGACACAACAGCCCACCGTGGGTTATTTAACCTATAGTGAGGCTGCGATATGTCTAGGGCTAATGTGGTCACCATTTTGAATATGCTCAGGGGTTGTCATGTCATGTGAATCTGGAGAGTGTGAGGGTGAGTGGAGAGTGTGATGGCCTGTTTTAGGGTTAATCGTATAACCCGGGCTTGCACAACGTGACAACCCCTGAGGGGAACTGCATAATATGCAACCTGCTGCTAACGGGCTCTGCAGCTCATTGTGGGGTTAAATGACTCATGCTGAGCCACAAGGTGTCATCTGAACCCGGTCAATGTCCTGCCATTTCTGGGAAAGACTGTACCATAAGAATTACCAAGCCTATAGAATGCTAGTTTTGCAAGAAGCTATGAGGAAGGGATGAAGGCCTCCCTCCGTACCCAAAAGTGAACAGCCCACAAGACCTGTTACCATAGCAACCACTCCCTCCTCAACATACCCTTCTTGTTTCTGAGACGGTAGTTGGGGTCCATCTAGTAGTGCTCCTCCGCGGTTTGGATTTGGCTTGGGATTCACCAGCTGTTGGTCCCAACGGTAAAATCTAGATTTGCAACTCTTTGGGGCATGCTTGTTTCTGATTTGTCTGTTACGATCAGGTGTGAATGACCTACTAGACAAGGCCTGGGCAACTTGTGGTCCTCCCGATGTATTGGCCTACTAATTCCATCAGCTCTAGCCAGCATAGCCAATAGTGAGGACTGATGGGAGATGTAGGCAAAAACATTTGGAGGGGCACAAGTTTCCCCACCCTGTTCTAGACCTTGACTTATCCTGATTTATGGAGTGGGAGTGCTCTGATATGAATGTGGCCTGCAGAAGGAAGGGGATTTGGGGAGAGTGTAGTAATAGAAATCACCAGTAAAGCTGGAAATCTTTTTAAGAAAGGGAGCAGGCAGAAGCAGTAGGTGTTTCGTAGCATTCCCAAAGAGTCACAACTTTAAGATTAAAAAGATAATACTCAAAATCCACAGATTTCTATAAAACACAAGAAAAAATGTACCTGAGAGTGTGTATTTATATATTTATATATATTTATATTTTTAATAAATGTATTTGCCAACATTAAAAAAATGAAAAGCATATCCTTCCTACAACTCTCTCTCTCTCTTGAAAAAAAAAGAAGGTGTGTGTGGGTGTGTGGTTGGGTGTGTACACATACATACACCAACCTGGGGAATTAAATGAGAGTTAAAGAAAAAGCTGGATAGCAAAGGTTACTTATGGCACAGCTTTTATGGGAAAATGTTACTTTGCTGTCTTGCTTTTCTGGTCAAGGTAATATGGGAAGGAGGTACACTGGCCTCAATCCTCAGAAGATGCTGAGAGACGATGGTGGGCAGTAGGACCCTAGAGAGTTCAGCAAGAGGTTGGCAGAGTCCAACCACAAGCAATCTGATGACACCGCAAGGCAACATCTGGGCTTGGGGAAAGCAATTCACTGTGGGTCACAGAATCAACTCTTGGAACAGTGGGAACCAGTGGAAGGCCAAGGATGGCAGCAAAGCCTTCCAAGATATTGTTGAGAGTGATGATGGTGAACTGGGATAAGAGGCTGTTGTCTAACACACACACCCCACCTCTGAAGCTGTCTTTATGCTTCTGGTGCCACGATCCTACAGGACTTCATGGAGCTCCTAACCTGATGGTGATGAAAACCTTACCATGGTTTTCCAACACACATCGACCGATAAGGAAAACAAAAATATACGCTTAAATATTACCGAATATAGAGAGAGCAGACCGTAAAGGTGTCCGTTGAAAATAAATGGGCAAGGAAGCAAACAAACAAAACAAAAATAAGTTGAACAATGTAGCTCTGTTGACAAACATAGTTAATTCTTTCCACATATTAAGATATAGCTTGCAAGGAGGTGAGAAGTACAACATAAACAGGCTACATGAGAGTAAAACCATCCCTCCCTGTTCCCTCCCCAACACCCCAGTAGCACAATACAATCAATAAGAAGTTCTGAATTATAGTAGAGGTAGCAGCTGTTTTGTATTCCCGGAGTCCAGAACCTTGGAACATTGCTCCCCTGATGATAGGCTTGTGTGCAGTGAGCCAATGAATGGGACAAGCTGGGTATCTGTCTCTACTGTTTGAAGCATCTCCTCCAGTACCACAGTGGAAGGGACACATGTTGGAAGTCCACTGATGACCTGCATTCAAACACAGCTTGTAATAGGGGTCTTCACACGAAACACACAGCCCCACGTGTCGCATTCGATGAACGTGTGGAGGGGTTTACGAGGCCGTGGGGTCGAGCCCCTCCCAGCACGGGAACTGTGCGCCACCCCTCCCCTTCTCTCATGATCATCCATCAGATGATTGTGAAAAGAAGCTCTCTGGGTGTACAGAGGAGTGCACAGAGCACCTCTCCGCTCAAGGAGGCACCCTGATTGGGCACGGCCCCCTCCTCGAACATAGGAACCCGCCACCCATGCATGTGGAGAACTCCTTCACACCAACGTCCAATAGGTAGGCGGTATGGAATTCTGGGAGTGGGAGGGGGTAGCCCCTGTGGCCTCACGAACCTGTCCTCCACATGCTCATTGAATGCACGGAGGGGTTTGTGTGAAGACCCCTAACGATAGCTATGGCTGTTCGCTCTTGCATGCGTGTATGTGTATTTGCACAAGCCAAACTTTAAAAAATAATAATAAAATCCACAAGTTATTAAAGTAAGCTATACAGTTCCATGTAATATAAATAGTGTTAGGTTATTATCATCATCATCATCATCATCATCATCATCATCAATTTTAGTGTTTTCATATAACTCCTAAAATAGGTGCTAGCAGAATATTAATGGAGTAGCAACAAAGTTAATAAGAACAATGCCTTTCTTCCCAATTGGCGGCAGCAAAGGGCTTCCTTCATATAGGATGGTTTTCTAATAGACCATGGTGGGTCCGTTTCATGTCTGGTAGAAGTGGTGATAGTGGTGGTGGTGCTCATGGTGGTGGTGGTGCTCATGTCTCTGAATCATCTGCCCAACTTGACCTTCATACAAGATGACCGCGGGCAGGTCTCTCACATGTTCTTTCTCCAGAACTGTCCCAGGAGCTGGGAAGCTCTTGCACACTTGATGAGTCTCTTTCGCCCTCTGCTTATGTTTCTTGTAAGTCTGCTGAGACTGCATGGGCAGGTATGGAACGTTCTGGCCAACCCGCGTGGTAGGGGAAGCCATAGGTACAGATGCCCCTTGAATGGGTTTACTCCTCACGGCCCTTCCTGTATTCGCAGAAGCGGCGTTTTTGCTTTGAGCCTTGGGAGACTTTACAAAGTGCCTGTTCGCGTCTTGACTACGCAGCCTCTGCTGTATTTCCGCAAGTTTTGCATAGGACGCTTCCATTAAATTGATGTGGCCAGGGTCAGCTGCTGGAGATCTTCGCTGGTGGGCATGGAAAACCTCTGGTTCGTGGGATCGGGATCTTGTTTGATTTGCAACGCGGACAGGTGGGTTGTGTTTCTGAGCCACTGGTGGCGATCCTAAGAAGTAACAAGTGGAACTGGTAATCTAAAATGTCTATGTTTTATTGTGCAATCCTATACATTTCTGCTCAGAAGTCCCATTGATTGTAATGTGACTTATTTGGGGTAAGTGGGTATAGCATTTTAGCCTCAATTAATAATGCTGGAGTACATCAACTACAACAGTAGATCACAACTGAAGACCAATCAACCATGGAAATGTATTCCTCCTATATACTAAATGCAGGTGATCTAGAAATAGAGGGGAGGGGAGGGAAGTCTAACAGTTAGCAGCTGTATTCAAGATGACTTCTAAATTCAGCCACAGAGAAGGGTTAATAGTCTGGATTAATGTAGATTTTATTATTAGCTGTCTTTAGTGCTATTTTGGGGATATAAATAAAATAAAATAAACAAGGCTGAAAAATGTAGGTGACGAATCAGTTGAACAAATGAAAAATACTCTGATCAACATAAAAAGGGCCCTTGAAAAATCAGTAGCATTTTTTTAAAAAAAAATATTTAATTTACAAGTACTTATTAAAATGACAATTCAGTGTGCAAGAGAAGGGGGAATTCCCCGTCTAAGACACACGTCTTATGA
The DNA here is from genome assembly GCF_023053635.1 of Elgaria multicarinata webbii. NCBI lineage: Eukaryota > Metazoa > Chordata > Lepidosauria > Squamata > Anguidae > Elgaria > Elgaria multicarinata. The sequence goes on from NC_086184.1 coordinate 10,518,251, forward strand.
ATAATTTAAAAACATATCGTTGGGGGGGGTTTTTAGTTTTAGGACCATTGTGGCTTTGTATGTGCGATTAATTGGCAAGGGATTTTTTTAATGAGCCCTTGTTATTAAAACAAATTTCCAGTTGGAAATCCAGTTAAGGATGCAATCCTAAACAACATTTCCAAGGGAGTGCAAATGTTGGACAATCTGGCTCACGTGGAACCATTCCTTTTCAGGCAGCCACCCTCCACAAGTAGAGGGCAGTGGTTGTAACAAAGGAGAGAGGCAGGGCTGCGGTGACCCCTCCTGTCACGTGTTTCCCTATTCAGGTACAGAACACCTGAACAGGGCTATAATCTGAAGCTAAATCATAATACTATGTCAACTGCAAACCTGCATCCTAAAGGAGAGAGGCGGGGCTGCAGTGACCCCTCCTGTCACATATTTCCCTATTCAGGTACAGAACACCTGAACAGGGCTATAATCTGAAGCTAAATCATAATACGATGTCAACTGCAAACCTGCATCCTAAAGGAGAGAGGCGGGGCTGCGGTGACCCCTCCTGTCACGTGTTTCCCTATTCAGGTACAGAACACCTGAACAGGGCTATAATCTGAAGCTAAATCATAATATGATGTCAACTGCAAACCTGCATACTAATCTAATCGCAGCCTGACTCTTCCCCCACTCCCACAGGGCAAACTGTCATCTTGGCCCTGTGGGGGAGAAGAAACAGCAAGGGGACGAGGAGCAGGCTGAGGAAACATTGGGGCCTGCTCCAGTTGGACTCCCCTCCTTCAGGAGCAGGACAATCCCATCAGCCCTGTTGCCGGTCCACTTAATCTCTCTCTCTCTCTCTCTCTCTTTTTCCATCTTCCCTCCTGAACTCCTTTTCCTTGTGTGTCATGTCTTTATTAGACTGTAAGCCTGAGGGCAGGGACTGTCTTTTTTGCTAACTAATTGTAAGCCACTCCGAGAGTCTTTTTTGGCTGAGGAGCGGGGTATAAGTATGATTAATAATAATAATAATAATAATAATAATAATAATAATAATAATAATACCTCGATCTTATTTCAAAACCATTCTCATTGGGGACTAATTACAGCAGTTTCTGTTCTTCTACCACAGAATACTTTTTAAAAGTAATCTAAAGGTTCCAGTTTAAGAAACAAATAAAAAGGAGATTCCTGACCCTGGTCAACAGCTAGCTGGCCACGGTATGAACAGAGTGTTAGACTAGATGGACCCTTGGTCCGATCCAGCAGGGCTCTTCTTATGTTAAATGGGATCCCAATGATATAAAAGGCATGTGTATAACATACCTGGCCCAAATTTTGACGTATAGTTTTCTATTCCTGCAAGATCCAAATAGTGGTTTCTCCTTTCAATATTTTCATCAACGCAATGGCGATAGCATCCGTTCTGTTCAGGCTTGGCCTCACCGTGTTGGTACCTGTAAGCAGGAAGGCAAATTACAATGCATACATTATTAGCATTACAGTCAAACCAATGAGCACACTGAAACCAAGACCCTGAAGAGGACGAGCAGGCTGTGCTAGGCTAGTTGTACCAGTCCTTTGACACAATATGAAGGCCATTGCATACTGAATGTTCATCTAATAAAGACAGAGCATATGTGAGAGTCTTAATACACACACACACACACACACACACACACACACACACACGCTCCAGGGGTGCAAAGTCTGAATGCTCCCTTTAATGAGTACGGAAATGTCCCACAACTGCAATGGGGATTTCAGGATATCTCTTGCCTGAATCCTGCTCGTAAGAACATGCACACTAAGAAATATGTATCTTAGCATTTCTTCTTGAGCTACACAGGAAAGCCTGAGTTTATTGCATTTTTTTCTTAATCTGAACACCTTGAGAGTCTGCTTCAATGTCTCCTATTGTAAGTGGGTTGGATCTAAGCATCCATCTTCTGTGAGAGGAAGGCTCCACTTGCTGCACATCCCTTCAACCACAGCTCTCCCCATGCAGCAGGGTCTCCTGACTCTCTGTGTCACACAGGCACACTTGTCATTAATTTACAGACCCCAGGCCAATCAATCAAATTTATTACGGTAAAATAACCAGCATATCAGAACAAATGAACAATGAAATACAGTTAAAAAATAACAACAGTAAAGTTAAAATTGAGAGATTAGAAGTCAAAATATACAAGCACTATCAGAAAAAACATAAAACCCATCTGGAGAACGTTCAACAATAAGAACACAGGATGGAATGCTTCTTCCAAATACCAATACGTTGGTATTTGCAGTAGGGGTGTGCACGGACCCCCCACTCCGCATCACTTTCAGATCCGCCATTTTCGGATCGGGCCGCTCCGCCCCGCCCCCACTCCGCTCCGCTCGGAGCTCCAGATCCGGATCGGAGCTCCGTTCCCCCCCCCCCATAGGGGGGGTTACCGGGCCCTGCCGCCATCGCCGCCCATGCGGCGACGGTGGCAGAGCCCAGTAAGGGACCAAGGGAGAGGGGGACCTTACCTGCCTCCGTCCGTGGTCCGTCGCCGTCTTCAATTGAGCCCGCGGTTCCACCAGGAAGTCTGGGCCGCGGCCCAGACTTCCTGCTGGAACCACGGGCTCAATTGAAGACGCTGACGGACCACGGACGTAGGCAGGTAAGGGAGAGGAGGGGGGTTACCGGGCCCTGCCGCTGTTGCCGCATGGGTGACAGCGACAGCGGCAGGGCCCGATAAACCCCACTTACCTTTCCGGCGGAGCTCCGGATCGAGGCGAAGGATCCGCCTTCACCTCGATCCTCTCCGCCATGCTCCGCCGGCCCCCCAATCCTCTTCGCCTCTGCCTTAAGGGCAGGCAAAGCCCCCCGCTCCGCTCCTGCTTCTCCAGTCCGATTAGAAGCGGAGCACATCCCTAATTTGCAGTCTGAAGTTTTTAGATGGACTTGCGTTAAACATATTTTCTCCTGCGAAAAAGGAAAGGTCTGCTGCCCCATTCATAAGAACGTAAGAAGTGACATGTTGGATCAGACCAAGGGTCCATCTCGTCCAGCACTCTGTTCACACAGTGGCCAACCAGCCATCGGCCAGGGATGAACAAGCAAGACATGGTTGTTGCTGTGTGCAACTGGGGCACACAGGCTTATTGCCTCGAATACTGGAGATCACACACAACCATCAGGGCTAGTAGCCATGGATAGCCTTTGCCTCCAGGAACTTATCCAACCCCCTTTTAAAGCCATCCAGATTGGTGGCCATCACTACATCCTGTGGTAGTGAGTTCCATAACTTAACTATGTGCTGTGTGAAGAAGTACTTCCTCTTATTTGTCCTGGATCTCCCACCAATCAGCTTCATGGGATGACCCCAGGTTCTAGTATTCTGAGAGAGGGAGAAAAATGTCCCCCTATCCACATTCTCCATACCATGCATAACTTTGTACACCTCTATCATGTCTCCCCTTAGCCAACTCTTTTCCAAGCTAAACAATCCCAGTTGGTGTAACCTTCCCTTATTGGGGAGATGCTCCAGCCCCTTAATCATTTTAGTTGCCCTTTTCTACACTTTTCCCAGCTCTCTACAACAGGATATGGCTGCTGCACAAAATCTAGCCACTTTAGCTGTGACCTGAAAGTTCCATGGTCATTTGGGGGAAGCCCACTTCCACCAGTGCAGTTGATCCAGCATCATTCCGGATCCACCAGAGGATGTCTGACGTCCTACCCGGCCCGTCGAGTTCTCCTTGCAATCTCAGTATGCTTGGCAAATGAGAGGGACAGCAGGTTTAAAACCCTGGGAGATAAAAGAACATGCTCCCTGACTGGGATGGGGATAGTTTTAATAAAGCCAGATCAACTGCTGGCTCCACAAGTCCAGCTCTCTTTCCTGTTCAGCACTACCAATTTATTTATAGCAGAACTATTTCCTGAGAATGAATATCTGAAATACCAGTCACTTATGAGCCAAGCAAGCAAAGGAGAAAGAGAAAGAAACTTTGCTAAGAGTTTCAATGGGGTTGCAGCCAAGAACTCAGCACAATCAAATGCAACACGGCCAACAGAATGATGCCTAAGTATGTGAACAATTTCAGATATGAGACATCAAAAAGATACAATGCCTGAACCCTTTCAAAGAGGTTTCTATGACTGTTAACATGCAATCGGGCCGACCTTCTTCACTTCCCCCACTGTACAACTCTTCTGCCTTTGCCTACATCACTGAAGCAGTGTCATCCGCCATCATGGCAATGCAGGGCAATAGGAAATGCAAAACAGAATTTAACTAGAGAAGTGCTCGTGCTTAGCATCCTGTTCCCCAGCGCGGCCAATCAGGGAAGTCCACAAGCATAAACATATAGGTTGTGTTTAGCTTTCATAGGCTATTTCTACACCAGCCGAAAAATGCAGGCTGGTCACGGCCAAGTCCCTGTGTGTCCAAATGAGGAAAGAGGGATGAGAATGGGTTTTCCCAGGGATAAGTACTCCCTGAGAAAATCCGACTCTTTCCGCGGTCTCGGAATGATCCCGAGACCACGGGAGGTGTGTGGCCGGCCGCCCCAGCTTCTGCACTCCTCCCCGCAAGTAGAGGGAAGGGGCCGGGAGGAATCAGGGGTAGGTGAAGGAGAGTGCGCAGGGGGTTTTGTGTGTGTGTGTTTTTCACTTATGCTCCAGCTCCTGTACCTTTAAAAAAAATTGGCCGCCTCCACTCACGCAACGTCCCTCTTCCCATCCCAGATGTTGCGCTGGCCATGTGGACACGGGATGATCTCGGCAGGAGGTAAGTCCGAGATTGCCCCCCCTCCCTCCACACCTGTATGGTGTAGAAAGGGCCATACTCTAGCTAAGAGCTGCTGGTTGAACTATCTATGATTATGTCCAATTGTCCTTTAAGCTCCTTGGTGAATAGCTATCATTACATCCTACAGTGGTCAGTTCCACAGGTTAATTGTGTGAAGAAGTTCTTTCTGTCTTTCTCAAATTTACTGCCCATCAATTTCACTACACAACCCCCAAATTCAAGTAATATGGGAGATGGGCATGGGGGAAAGATCTTCTATTAGATAATGAGGTTTTCTATTAAAGTAATGTCTATAGAGGTGTCCAGGCTTTCGGGTAGCACAGGACTTTTCATCAGGCCTTACCTGTCTTTTTAATTTCCAGTAACTGACTCCCTAAGGGCCAAAACAAATGTTACTTTAAATCTAGCAACTACACCTTTTTCTTTCTTCATTTTTACTATAGAATAGGCCCAGAGTCCCCAATCCAGATCTCAAATGCCCCTCCCCACACACCCACACTAGGGACCCAATCCAGATTGTGTGCCCTGTGCCTACTCTAAAGAGAGAGAAAAGATGTAGCTGCTAGCCACAGTTGTTTTCATTGCTTTTCTTTAATTGTGCCTGTTAAAAGACAGACAAAGCAAATATAGGGTTGTTTTAAATTCATTTCAGAGATAGTCTTTTTGATGGCAAATGGGCATTTCAAACCAATTGTTTCATCTTGTTGCTTTTTTTTTAATGAGTGCTGCTACCTACACAGCGTCCTGAGGATATGGCAGGACAGACATCAAAATGCCCAAATACACCAGATGAAAAGGCAGGATACCAAGGCAAATCTTAGCCAAATGCTTCTCTCTGCTAATCTTTGCCAATGACATGACAAGATGTTTTTCCAGAGAAACAAGGCCTGTTTCCCAGACTGGCATCCTAAATAATGCTGCACATTCCTTCAGGGAGACACAACTTCAAATAGGCCTGTTTTATCTAATCTTTTCAAGGCTGCAGTGATACCTGCAGCTGCGCATAAAAGAGGCCACTGTCTCTCTGCTTTACTAAAAACCGATGCATCCCTGAGTCACATGAGGAAAGAAAACAACAGCCCCCAAAACACTTTTAAACTACTGTCGAAAGGGCATTTCTGAAAATTCTTTTTAAAGCACACAGTATCCTTTTCTTCAAATAGTTTATGAGAAGTACCGTTTATCTTTTCCATTCATGGCTCTTGCCTACTGCTATAAATTCTGCTGTAAATCTGTTGGCCTTGAAGGAGCCACAGGACTAACTGTTGACTTTGCAGCAAAAGACTTGCACTGGCTACCCCAGCAGAACTTAACCCCAAAAGAAATTTCCAGGTACAGTAAGTGGGCGTAGGATTGCAGCTTTAAGTTCTGAACAAGGTAAGTGGTGGCAAATCCATGATTGGATCTCCTGTGGGTTTGTTGTTGTTGTTTTAATTGCAAATTAAAGTGATTGGGATCTTAATATTGGTGAATGGTAAGTTAACTAGGACAACCGTATGAAAAGGAGGACAGGGCTCCAGTATCTTTAACTGTTGGGATGAAAAGCGAATTTCAGCAGATGTCATTGTCTCTTCATCACAACAGTTAAAGCTGCAGGAGCCCTGCCCTCTTTTGTATCTGGTCAAGAGAGCAGGGCTCCTGCAGCTTTAACTGTTGTGATGAAGAGGGAATTTCAACAGGTGCTGCATGCATACAAATGACGCCTGCTGAAATTCCCTTTTCAGTACAAGTATTAAAGATACAGGAGCCCGGTCCTCCTTTCCACAGGTAAAGTTAACCCTTCCTCCCATCACCACCATTTCTTTTCTGGTTTGAATTGCCCACCCCAGCTGTTGTTTTCCCTACAAGAACCATATGGAGAAGGAGATGGATATTTGAGGAGGAACAGTGGCCATGAAAAGAGCCCCATGAAAAAGGCTCCTCCGTTCCAGCAGGCTGTACAGAGGAAGATGAACGGGGAAGCAGGGACCATTTCACCAGTTCTGCTGGAAGACTTATTTCCCCCAGACCCAGACCCTCTGGAATCCCAATGCCACTTATTTCTACCCTGCCTCTCCCGCCAAAAGGTAGCTCAAAGTGGCTAACAGCATCATCATAAAGAAGCTAATCCAAGGGTATCGAGTAAAATATCAGAAGGCAACAATATGAACCATTATCTAACAATAAAAATACTCAATTGCACAAACAAAGGCCACCACATGGGGCCTTCTCATCCAATTACTGCTTGGCGGGGTGGGGGGGAGAACCATCAGGTGGTGGAGCCTTGCTTGACAGGCCTTGCCCAAGCTTTTGAGCGTTACCATGGCAACTTTTGCAAAGTCACAGGGAAACAGAAGTTGGAAGGGGCCCCACAGTTGCCATGAATGCTGGAGTTAAGTTCTAAATTCAAATCTAAAGCCCCTCTCAGAGCCAGCTACACCAGCCTCCCCCAACCTGATGCATGTTGGAAGTTGTAGTCTAACACAGCTGGACAGCATCAGGATGAGGAAGTGTGGACCAGGCCATCACTGCCACAAAGTGCCAAACCAGAGATTACTTCAACTATGTGTCTTTCTCTTCCTTTCCTTTCCTTCTTTTCTTCATTTTTACTCTACAGTAGGTGCAGGGTGCCCAACTGGGATCGGGTCACTAGTGTACTCGGCAGGGAAGGGTGCATTGGGAACTTTAAAGATCTGGATGCCTGAGCCTTCTCTAGAGTAAAAATGGAAGGGGAAAAGACACAGCTGCTAGATACACATTTAAATGTCTGTTTTGGCCCAGAGATCCCTATTCATGAGACAGATGAAGCGTTTTGTTCCTGCTTACCTGAGGGAACTCCTCGGCTTCTTTTCAGAATTCCTCTGTTCTTCGTTGGCTTTGCTCTCCACTCGGTGCCTTGAGCTTTGTAGATCTGCTCCCATGATACAAAACAACACGTTATTTTCCCTTCTTATTATCGATTCTCTTTAAAAGTTCAACAACCAGGGCCATCTACCCTTGATACCAATGAAGCAGACAACTGCGTCTTCTCATATAGCCACACCTAGAGAGAGGAAATGATTTGGTATGCACTGAATCATTCTCTAGTTTTGGAGGGGAAGAAAGTGAGCCATTGAGAGATATTTGTGGATGAAAGCAGGAGAGGGAAATATAAATGAGAGTTGGTCTACTAGAAAAGGGAGGAACCCTTAAAGTTACAAATATGTCAGAGTGAACTATGGACTTAGAGCCTTTCTACACTCTTGATTCCTCTCTTACATAGCTTGCAGGTCCTCTACACAATGTTATCATCCTCCAGAGCCTCTCCCATTCTTTGCAACCATTATTGTAGTTCTTTTCCTAACAAGGAATGTCTGGTATTTTTCTAAACAGCATTATAGAATGCTCCTGTATTTGCACAATTCCACTATACCACAATGCCATCTAGTGGTTGTGTAATGGAATATATGGGAAGGCAGATAAAGAAAACCCCCGAGTGGGGGCGGGCAGAACACATGTAAAGAAGCTGATCTTAATCTCACAAAGAATCTGGAAGCAGAAGCCTCGGTAAAGGTGTGGGTTAAAAACCTCATGTAGAAAAAGCTCTTAGGATGGAGGAAACAGTCTATTTCTGGTGCATGTCATTTTCACCTCTGTTCTCTCCAATTTCCACATTAATCTGAGATTTTTTTAAAAAAAATCTGCACAACAATGTGTTTAAATATTTTCTCTCAAAATGCATATTTTAAAATGCATTTGATACTCTTTATCAGCTGAGACCTTGCATTGCAACATACACTAATCCAGAGGCGCGAATCAGGTCAGTTCGTCTCAGAATTTGCAAAGTTCAAACGGACTAGAAGGAAGCCATGCTCACCACTATCCTATGCTTTGCATCTGCAAGCCAAGCTGCAAGCTGTTTTTTGAACTATTCTAACTAGGACTAACATTGGGCCTACTCTAAGCAGGACTAAGTTTGGATACAACCCATTTGGACCCAGTAATAACCAGATATTCTTATATGAATTCGTACTGTAGAACTATACAATGAGCAGAAAGCTGGGGTTAGGCAGGCAGGCACATTGGTTGAAAACTTCATAAGCGGCAAATATTTAATAGCTTTTAAAGCAATCTATGCATTGGGATTCAAATGCCTGGCTAGCTTAGTCCAAACCTGTAGCTGTTCCAGACTTCCACTGTTTTTTTTCTGGTGAGGCGGGGAAGGGCTGTAGCTCCATGGAAGAGGGCATGCCATGCAGTGCAGAAGAACCCAGGTTCAATCCCTGATACCTCCAGTTAAAAGGTTCAGGTAAGCAGCCTTTGATCCGAAAGACCCTTCTCTAGCTGAGACCCGGACAGCCACTGACAGTCAGAACAGAGAATACTGGGGTAGGTGGCCAAATAGTTTGACTTTGTATGACGGCAGCTCCCTATGTTTGAAGGCAACACAATCCTCTGAGTAATGAGTTGATTAATCTGGATTTAAGCATTGGAAATAAACAAGCTTTAGAATCAAACTCTTACCAGCATGATTCAGAAGAATACTTTTTTTCTTCTGACTTCCATCTGGAGCTACAGTGAGCTTCACCCGCAAAGTTTTACTGGAGCTGGGAGAGTGATTTACTGAAGCGTCGACTACTTCATAGATGGTGTGAAGCAAGCTGGTGATGTCCTAGAATCAAGGATGAAACAAACAGAGGAAGGCAAGCGAGTTAAAAACAGTACTAAATAACATGTTGTGTTTTCTGCTCCATGAAACTTACCTCTGACTGCCCTCATTGAAACAGTAGTCCTTGCTAACATTCATCCATTGACAGTTTCCCTACAAACAGAATATCTACAAACATTCTGTGACATCAGAGCAGCTCAACCAATGGCAGGGTTTCTAGGAAGGAAGGTCATAGCCAGTTGTTTTGTCTATTATATGTAAGAGATTTCAATTACAAATACTGGTATTGAACAATTTGGTGAAATTTATGGCCAAACTGTTTCAGCTACCAACTAAGATTACCAACTCTTTAAAACCAAGTTACCTGAAGGATCATCTCCTCCCATATATACCTGCCTTGACTCTAAAATCGTCTTTAGCCGCCCTTCTCCAAGAGCCCCCATCAAATGAAGTGAGGTGGATGTTTACTAAGAAGAGGGCCTTTTCTGTTGTAGCACCCCAGCTGTGAAAAGAGCTCCCTGGTATCTAAACTCAACTGGATTGATTCTAGATACTTAGAAAGACAAGAGATGTCTATGCCTACTTTCTTAAACTACTGGAATGCCTGCCAAGGAAGAGATGGTTTTGATATAAATTCCATCTAGCTACATCACAGGAAGAAGTGAGATAACAACACCCTATCTGCTGGCTTGGTAGAGAAAAAATGTCCTTTGGCTTCTTCCCTCCCAGAGCTGCCTTTATCAACTGAAATTCTACCTAGCTGGATCTGAGGGTGAAGCCAGGCAGCAAAGACAGTATGTAAATATAGAAGGTCAGTAAATAATCACACAAGTTCCAACAAGTGTGAAATGTATATTATCATATATATTCTTCACGTCACGTTGGCTGATCCTGTGAGCCAAATTCAATAGGGACCCAGCTGCCGCTCACCGATCCATCCCTGGAAGACACACATGGATAACCCATTCAAAACACCTTTTTCCCGTGTGTGTGCGTGTTAAAGGCGTGTCAGATCTGACACGCCTTTAAGGAAGACACCTTAAACCATGGCTTTAACCACAGTGGTTTAAGGTGTCTTCTGAACAGGGCCATGGATTCCAATATAATATAATTTGTGTGTCAGGATTCGTTCTTGTGACCTGGGCTCACTGAGCAACTCTTTAAGGATCTATGCCTCCTTAAGAGTCCTATCTTCCTTCCTTTTACCTTCCCCTTCTGAATAACATGGGGTTTAGGTTGTAGTCATGGGGTGATACTCCAGACATTTGTGGCTTAACACAACAGTTTACTAATAAAGTAAAACAAGCAAATTTCAACTAAAGGTACTTAGTCAATAGAGCTGATACAAAGGCATTAAAAGAAAATAACAGTTGCAAAAATGCAAGTTCCTTTACCCTAAGCTGCTTCTTTCTGCTCTTTCCAAAAGCTCTGGTCTTTCTCTGGCTTTGGTCTGTTCTGCCTTGGCTCTGGTCTGGCTCGCTCACTCTTTTTTACACTCTTCTTCCAAAACAGAGAATAAAGATCCCACTTTGAGGAAATGAAACATAACTGGAGAAATGAAACTACTCCTCTCAGGAATACCCGCTTCCAACAGAAAACTCCAGGCTGCTAGGCCTGAGTTTATTACCTTGCCTCTGGAGGCCTCAAACCTTCATAGTCTGTGTGTACCTATTCCACAAAACTCTTTCTTCTGTCTCATCTCCAGACACTCTCCCTCTAATCTTCAAAGTCTGTTGACAGCTTATATCTATCGTTTTTGACAAAAAAAATCAAGAACACCTGTTGGACAATCTGTGTCAAGGACCAACTGTTTGAGACAAAACAGGTGACCATCTGAGTGTACTTCACATTTCTTATTTTCTCTCACATCCTCTTGATGTATCTCTTCACCTATCAGAAACTCCATTAACAAACGCAGTGCCTCTTTAAACACGGCTACGGTGCAAACCATTATGGTGCTCAGAAGGAAGTTTGTTCAGAGACAGCGATAATACATGGGCAATACATCTCTCTTTCAAATGCCAATCTGTTTTCTAACTCACCAGGCCAGAAAATTCTGCACTTCACACATGACAAAGCTGAAAGGTTTGGATGGTCGTAAATTACTTTGCTGCTCTGCAGCCATAGGTAATTTCCATCGCCTGCAAGTCCCTACTGAAGCAACGGGTATCCTGTGTTCTGATCTTGTCATGGTGTCACAGCCTACTAATCCTGTAGCTCCTAAGCACACAAGCATCCATGTAATCTACTACCAAATGAAGTTCCCTGTAGACTGGACACAGTATAGATAATAAATCAGCTGCAAGAATGTAGTTGATTGTTTATTTCAATGCACAGCGCACCTCCAATAATGGGACAACCTGAAAACATTTCAAGTGGGGCCATTTCAGACTGTCTAATGGCACGTGAATGTCAATGCACAGTGCATTACTCAGCTGGGCATGGATAAATATTTGCTGTATCCAAAGTAGAGAACCAAGCATTCTATGACCAGGAATCCTACACTCAAGGTAACGTGATGTGGAAAGCACATGCACGCATCCATATGCTCTCATACTCTCCATTCACAGTCTCTTCCTTTTTGATGAGGAAGGATCACGCTAACCTTGTTTATGCATGTGTCATACCACTTGTGTCATACATTCAGGCAGTAAGGGGACTCATAGACTCTTAGAATTGTAGAGTTGGAAGGGGCCTATAAGGCCATCAAGTCCAACCCCCTGCTCAATGCAGGAATCTACCCTAAAGCATACCTGACAGATGGTTGTCCAGCTGCCTCTTGAAGGCCTCTTGTGTGGGAGAGCTCACAACCTCCCATGGCAACTGGTTCCATTGTCACACTGCTCTACCAGTCAGGAACACACTCTTCTAAACCCCCTACAGGATCCCTAACCAGAGAGTTGGCAAATGGGATCGTGAGGCTCAAGGTTTCACTCAGTGTAACGTGAATGATTCCAAAGTGATAAGCAGGAATTGACCATGTGAACACCACAACGGATCATGTGACTTTGACTTTGACTGGCCCAGTTCTTAACATCTAGGCATGGTGGTAGGGTGGGATTGCACTTCTCCCCACTTCCAGTGAGCACCTTTGCTGCCTCCATGCCTGCTAGACATCTACACATTGGAACCTTGGGCAGTATCGAAATCAAATTGTGGATTATTCACAAAATAGTTGTGCGATAACTGAAGTTATGCTTACGCAAGCAGTTTGTATTATGCTTGTTGAAGCCTTTGTGCAATTCGTTGTGCAACAAGTTGTGCATAACCCGGGTTGCAGAAGGGTTCTGCACAAAGAATTGCACAATGGATTGCACACGCATAATGCACAACCACTTGCGCAACCACACTCATGCTGAACTACTCTTCAGCATAGTTCAGAACCTAGTTTCCGCTAGTGCAACGTCATTTGCGCTAATGGAATGACACAATCGGACAGCGCTCCTTCATTTCCGTAGAAGTTATGGATAAAATCCATCATGCGTCAGCTCAACCACAAAATCAATATCCCATCTAAAGATCTACAAGTCAACCATATGATTTGGGGTCTACGTCATTGGACATACCTCCGGATAAGTGTGCGTATGATTATTTGGAGTGCAGTTGCTCATCATGACAACCTCCATAGCCATGCCCCCAAGGGGAGTCCAAAAATTCCAGCAGCTGTTGGATCCATATCAACAAACCAGTTTTAGCAGTTTTATCTTCCCCAGGAGCAGGCCTTTTGTAAAGTCAATGGGTCTTAATTGCCCATTGAAGACCAAGACACCCCAACATGCTTTGCATTACAACAGGGATAGCTCACAATTATATAGTGCTGCCGGGGGAGGGGGGACATTGCCCCCCAGGTACTGTGAAGCTTGCAGCTAACTTCAGAGAGAAGAGGGAACTGGAAGGGGGTGGCACATGACATCAGCATCCCTGCATACCGTCAAGAGCTGCATTGGGTCCTTTTGAGCTCTGGCTCTACAACACTACTGGTTTAGGCATGTCGGATTTTTTACAAATCACCCCTGTGCAAATGAAACAGCTGCGCATTGAGGTCCAGCAGGCAGGATGGGTGGATAAATGTCATCTGCTCCCCTGCCATGCATAACATGTACTGTACGTCCATCAAAACTGGCCTGCTCTAAAGATGCTGTATGTAATCCTTTGGCCCTAATTAGACTTGCTAACGCTAATGCTACAGTTCCTAGGTTTCAAGGTGAGAACTTATTAACGGCTGTGCATTTTTCACCTCATTATATTTTATGGAGAAATCCGCTCTCTGACCCAACTGCACCATGTTTACAAGGATTTTTCCTAATCTTGCAACACATATAATAATTACGTTACACTCAAGTAATTCTCACTCTGAGAGCAGGATAGCTCAGAAATCTTGTGGCAGTTTGCTAAGCAAAAAAAGAAAAAGAAAATGCTATTCAAGACAACTAAGGCTATAATCATATGCATACTTATCTGGACATATGTCCCACTTAATTCAGTTACTTCCATGTAAACATGTTTAATAAATGTATTTTCTCCGTGCCAGTGTTCTGTGAAGCTTTGGAAGCTTGCTCAACAAAGGGCCTTGCTAGACCAGGCCTTAGCGCGCCTTCCAACCCGGTTTCCCTGCTGTGCGTCCAGATGACGCACAGGGGAATCCGGCGGCAGGCCGCAGTGAGGCCTGGTCTAGCGCGCCATAAGCTAAGTCGCTTATGGCGCGCTTTTTCCCCAGCTCCGGCCTCAGGCCGGGGCTGGGGGAAGTGTGGAGACTTCCGCGGCTTTTCGCGGCTCCTCGCTTACTCGCGAGGAGCCGCGAAAAGCCGCGGACCTGGCACAGTGCTCATAGGAGCGCTGTGCCCATCGGCGGGGGGGGGAAGAGAGGGGAGGGCGAAGGATGGGAGGGTGGGTGGCACGGGGGGAGGGCGGGTGCGATCGCGCCGCTCGCCGCCCGAGCAAGCAGCTGAGCGGCGCTTGCCCGGGCAATGCCGCCCCATCCCAGGCATTGCCCGGGCAAGCGCCGCTCGGCTGCTTGCTCGGGCGGCGGCGGCGTGATCGCACCTGCCCTCCCCCCGTGCCACCCACCCTCCCATCCTTCCCCCCCCCCCCGTTAAAAAATAAAAAATAAAAAACACCCTTACCTTCCCGGAGTCTTCGGGCCACCCGCGGCCCCTTTAAACAACAACAAAAAATGGCGGACGCCGCAGGGCTTGCATCCTCCCTGCGGCTCTGCCGCCTGGAAGCGTGGGGGAGGCGCGCTAACGTTAGCGCGCCTCGGCCCCGCCTCCCTGCCGGCGTAAGCCGGCAGGTCTAGGAAGGCCCAAAGAGTCTGAGGAAGAGCTTTGTGAAGCTCAAAAGCTTGCTTACTACTTCAAACATTTTCAGGTGACCTAAAAATAGGGTGTCATGCTACTGTTGCTGTTTCAAATAGATGGATGAATTTATTTCTCAAGATGTACTACAGTGCCACAGACAGATTGCCCAAGAGTGCAATCCTGCACACAGACCTGGAAGTAAGTCCCATTGAACTACATAGGCATTAAGCTAAAGAAGCATGTCTTACTTCTACAAAGACATAGATAGGATTGCATTATAAGAAAATACATCTGGCACCAATAGGAGCACATAGGTCCCTTGTAAAGCAGAGAGCAGAAATCTATCACAGGACATCTTGAAAAGGTTGCAGAATATCTGTGATGTAGTAAAGCAAGATCCAACGAAGCACACCATGAAAATGAACTCAAAAACCTAGAACGAAATACTCAGTCAGAATATGAGGTCAGATATTTTGGGCTTCAACTCCCATCGTCCCTATGTTGACTAGGAATGACGGGAGTTGTAGGCCAAAACAGCAGGGAAGCCACAACTTGCCCACCTCTGGCATAGAAATACTGAGTTAAGAATGTTCATTGGTACAGTTGCCACTTAAATCCTTTCCCCTGCAGCCAGGCCTCCACCCAATTGCAGGAAGATTTGAACTCGCATCTTGAGAAGTTCCCTGCTTCATTTTTTTTAAAAAAAAGTTCCCCCATCAGTGTTGCATCTTTCTGGACATTTGGAACATTGGCATGGATTCTTTCTGAATGATCCATTAAGACCCACATGAGAAGTGGATTAAAATCAAGACCCACCTGGGAAGTGGATTAAAATGGAAAGAGGGACGAATTTTTAACAGCAACCACAACAGCAGCAAATGTTGGAAATTGGCCCAAGGTAGATCAGGTAGAAAGGAGTGGCAGGATACAGGAAAAGAGCTATATACTGAAACTGAAACTTAAAGCCTCATGGACAAGGTTGTACTAACTCTATTCCAAGTCTGAAGCCTGATTATTAACATCCATGTGAAGTTAATTACAGGCCAGCTGTCAAGTTCTCTAAAGGCCTCCCCTGATATATAGCAAGATCATTTATTAATGGCGCAAAGAATGCTGGGTAAAAATGATCACCAGGTTTTGTAGCTCTCCACATTACGGCTTGGAAAGTTATCTCTCCCTCATGCTAAAAGGCCCATAAATGGCTCCTCCACCCCCCACTGGACATTCTGGTTCAAGTACAGCGATTGGATGCTGATTTTATAATTTGCCATTGCACTAATTATGCTCCCCAAGCACATGGTACAAAAGAAGCACGTCAAAGATATGAACTTGAAGTGCACCAAAAATGCAGGCAAAAAGAAAAGAAAAAGAGAGAGAGAGAAGACCCCAGATGCCAAAAAGAGCCACCTCAGGAAAACAATCAAAGCCGAATTAGGTTTATAAAACTCTTAAAAGAAGATTGCCAATTTTCAAAGAGCCTCCTTCCCAGACAGAATTTGAGCTGTTTCACAGAGAATTTATTATTACAAAAGCAATCACTCTTCTTTAGAAGTTTTGGGTCACTCAAGTTCAAGACGACATTTTGTGCCTGCATAAAACTTGTACTTGTGTTTTCTCCCAGTCAATGATTTTGATGCTCTAAGGACTTTTTTTCTAACGCTCTGAAATAATATGTATGGATGTGCATAGCGCCCCGCCCCCCCAAACTTGCCTTGGAGGCTGTTCAGAACCTCTGAAGTGGCCCCGATTTGATGAAGCACTTCGGGGTTTGGCCATCTCGCTTCGGATCCGAAGCCAAAGCAAGGTACGACACCCCAAAGCAGGTCAGCCTTTGTGGGGTCCTGGGTATCTGCCGCACAACTGTGCAACAGGCACTCAGGACAGCCAGGTGCAGGGCGAGAGAGAGTGTCAGAAATAGAGGGTGAGAAAAAGGCAGTTTCGGGATGAGAGGGGGGAAGGGTCTCAGAAAGAGAAAAGTAGTGTCAGAAAGAGAAAGGGAGAGAGAAGCGGGTGTCAAAAAGAGATAAGGAGAGAGGGAGAGAGAGAAGGGGCATCAGAAGGAGAGGGAAAGAGAAAAGTGGTATCAGAAAGAGAGGAAGACAGAAAGAGGGAGAGAAAAAAGGGTGTGTGAGAGAGAAAGAGAGAAAGAGAGAGGAAAAGAGAGAGGTTGGTAGTTTTGTCTGCCCAAGTGACTGGTATCAGTCTGTTCTGGAGTAGGCTGTACTCCCTGGCTGTGGGAAACTCTTCCCAGAAAGGATTGCTTGGAGCTTAGATTGGGTTATTTCTGTGCCTTTCCAGGCCTTTTAAGACCTTTTAACACCTCTTAAATCGT
This sequence comes from Elgaria multicarinata webbii, assembly GCF_023053635.1. Lineage (NCBI taxonomy): Eukaryota > Metazoa > Chordata > Lepidosauria > Squamata > Anguidae > Elgaria > Elgaria multicarinata. The sequence continues at coordinate 10,535,270 of NC_086184.1, forward strand.
TTAGGCACAATCCTATACGCAGTTACATGGGAGGGAATCCCACTGAACCCACTGAGACTTACTTCAGAGTATGGGATTGTGCTGCTCATCTTCTAACTTCTGTTTGAGGCTGCTTAATGGTTTGACCGCTATATTTTGATATTTTATCGCCTAGAAAACGCTGTTATCGGGGCTCGTATAAATGGGTAAATAAATAAATAAATAAATAAACAAATAAATAAAAATATTATCCCCATCTGTTGCATTAAAAGGCACCAACAATATTTTGTTGCTTTGTAATTAAATCTGATAGTGGATAGCCTATAATTTGACAGCCCAGACCTTTGCTCCCTGCCCATAAATATGATTGACTGACATAGTTAATCCTGCTGGAAAGAATTTCAAAGAACACCCTTGCTATTTCATTAGCTCAGCTATAAAACCAGGAGAGGAGCCAAAAGGAACATACATTTGCAAAGGTTTGTTTTGACACTCTGTTTAGAGAATCATTTGTTTTAGGGGTGGGTGGGTTTTTTTTTTTTATCCCTTTCAAAAACAAGCGTCTTTCTTTTAAAACAGCTAATCCCTGACAAGAAACAATGTCGAGTTAAAAAAAAACAACCCAAAAGTGCACGGATTCCAAAAGCGGTAAAATCAAAGGCCAGCTCGCAAACATGCATCGTTTCAAAGTCAAGCAATGACTTAGCATGTGTGAATGGCCTGTCCCAGATTATCGAGCATGGCCTCCCCAAGGTGGCCCCCTCCAGATGCATTCCACTACTACTCCCATCATCCCCATCCATTTCCAAAGGAATCCATGCACACACTCAGCATCCGAACATCAAGCTATCATACAAACCATCACAGTTTGGCTGACAGCTCAACAGTTGTTTCTAGATGTATGTCGTTTTGATGTATACTGTCGTATGTTATAACGGCTTTAAATTCTGTATATCTTTTTTAATGTTTTGATCTTTTCTAAACCGCCCAGAGAGTTTCGACTATAGAAATGTAATAAGAAACAATACGGCAGTCTAGTGGTGCGCGCACACGTGAAAAGCGAGTCAGTCCTGGGCCAGAAAAGTCTTTGGATCTGCGATTGAATTTTGAACTTCACATTCAGTTCATCAGAGAATTGTTCATCTCAGTGGAGGCTGGTGGCTCCAATGTCAGTGAGGTGGTGAATCCGCTCCGGGTTTCAGCCTGAACCAGTCAGAACTCTAAAGAGCTATCCGAGATGCACCATGGATAGCTCCTTTGGAGTTCTGTCTGGTTCTGACTGAACCCCGGAGTGGACCCCACTGGTATTGGAGCCACCAGCCCCGACTGGTTTATCTCATAGATATACCTGCAGCCAAAGAAGTGGGTGTCACCCCATGGCACACACACACAACCACTGAATCACCCACATTCCCTGCTTCCAATCTGCAGTGGCAGAAGAAAGTAGAATCCTCTTCTCTGGGACTACAGCTAGCAACTCTTGGCTCCCCATGGCTAGGGCTGGCGTGAGATGCGAGTCCCCCCCACCCCCACAAAGTCCTGACATCATTGCCCCCACTGGAAGGCTTACCAGTGGCAGTGGGCAGCCACAGCGTGTCCAAAAAAGCAAAGACAATAACAGAGGGGTAGGGGGGAAAGGAACAGTGGCAGATCAAGCATCTGTTGGGCCGTTGGCTTGCTGGAATGAAGAACTATTCAGGTGGTGTCAAAGACACTTAGTGTGGTGTAGTGGCTAAAGTGTTGGACTGGGAGTCGGAGGATCCGGGTTCTAGTCCCCACTCAGCCATGGAAACCCACTGGGTGACTTTGGGCCAGTCACACACTCTCAGCCCAACCCACCTCACAGGGTTGTTGTTGTGAGGATAAAATGGAGAGGAGGAGGAGGAGGAGGAGGAGGAGGGTTACGTACGCTGCCTTGGGTTCCTTGGAGGAAAAAAGGCGGGATATAAATGCAATAATAAAATAAATAAAGATACATAAAAGAAAATCTCCCATAGCAAGGACCTCCGTATTTTGGGAACTATCATGGACAAGGCCTGTCATCTGTAAAAAAAAATCTGACTGCTGTGTTCAATACCAACTGAAATTTCCAGACACTCTTCAAGGGTAGCTCTACGTCGAGTGTGTTATAGCAATCCAGTCTTGATGTAAGTTGGGCTTGTGCAGCTGTGGGCAGATCCATTTCCTTGACTAGGCCATTGTTCCTGCTTTTCATACCATCAGGTCTCACATGTTTTGGCACCTGATCTCTTAACCAGCCTCCCTAGCCCTTCTTACGCCCCAGAACATAGCCCCCTTCTGACCTTAAATGGTATAACATTTCTTCCATGCCCCCATTCGAACTTTCCCCAATTGCCTGAGCTGCTAAACCAGCTTTCCCCAACCTTGTGCACCCTAGATGTGTTGGGATTGCAGCTCCCAGCATTCCCAGACAGTACAGAATGCGGGGTGGGGGGTGGGGGGAGGCATGGAAGAAACTGGGAAACTTCCTTCGGCTGGGGAAGGCCAAGTTCAAACATTCCGCAACATCACAGCAGCTTAGCCAATCAGTGTCAAGAGGCGTCGCCGTCCCAAGAGCAATACAGTGCAGACAATACAAACCGCTCCCCTTGTCAGCAGACACCACACGTGGCTCGGGAGGCTAAAACTTCGCTCACCTCACGCGTGACTCTGCCATTGTTGTCGAAGTCATAAAGCGTAAAGGTCCATTCTTGTCTGTTGTCTTCCTCAACGGACACATCACATTGCAATTCCTAAGGAACATGCAAAGAGCAACCGATTACCTAAAGCAAAAGTCCTATTTGCAGAGGAGGCGAAGGGTCCCCTTTTCAAATAAATTTAAAAATTGAGACAACAGTTGCTTTTCTTAAGGGGAAAAAGATATTTATTTAATTTTATATTTCCAACCCCCTCCCTTTGGCTTCTCAAGGCGGCTCGCCGTAAAGATCACGGAAACGATACCAAGAACAAAAGTAATACCAGCGCAAACAAGAAGACGGCGGTGGAAGGAGGCGCTGCCTCGGTCAGCACTCCGCAACTACGTGTTTGCGGAGTGGCTAACCACACACGCACATACACACAGCCCTACACATAAGCTGCTGATGTCAGGGAGGGTGGCTTGTACAATGTGGATTGAGATTCCCCCTGCCTCTCCTGCCACATCCTGGAAGCTGGCAAGGAAGGTCATTTCCTCCCCCCTTGATTACCCTGCAGCAGCATCTGGCATTTCCAAATAGTCACCCATTTCACTGGCTCCTAATGAATAAAATAATTTCGCAACAGTCAATTCAATGCTCATGAAATCAGCACCAGCGTTAAAATCCAAACAATACAAAGAAATCCCTCCCCCAAAACACACACACACACACACCCTGCGGAAAGACTTTCTGAAAAGCAAAGGTTAGATCACCGCCTCAGACCCCAAAGGAATGTTCAGCTTGGCAGACTTAAAGAAGGGAGTTCCACAGAGAAAGGACCCACCATCAAAAAGGCCCTGCTTCTCCAAGATGGCAACTTCAACTCTCAGGGTAAGCAGGGTTGCCACCATTTGACTGCAAAACTTCTGGTACCTGGGCAGAGCCAGAGGCTAAAACAGGGTCAGACCGGCTGGTGGTAGGGCTACACACAGGAACAGTTGTTAGACTAGAGCACTCCTCACCACTGCCACCCGCCACATCACTTCAGCACCACTTATTTTGGACAGCCTCGTCTCTACAGAGATGGTGAAGCAAGAGAGACGGTTTGCTTTGAAAGAACCTTCCACACGAACCTAGCAGTTGCAGGTGCCACAGCAGGTAAAAAAAGGTGTTCAAAACCCAGGTCCCTTTGCATGTGTGAACTGGCTGCACAGCTGGAACTGGGGTGGAGCTGAAAAGTGAGGGTTTTGAGCTGCCAGCTCATTTTTATTTATATTTTTGTCAGGCACAAAGAGCACTTGATACTGGAAAGAGAGATTTCAACTAGGGGGAAGATTTATTTTTTTCCAAAGAGTTCTCTCCCACCACATATGAAAATACATACCTATTTCCTGACACCCTCTCCAACAATTTACTGAATATTTCTTATCTATCTGGTGTAATCTTACTGGTGTTAAATACCACCTCCATACTGGATGCTCACCATCAAGGCATGGTGGGAATATTGCTTCCAAAGACAAGGTTCAACTTTTTTAAACCAACTCCTTTCTCCTACCCTGGAAATTTATTTTATTTATTTATTTATTGCATTTATATACCGCCCCATAGCCAAAGCTCTCTGGGCAGTTTACAAAAGTTTAAAACAGTAAACATTAAAACAAATATACAAAGTTTAAAAACAGAAAGCATAAAAACACAGTATCCTTATAAAAACAGCTATTCTGGGGTCCGTTAAAAACAAACACACTCAGCATATGTTGTTAAATGCTGTTAAATGCCTGGGAGAAGAGAAAGGTCTTAACCTGGCACTGAAAAGATAACAATGTTGGCACCAGGAGAGCCTCGTTGGGGAGATCCTTCCAAAATTGGGGGGCCACCACTGAAAAGGCCCTCTCCCTTGTTGCCATCCTCCGAGCTTCCCTTGGAGTAGGCACTCGGAGGGGGACCTTAGATGTAGAGCGCAGTGAGCGGGTAGGTTCATTGGCCCACAGGCTAAAAGGAAGAAGAAGAAGAAGAAGAAGAAGAAGAAGAAGAAGAAGAAGAAGAAGAAGAAGAAGAAGAAGAAGAAGAAGAAGAAGAAGAAGAAGACGAGGAGGAGGAGGAGGAGGAGGAGGAGGAGGAGGAGGAGGAAGAAGAAGAAGAAGAAGAAGAAGAAGAAGAAGAAGAAGAAGAAGAAGAAGAAGAAGAAGAAGAAGAAGCAGCGGCGGCAAGCCAGTTTGGTTGCCTGCCCCATTTAGTTGGCAACCCTAAAAGTAACAATGTTTGGATGTCATTCCTGATCCCCCTATTCTTTTGGACAGGAGAGGAAAGGCATTCAATAGCGCTCCTTGCCTAATTCTCATGGGCCACAAGGCTCTCTGAGAATTTGAAACATTTTCGGTTTCATTGAGCAAGAAGAAGAAACTATGTGAAAGCTACTTACTAAGATGCTTGGAAATATAATGCAGGATCCTCCAATTAGAGAGGGAGAGGGAGAAAGGCATGGAGCAGGCACAAGGGGGGGGAAAACCACCTCCGCTTAATTCAAGGAGAAAAAGCGAGGGTCTCGCAGCGTGAGATAGGATAAAGTTGAAACAGAAGTGACCATTAATACAAAATAGACCCATGGCATAAAACCGTATCTGGCAAAGAAAAAAAAATCCCTTTTCACAACACAGGTTTGAAATGTAGTATTAATTCCAGTTCTCCCTTATAATTCATTAAAGCCTTACGTCTGTTGAAGGAGAACCCAATTTGGAATGAATAAAAGAGAAAATATCTTGCCAACTGGGGCTGCTTTATGCAATAGTGCAAGAGATGATTTGCGGTGAAAGTATTAAAGCAACTTCGATACATTCTAACAGTGCGATCCAGAGCTTCTAGAAGAGGAATAAGCAAATGCAGGACGTCCAGAGGGACATTTTTGCTCCCTGGACGCTGACACACACACAGGCTGCACTCGGTAATGCTAAAAGGGTAAAACTGAGCTGGTTTGCAAGCGACCCATTTATCATTCCGGAACAGCTAAACCGCCCAGAGAGCTTCGGCTGTGGGGCGGTATATAAATGTAATAATATAAATAAATAAATAAACCAAAATCACAATAATTGCAGACCGTCAAATTAGGGAGTGCAGTAGAGGCTCCATTCGCTCCTTTCCCTTGCGTCAATAGGCCTTTATGGCCACAGTGGCATGGGGTAGCGAGTGAGCAATTTATGGAGGCTCTGAAAATTGCACAATTCTTCCGTTGCATCAGTGGTGGCCGCCATTGGCGCAGGAAGGGAAGTGTGAGATTTCGGCGCATGGGTGGCGGCTGAGTGCTCGTCAGGGCCTTGCGGGTGCTTGGGTGGGGATCTATACCCATGCTTAGGGTGACCATATGAAAAGGAGGACAGGGCTCCTGTATCTTTAACAGTTGCATAGAAAAGGGAATTTCAGCAGGTGTCATTTGTATGCATGTCACACCTGGTGAAATTTCCTCTTCATCACAACAGTTAAAGCTGCAGGAGCTATACTGCAGCTATACTGTGACCAGATTTAAAAGAGGGCAGGGCACCTGCACCTTTAACTGTTGTGATGAAGAGGAAATTTCAACAGGTTCTCCATATATACAAATGACACCTGCTGAAATTCCCTTTTCAATACAACTGTTAAAGATACAGGAGCCCTGTCCTCCTTTTCATAGGGTCACCCTACCCTAGAAATGCCCGACTAGGTCCAGGGGTCCGGACATGCATGTGTGGGGGGGGTGTTTCCGCATGACTCCCAGACCCAGTCGGGGGCTTGTAGCGTCCCTAGCGGAGGGGCAGTCAAGGCTACTTCTGGCCTGTTGCCCCCTCCTGCTCTAAAACCAAGGCCATTAATGGAATACAGCTCGTACAAACGATTAATGGGAAAAGAATGATCGGTACGGCACCAATCGGTTCTATTTTTCCATATCAGGAACTGCTGCTGGATTTAGGAAATCGACAAATGCAAACAGTTATTTCAAGAGAAGGCTTGACTCTGATCAAGCCCATCCCAACAGTCCAGTCCAGAGTGTCGCTCCTCAAATATTCCTCCTGCCATTGCAACCATTAAGAAAAAGAGGGACTGGCTTTCTTCACCTCAGTGAACTGAACGAGATCTCCAGTCTGTGAGCTTGGAGCTCACCATCTCCTCTATGAATAGCAACAATGCTCCTCAGCCCCCAGGCGGGGGAGAGGGGTGTGCCAAGTCAGCGTGCGCGAGACCGAAAGACGTGCTCCCTTGTGTGCTGAAGTTCTGATTTGCACGGCGAACCTGCATCTTCAGTCTACCATAAAGATACGGATCTCATCCATGCTAATTTTGAATTCGGGGAAGGTGATTAGGGGAACCGCTTTGCATGCAGAAGGTTCAAGGTTCAATCCTCGGCTTCTCGAAGACACACACCCCCATGTGAAATGGGGAGCTGCCGCCCAGGCTGTCAAACCTCTTCCAGCCCAAGGGCAGACTTTAATTTGGGAGACGCTCCTGGGGGCTGCATTACAGTGGTGGGCAAGGCAAAAGGGGGCAAGGTCAACGTACCAAAAACATGCAAAAGACCAACATATTTTAGATTAAAATTCTAACTGCTAGTAAGTTTGGTGGTTGGGGGGTTGTGACCATCAGTGGAGCTCTGGGGGGGTCAGATTTGGCCCACGGGCCGGAGGTTAACCACTCCTGGTGCAGACAATGATGAGCTATATGGACCAGTGGTCTGACTCAGTATAGGACAGCTGCCTACATTCCGAGTAGACATTTGTCACCACCTGCCTGATTTCTAAGGTGGCCAGATGTCCTACTTTACAGAGGACAGTCCTCTGTTTTCGGAGATCTGGCAGAGGACAGTGCTGTACTCAGAAGTGTCCTCTGGGTTAAAAACATCAAAAGAAAGATAACAAAGGAGAGCAGAGGCCTTGATGTTCCGCCCATCAACACTTAGCACCTGGGCAGCAGCTTTAGCAGGCACACAGGGCACCTGGTCACATTCTTCCCCACTAGGGTGGGATGCCTTGTATTTCTCTTTAGGTTATAGCACTGATTTCCAAATTTGCATCTAGACCCATAAATTAGCATAGGCAATTTTTATGCAGATCTCTGTCCTCTTTTGTCTTCTTTTTTGGTGATGCATTTCCTCTTCTTTTGGCAAAAAGTCAACACTCTACTTAGTTTGGATGATGGAGCAACAGAGCAGCCAAAGCTGATCAAGATCTGAGGCCTTCCCCTGAGTGCCTCCTCTGATGGAGTCTTGGAGGGTGGTGATAAGGTGGACAGCCTTCTCAGTGGTGGCCCCCGACTATGTTCAACACTGAGGCCTGCCAGGTACCAACACGGTCATTTTTTCAGTGCCACCCTCTACTGCCAGGCATTTGTTGGCATGTGATGGGGCATTTATATCAGTCGTCTAAAAAGGCCTAGTATTTTACTGAAACTGTCTAAATGGTTTTAAATTTTGTATGTTTAAATTTCTGTACTGTATACAATGCTGCATTTTTATGCTGTGTTTTATTGTCATATGCTTGCTATAAACTGCCCAGAGAGCTTTGGCTATTGGGTGGTATAGAAATGAAATGAAATGAAATGAAATGAATTACAATAAATAAATAATAATGACAGCCAAGCAGGTTCATGTGGGAGCAGAGAAAATAGTGCAGTTCAAAACTTTGAATGGCTCCTCAGTGGTAATTCCAGAAATCCTTATTACAGCCTTATAAGGTGGACCAGTATCAGTATGGTCCATATGGCCAATAGTCCACATCACAGGAAGCCAAGGAAGAGCGATCCTGGGCTTACCCTAAGGTCACCCGGCAATTACACAGCCAAGTTGCAATTTGAACTAGGGCCTTCCCAGTTCACCATCTTAATTCCTCTGCTGCACCCAGATCCCTGGAAGAAAAGCAGGGAAAGTGTGTGCGTGACTTTGCCTCTTTCTCCCACTCCCACCCTTCCTTCTCCCGAGGCTCACGTGATTGGAGTCAGCAAGAGTCACAACACAAGCCATGGAGGCAATTAAAGGAAAAGTCGTTGCACGCAAGTAAAATAAACAGCTCCAAATAGCTTTGGCATGATGGGAACTCAGAAATACCTGCTTGATCTGCTGACTTGAAACCAATTCCCTACAGCAGTTAACGGTAAAGCCCCCTGTCCCCCGCTGAGTTCAAAGGCAGCCTTCTCTTAGCTCTAACAAGCCCCGGCTGAAAGCTGCCAAAGTACCCCTGCACTCCCGACAGTAGAAACGGAGTTTCGTATTACACAAACATTCCCAGCACCTTTAAAAGCCAAGGCACATCCACCACCTCCGATTTAGACCTCTCCCGTCTCGACAGTCGTATTTCAGATTCTTTTGTACCCGGTCATAAAACGAAAGCGTTTACCATTCTCTTAGCCCCTAGCTTACACGGTTCGGAAGCTTTGATTTGAAATACAAGTGTGTGTGTGTGTGTGTGTGTGTGTGTGTGTGTGTGAATATCTCAGTAACACCTGATTCTTTGCCACATAGGAAGAGTCTTCCCCGTCCTGCGCTGCAAAAAATGCAAGAGTTTTTTGGAGGGCTGAAGACATGCCACCCTGCGTTAAGTCAGTAACATGCCTACGTGCCTTTGTTAAATGTGGAGCCCTGTACCAAATGCACACCTTTGGTGGGCGCCCATGGCTAACTGGAAGAAGAAACCCCACACAAAACTCAGGTCTTTACTGACACAAAATTCCACCGGTTTGGGTAGCAAAACTGCTGGTCTGGGTCTCCATTTGGTACCTTCTGACTAGGCCATCCCTGCAAAGATGGAATGCCATCTTGGGATGGCTAACTATCCCTAAATATAGGAAGGCATTCTCCTTAGCAAGGTTCAATGTTCTCCCCTCCAAGCTATTAGAGGGCAAATTCAAGAAAATCCCAAAGAATATTAGACGCTGTAATGACGTCGAGGTGGAGTCCATCTTGCACGCACTATCAAGTGGCCAGGAAAGACCTAATATGTCCTATTATACAGCATTTCCCCAGTCGCTCTCCCGAGTCTCTTATGATTATTTTACTTTAGGGTACCAATAAGCCTATTACTGAACAAGTGGCCAAATTTCTGAATCTGGCTATTCTCATTAGTCCACTCATGGATGTCTGACCATTATTTTAAACCTACTTATTAGCATTTTTAAAGGTTTTGTATCCTTTCTTTTTACCATCATGTATTTTTATTAATGTCTGTGTACCTATATGCTATAATAATGGTCCGCTGACTGTAAATAAAGATTGATTGATTGACATTGCTTCAGTGGTACAGAGGCTAACACACTGTCATGGCCCTAGATATCATGCCACCACTGGAGTCTTCTTCAGAGAAGGAGAAAGAACCATCAGAGCCAGTTGGCCCCGCAGAAGACCCTGGCACTAGCCAAGATGACCCAGGGCCCTCAAAGGTGAGGCCTTTGGGTCTGCTTCCTAAAGAAGCCAAGAGTTCAGCTTCGGAGGCAGAGGAAGACGCTAGGCCACCACCTAGCCCCCAAGAATGCTGGCGCCTTAAAGTGCATGAGAGGATGGTTGCCAGGTGAAGGAGTGTCTACTTACTGAGAAGGAATGCTCATGAGTAGGGCCCTCCACATGAGGAGGACACCCAACAAGCCTCTGATGAGAAGCAGTTGAGTACTGGAGGGGTTCTAGTAGCTTTAGCTATATCAGCTCTCACTGGAAACTTGAGAGCTGCTGGAAACAGAACACCTCTGCCATTTCCAGTATTGGCTGCCTTGCATCAGTGCCTAGCCTTGTTTTGGATATTCTTTGCTACTGACCCTTGGGACTGTTTCTTGACCCACCTTCTCTACCAAGTAACATCCCTAATGAATTGCACATTCCCTTCATCGCGTAAATGGCGGCCGTAAAGGCCTCATTTACGCAACAGAGGAAAATGAGTAATTTCCGCAACCTCGACTGTGGCACAAAATGGAGGCTCCGGATGAGGCCGGATGGTTGCCGAGCGCACATCGGTCCTCACGCACAATCAGAGCACGGGTCCTCAAACATGCCATGGGTGCCTGACTGGGTCAGGGGGGGGCAGACACGGGGGAGTCTATCAGACTCTCAGACTCAGTCAGGTGCCTGTGACATCCCTAATCTAAGCATTTCTCTGGAAAAAATAGGTACGCCACTGAACTCTGCTAGTTTCAACCTAAAAATTGAAACTGGAGAATATCTAGAGCATCTAAAGCTGATGATAAGAATGCATTTCTTGGCAAATTGCTGATGGACCGTTTACCATCTAGCCAGAGATAATGCCCATGCTGATTCAAGAGCACCGGCCTGCCTGGCTTTTCCTTCAAAAGCAAAGTGTGCCAACGATGCACAATGTCTGGCTGTTTTATGATGTTTGTGAGGCTACAAGGAAATAGGCCATCAGACTCATTCCTGACAAGATCTTTTCTTCCTGACTGCCATCTAATCAGATGTATTTCCAGTGCGGCTAGGTCAAGGTTAGGTCGCTCCGGAGACACGGAGATGAAAGACTTTCTGCAAGCATCTTTTCCACTAGGAAGTTTACGACTTTTTTCTTTTATAAAAAAGAGGGGGATAGCAAACTACAGAGAGAAGCAAAACAAAACAAAAGCACACATGTGGAGATGAAAACATATGGCAGAAAAACAACAAAACCTACACATAAAAAAGGAGGAAAGACTAAGGGTTCCAGACAAATGGTTCATGATATGTATGCTTTTGATGCCTGGGGTGGATGTTAACATTCCTCATAGTTAAATTATGGAACTCACTACCACAAGGTGTAGTGATGGCCACCAATTTGGATGGTTTTAAAAGGGGGTTGGATAAATTCCTGGAGGCGAAGGCTATCCATGGCTACTAGCCCTGATGGTTGTGCAGAGGTGGGGATCTGAGATGCAAAACACAAAACCGCTTCTTCGAACCCAACGATTTCTGCTCCAACATTCATTTCACAGAAGGCAAGCTGATGAGACTCAGAGGCAAGAGACTTGGTCAAAACACTGAGTACAAGGCACAGGAAGAGTCTGATCGCCATACAGTCCCCTCCCTCACACAAAGCACAACAAAAGACCTATTTCACAGAAAGTAACAAAGAACAATAAAATACCCTTCTCTCTCTCTCTTTCATGTGTGTGCTTGTGCACACACACACGCTTGTGCACACACACATACACACACACAGAGAGAGAGAGAGAGAGAGAGAGAGAACCAAAAAAAACCATGCAAAACACACACCACAGACAAATCAGACAAAACACAGATCTCACACACATACACGGCCCTCAAGATGGCTGCTAGTACACATGTTTGAGTTTGGCTACAGCTGGTTAAGAGGTGCTGAGTGGTGCTGGAGGAAACTTCATGTCATATAAGCCCATAGGGAGTCTCTCAGAAACACACAATCATGCAGGTAAGCATAGTTCCTGGTAGGTTAGTATTATTTTGAGGCCCTCAAATTTACACTTGTAATTCTTCTTATTTATTATTTATTTATTTATTTATTACATTTCTATACCGCCCAATAGCCGAAGCTCTCTGGGCGGTTCACAAAAATTAAAATCATGTTCAGTTATTTCTCCTTTTGCGTATGCTTTTCTCTAGGCGCAATCCCCTAAACCTGTTAAATAAAAACTACCTATCTTTGGGCATTGCAGCGATGTATTACCCTAGGAATAAATAGTGTCCTTACCTCAAATTTTAGCTGCTTCTTGGCATTTGCACGTGTGTCAGTCTCTTTTTCCATTTTCTTTTCATCACCGCTGCAAACTCCATCTGTCTTCTCTGGAGGCAAAGCCACTGGGAGCGAGAAATGGGGTGGGGGGAGAAATATCAGAAGAAAATTCTAGAACAAGTTGCCTTCCGTCACCTGACACATTGGACACCTCGTTATAAAAATCCTGCATTGTTCAGTTATTTCAACTTGAAACTTGATTCTCATCTCATTTTGTACAAAAATATATGGATTAATAAGTCCGCATGAGCTTCTGCTGATGGACCTGACCTACCATCACTGGTTTAACGTCCAAAAAATTCAGTTTAAATGATAAGAAGATACCATGACTGCTATAACATCATGCCCTCTAGATGATAATGGATGAGCAAAAGAAAATACACAGACACACACAAAAGAAATAAAATGTACAGTGGATTAATGAAGGAGGAGAACCTCCAAAATTGGAGTGCTCCATCTAAGACAGTGGTCTTCAACTGGTCCAGACCTGAGACCCATCTCGAACTCCCAACCTGCAACATGGGACCCACTTTCACAATCGCCCAAAATGGCAGCAAGAGCTTTGCCATGACCCATCTGGACTGATCTCACAATCCACTTTGGGGTCATGAGCCACCAGTTGAAGACCACTGATCTAAGACACCTAAGCTGTTAACTCATGGATGTGTAACATTTCCAATAATTTAACCATTAGATCAGGATGGCTCTATGAGCTCACACATTCCTTCCCCTTCCATATTCAGAGCTAACCATAGTGCTGCATTGCTGTTAGCACTAACAAAGGATAGCTCAAACAACAGTTTACAAATCTACTTCTAACCATGGTTGCACATTGGTTTAAAGCTAACCATGGTTGGCATTAAATTTGGCACCTATGCAGTGTTATGCCATGGTTAGCTCTGAAAATGAAAGGGGGGATGGAATTTGGATTTTTTAAAAAAGAAGTTTTAATTCAGTATAAAATAACAGCATATTGCAACACAGCAAACTGTTTAGCCACTTGAACAACAGTATTTCCCAAGGCATAAATAAAAATCTCTCCAAAATAAATAAAAGCATGCCAATTATTATGAAATGTACAATGTCAGTCCTGGATTTGATACTGGTGATAATCTTTTCCATAACTGCAATGTCCCACAACTTACATAACCAATTTACAAGTGTTGCAATGTTTACATCTTTCCAAAGTCCAGCTAAATCTTAGCTGCCACCAACAAAAGCTGAATTGGAATTCACTACCACAAGATGTGGTGATGGCCACCAATTTGAATGGCTTTAAAAGGGGTTGGATAAATTCCTGTAGGAGAAGGCTATTAATGGCTACTAGACCAGATGGCTAACTGCAGCCTCCACTATCAGAGACAGTAAGCCTGTATATACTAGTTGTTGGGGGACATCGGAGGGAGATGCTGTTGCACCTTGTCCTGCTTTGTCGGTCCCTGGGTGACAGCTGGTTGGCCACTGTGTAAACAGAGTGCTGGACTAGATGGACCCTTGGTCTGATCCAGCAGGGCTCCTCTGATGTTCTGAACTGAAGTCATGATACTCACGAGGACATGTTCTTATGTTCTTATTTTATGCTCTATGTCCTAAATGGAATGAAAAAGATCAGGCCTGAGGACCAACTTTCCTTGACCCTACACCCTTTCTCCCAATCACTGGTTATTTTGTCATTTTCTAGATCTTGTGCAGTTGTTTCCCCACTTCTAAAATGTTGGGTATCCTGGTGCACCTAGCAATGAGTATCCTGATATAATACTAATAATGTGTAAAATATCTGACCTGATTTTTTCTCACGGGGAAGGGGGGGATTCAATCACAAGAGATAAGGAGAGAGGGCAAGGAGGCCAAAGGTGCATGGGCTACTCTTACAGTGCCATCCCGCTGTGTTCAGAGGATACTCTATAGTGTGTTTACGATAGCAGCCATAGTCTCCTAATCATAGAGACTGAGAGCATTCTAGTTCAGTTCAGATGATCGTATCTCAGCTTAGTAAGTTGAGATGCGAATGAGCTTTTTGCCCGCGCATATAGGTGTCCTTCTCTTCTCCCATTGTGCAAGTAATCAACTAGCTGTAGCTTCCTATTTTGTCTGAATTGGGAATCTATGGTTACCATCTCCAGAACAAGACATGTCCTTGAATTGGGTTGTATGAGAATTTCATTCCTTTTCATAAATCACGTGAACATGTCCCGTTTGCAATCCCGAATGTGAGCAGGAGGGCAATTCTTGAAAATGTTCCGCCATTTCCCAAAATTTCATGCGCATTCAAAGTTGTGTAAGTGCACACATGTGCAAGGATCCATCCCCTGTCCCCCAAACCCTCATGTTCACAGTTTAGCCTATGGAGAGAAAGCGCACATTTGGGGTGTGAAATTTTTTTTAAATGTACACTTTTGCCTATTTAAAAAAATGTTCATTTCTCCCAATCGATAATGCACATTTTCCCCAAGCAATGTGAATGAGGTGAACTGACCTTCAAGGAGGAATATGGAGGACCTCAATGAGCTCAAATATCACATGGGTGCCAATCCCTAGCCTGAAATCAACTTCAACTCCTGTTACAAGACCTGGGCTGCTTCCAAAGGTGGTAACCATAGTTTCCCAGGTCAGACGACATGGGAAATTATGGCTAATTGGAGGCATTGGCCTTGCATTCAAATACAATAACAAGGGAGGAGGGAAGGGGCTGCATTCACATGCACAAGACACATTCATATCTTGGCTTACTAAACCAAGGCACTGGCCATGGACTTCCGACCATGGCCAGTGCCTACACCTTTGAGGAGTGGTCCAAGCCAACTTCAATGTCCTATCCCATCCCAGTTTTTCCTTTTCACTGGATGACATTCTACTTCTCTTCCAGAACAGCCTGGTTTCAATATTTTTGCTCTCCTGCCAATCCTGGATGAAGATTTGACATCCAGGCAAAGAATGGGCAGCCAGAGAACAAGAGAATAAACGATCTCGCTTTTAAACACTGCAGTTTAATCTTCCTGCATATTCAGAGAGATAAATTAAACATTAAAGCAAAGTTATCCAACAGGTAAAATGGTGCTGTGACAAATTAGACCCCTTCAGATGTGTGAGTAAAGAATACAGGGCGGAAGAATGGAGAAGGGGGAACCTGTCATATAAATGCCTGGGACATACTTTTTAATATTGTATGCGGCAAAGATTTTCTGTTCATTTTACCTGAGATCCTGTTGCTAGGGGACTATTTCCTTTAGAATCTCTCCTTTGTATTTCAACATATTGTTCACTGCAAATTCTATCAGGAAGCCCCCTTCCCTGACAAGCAACACATTTATTTATTTATTTATTTATTTATTTATTTATTTATTTTATTGCATTTATATACTGCCCTGTAGCCGAAGCTTTCTGGCCGGTTTACAAAGATTAAAAGACTGGACACATGTCAATGTCTATATATAACAGGGATAGGGACTCTGTGGCCCAACTCACAGAACTCCTAGCCAGCATGGCCAATGGTCAGAGATGAGCGACACTGGAGTCCAAGACCATCTGGAGAACTACCAGTCCCTGAACCCGGTAGATAAACTAGGCCAGCCAAGGGAAAAGGAGCCAGGTTATTTCATAACTTTAATGAGCTGCTTTTCCAATAAAATTGCCCAAAGAGGCATACACAAACAATCATAAACAAATAACAAACTCTGACCCAAGAAAGCAAGGAAAGGATGTCTTTCAATTTACTGTGTAAATATTCTGACAAAGGAAAACCGGTCACAGTTGTTGAACAATTTAACACTTATCTGTGTTTATTTCAATGAAAGGCCTGGTCAACACATGTGGGGAATCTCTCCTGCCCAGGGAACTAATCCATCCTTCCAGGGTTCCCCATGGCCAAATTCCCTTTCCCTGGCCCCAATCCCTTTCCCTTGACCACCGATCATTTAGTGGTCCCCCGGCTTTTGTGCCACTGGAATGCAACTCCGGAGAGCTTCCCCAAAATTGAATTCAGCCCTGGGGCTACAAGAAATTCAACACCCCTGAATTACACGATGGTAAGCTTGAAGGTGAATATTGAAACTAAGAATTGATGAGCTTCTTTAGTAATGATGCCTCCTGTTAAGAAAGGCAGTTAGCAGAGTAAAAAACAAAAGGCAAACGGAATGAGCATTTACCAGCACCACATGCACACAGGCTATCTTAGCACAAGAGTAAGAGAGACCACACCCTTCTTCAGTGGAAGAAAAAAAACAGCTTTACTCAAAAACGTCCTTGCATATAAAATGTAGGTATAGCACAGAGTTGCAAGAGAGTTTGTCAAGTTCGTTTTGTGTTCTCTTACAGCAGCAGGAGCGAGAGCACATGCAAGTGCTCCCAGCAATGGTGGAAGTCAGAAAGAGAGAGGAAGGGGAGAGAAGAAAGGGGAGGAGGAGCAAAAGGAAGAAATCACAGGAAACCACACTGTAGGCCATAGAGATCCCGAGGCTAGCTGTGGTCAAAATTCCCATGGACGAACTGCAAATTCCCCCCTTCCAGTAACTTGCAGACAAGGTTGCAATATTCCCACCATGAATTTGGGATGCAAATTGGCAGGCTTGCATGGGTCATCTTGACAGCCATTTTGTGGTGGTGCCCACAGCAGGTTCCCAAATTCCTAAAGGTGCCCACAGGTCTAAAAAGGCTGAGGACCTTTTCTGCACCAGGAAACCCCTGACTGGGTTGAGATTCTCCTTCCCAGTTCCCCAGCCTCGAAATAGGGCCTTTTGTTCTCATTTTCAGTCAAATGATGATTGCATCTATGAAAAATGCACACACACGCGCACACACATTACATTTGTTTCTCCACAGTGTCCCTTTTCTTCGTCTCATTGCTATTAATTGGAAAGAATGTGCCTTGAACACACTACAATGTTCCTTTCCTATTTGAAACTGGAAATACAACAAAGAATGGGAGTTGGGAGGGATATATTACATTTCAAACATTGTGAAATAATATTCCTGCATTAAAGAGAGCTAATTGGCACAAGTATACTTACAGATGTCTTTTGCCGAGGACAGTTAATTAATAACATCTATTTGTAAGAAAGAACAAGCAAGAACAAAAAAACATATGTGTACGGGTGCTGAATCCATTACTGTCTATCTGCTTTCTGCATTCAACCTATAATTGAGTCTCACCAATAAAAGCAGCAGGCAACAATAGTTCTTTAAGAATTTTATGCGCAACATCAGCCAATGGAAAAGGGATGGACTGAATTCCCCCCACAAAGGCTTTGGGCGGGGTGAGATGGAACTTGGATTAAAGACTGCGGCTTTGTCATTTCCAAATTCCCAATCTGAAAAGTCTGGCGGCCATTCGAAAAACCACCAAGCTTTCTTCGAATACGCCGATGAGGCACCCATTCAAGAACAAACATGGTGTATTCTTGTGATATTGTAACCTTTTTGGCACCAAGCCACCTGCATTCCCACAGTATTTTAACCCCCTTGCACAAGGGGCAATCTGGGAGGGAGGGGAGAGGATCTCACAATATGCTGATCGCGAGATCCTCCCCCTCAGTCCACACGCAGCGTGCAATGTCCACGGAGGAAGGAGGCTGTTGCGCCCACCATTTTGTGGATTTTTGGGGGGGTACTGAAGATGAGCGCACGAGCACTCCACCAAAAAGGTATTTTTTTAAAAAAAAAAAAACACCGCTCCCACCCACCCCCACCCCTGATGGGCACGGAGCACCTGAAGAGCGCCCGGGTCCTCACGTTTACTCACGAGGAGCCGGGACAAAAATGGGATGGCCGCTCATACTTCCCACAGTCTCGGGACAATCCTGAGACCACAGGAAAAGTCAGGATTAAAGCTGTCCTGGTTATCCCGGGGAAATAAAGGGATCATCTCTCCCTGCCCCTGGGATCCCCTGTGCATCATGTGGACGCACAGGGATGATCTTGGGGCAATCCCCAGGATAAGGTATGGTGTAGACAAGCCCTAAATTGCTGCCATTTCCTCAAACAAAACAAGCATGTGCAGGAACCACCACTTTCTGCATTTTAAAAGACTACAGAATCCATGGTGCACTGTGACTAAAACAAGAGGGTTGACGCTTGAGCCACCATGAGCTGCTCCATACTGGAGTGACTGCTGAGTGACATATTTAGCAAGGAGCTATAAATATTCCCATCTATAAAATCCTTTAAAAAAAACTTTTTCTGATATACACTGAAGACCACCTTTTCAATTAACCCAAGCAAGCGCTTTATGAGACTACACAGGTGTCAGGTTAAAAGGCATATAAAGAGGCTTTCTTGGTGTCCGTCCAGCAAACATGGATATCCCGTCTCCTGGAGACACATCAAAACCTGAACCTGAGTATTTTCCAGAAGTGCTGTAACGTTTTATTACTTGGAATGGTTTTGAAAGCGGGAGTAGTGGAGAAATTTTAATCAGCTTCTGTATGATCAAGCTGGTGGTCTTTAAAAGAGACACACACCTGTTTTATGGGTTGAAGAGTTATTACCATCACCAAGATGGGGTGGGTGAGACAGACTTTTAAGTAAATAAAGAATGCTATCAAATGGCATTAAATGAACTCAGACTCATTTGGGGGTTTACCAAGTGTGCCTTGATTTTGTGCAATTGGACGGTATCCACCACCAAAGAACATGAAGATGTAGATGAAGAACTGACCAAGATGCCATTGACACAATCAGTAACACAACGCTTCAGATCTGATGGGCCAAGAATCAAAAGAATTATAATCTGAACTTTTCAGGGCAAGACGAAAAGAAAAAAGAACTGGGTAAGCTTCCTGAGGTCTAGTGTAGACCTAGCACCTACCATGGACAGTACATACTGGTTAAAACCCCAAATATACAGTAAGACCATGCTTGAACTTGCTGAGATAAACCGTATCACTAGAGAGAGACAATGGCCATACCTGATTATCATTTTTCTAGGAGATAGGGGTGTCACGAAAGTCTGCGGCAGGCGGGAAATTTGACAGATTTCCCCCCGCCCGACCTTCCAGACCCGCTCAGCTGCCTAGTACTCACAGACCCAGGATCTCTTCTTGATTCTCCCAGAGTGCAGGATACGGAACAACGGGCTCAAGTTAAAGGAAGCCAGATTCCAGCTGGACATCAGGAAAAACTTCCTAACTGTTAGAGCAGTATGACAATGGAATCAGTTACCTAGGGAGGTTGTGGGCTCTCCCACACTAGAGGCCTTCAAGAGGCAGCTGGACAACCATCTGTCAGGGATGCTTTAGGGTGGATTCCTGCATTGAGCGGGGGTTGGACTCGATGGCCTTGTAGACCCCTTCCAACTCTGCTATTCTATGATTCTATGATTCTATGACCCACTTGCCAAGTGGCCACGTGCCCTATGAGCAGGTCCAGCCACCACCACCACCACCCATCCCTGTTTTGTTTCTGGGAGAATGTTTCTTTTTGCCACACACACACCACTCCCCAGTACTATGAGGAATACAGCTAAGTTCAGAGAGTGTGTTCCTATGTGCCCCGGCTGTGCTACCTCACTAGTCTTAGCCAATGAGGTCACTGGGCTGGTGCCTCCTCACCACTCTGGTTCTCTCATTAGCCCTGCCCTCCTAAAGGAAGGGTCTGATTGGTTCAGCTCATTGCTACTCAAACACAGAAAAATACTTTGATTTAAAATGGCGCAGGGCTGTAGCTAACCACCACAGCAGCATGGCAGCAGCTGCCTGTTGTGACACACCGGCTGTGGAATGCCCTCCCCTTGGAGGCCCGACTGGTGCCAATGCTGATTTTGTTCCAGCACCAAGTTAAGACATCGCTTTTTAACACCGCCTTTGGTGGCTACCGTATTTCTTCGATTGTAAGACGCCATCGATTCTAAGGCGCACACTAATTTCAGTGCCACCAACAGGGGAAAAAAGCTTTGATTCGAAGAAAAAATAAATTTCTTTGAACATCTTTTATGAGTAGAATTTCTTAGAATATCTCAGAATTTCTTAGAAAGAGCTGGGTTTTGGGGCCACTGGGCTGGGAGAGGCTTAGGGGTAAGCAAAAAACAGACGCTTACCCTCCCAGCTCCTTGTCCCGGCTCGTGGCTGCTGCAGGAACTTCCTCTTTTGGCTGCCTGTCTGCACGTGGAGGAGAGAGACGACTGGAGCTGCCGCGTGAGAGCAGCTTCAGTGGAGCAGCACTTCTTTAGCCTCTGGGCAGAGGTTTTTCCGCGGGCGTGAGGGGTTCCAGGTGGGACGCACGCTTCCCAGCGCGGCGGCTCAGGGTGGGGGACCCAGTGCTTGGGGGGTGTGAGCCTCCTGACTCTTGGAGCCGCGTGTCTTCCTGGAGCGGCTGATGAGGGCTGGAGCTGTACGGGGCGCGCTGTAGGCTCCAATCAGCCAGCAAAGCAATTTTAGAAAGCCCTGCTTGCTCAGCTTTCTAAAAGCAATAAAGCTTAGGAGACTGGATGTTTCAGACCCTTTTGAATGGAATAGAGTCTTTTTGCATCTACCATATTGCTTCGACTCTAAGACGCCATCGATTCTAAGGCGCGCCCGATTTTTAGAGCTGTTTATTTAGGGGGGGAAATGTGTCTTAGAATTGAAGAAATACGGTAATAATTACCAAGCCTCTACACAGTTTTAATTGTTTTTACTGTTCTTAAATTTTGTACTGGTTTTAGCTTATTAATGGTTTAATTTGTTTTTAGCTGTGTATATTTATTGTTCTATATTGGTTGTATGTTTTTATCTGTACGCCGCCCTGAGATCCTTGTGATATAGGGCGGTTTACAAATGTCTTACTAATAAATAAATAAAATAAAATAAAAGGTAGAGGCGCCAGAGGAGCTTCTACTACCCCTGCCACAACATTGGAAGGGCAGCCAGGCAAGTGGCCAGGTGGAGTACCCACCCACCCCGCAAGAAAGCACCTTGTCCAGGGGAGGGGGCTCAAATATGGCATAGGGCATAACTCAGGACTACACTTTTTTCAGCATTCTCTAGCTGGGCAAATATGGCTGACAATTCCCTTGTGAGCCGTACAACCCTGATCACAAGAAGAAGAAGAAGAAGAAGAAAACTAGTTTTGCAAGTCCAAATTAAGAAATCCTGTAACCAAGCAATTATCTTCAAATTCAAATTTCACTTTCAAGTTTTAATTCTAAGACATGAATGAGAAAGTACCATCGCCCCCTGCTAAGCATACGGCTGCGCTGATTGAAATGTATCCCCCCAAGATGCTTATCTTGTGCTGCCCCAAAGTTCCCCTCCCACATCAGTTGGGCAAAGTGGGGGAATCGCACAAGAAAAACAGAAACCAGCTTCCATGAGCAAAAGCCAAACCAGCCACTCAAGCAAATAAATAAACGCCTCTCGAAAGTCAACCCAGAAAACCAACCCCACCTGAGCTACGACACTAGCCGTTTCTGTTTGAGATGTACCGTAATGTTTTGCATGCACCTAAACATAGAGTAAATGCCAAGGCAGCTGTGTGCAAAGGGCCTCTTGAAATTCTCCACTCCATTTGTAGGCAGAGAAATTGGTGGGAGATGGGAACCATTCCACCATTTCTTTTTTCCAAGAGGAGGAGAAGAACTCCTCAATTTTTTTCTTGGAGGTAGACCTCACCGTCAGCAATGGCAGTATTTATTTATTTGAAGACGAAGAAATTATCCCGCTCGTTGGCCCAAAAAAAAGGCTCACAGAGTGTCTTACTATCAATCAGTAACATAAGACAGTCCCTGCCCAGATTACAATCTAAAAAGAGGCGACACAAAAGGAAAAGGGGATGAGGAGGGGAAAGGAAAAATAGCTCGGGAGCACAGCTTCTTTTTCTCCTCTCCCAATGCTCTGTCTGACTTGTAAGTTCCCCACAGGCAGCTGGTTGGCTGCTGTGTGAACAGAATGTTGGATGAGATGGATTCTTGGATGGCTCTTTTTATGTTCTTAAGTGATAGCAGCCTAGCTACCATTACATACCTGTCACAACACCACGGACTTAGTGTTGTTCAAAGGCATTGCGTATGGGGGTGGGGGGCAGTTGCCACCCAAAAATGGTGGGAAATATTCAAAGAAAATGTCTGCAAGGTGGCCTTCTTTTTCTAGCAAACGGAGAGAAAAGAATGTATTCGCCAAAAACAATTCTGTTGAGAAATTTCAACCAACTTGCATAGTTCAGTGAACTGTTGTCAAGAAACTACAAAGCACCAGTACACATTTCCATCAATCTGGAAGACATTTCCTAGTATGTCTAGTAGCACTCCAGTTGTGGAACGCGCTTCCCAAAGGGGATCCACCTGGCTCCTACATTGTTCTCTTTTCTACGCCAGGTAAAGACCTTCTTATATTCCCAGGTATTTTAGACTTTCCATTTTTTTTGTTTCAAAATCGTTACTGTATTTTAACTCTTTGCCTTGCTGCTAAGTTTCATTTTGTTTTCTATTTTTATTTTATACCACATTGTTGTTGTTTATTCGTTCAGTCGCTTCCGACTCTTCGTGACTTCATGGACCAGCCCACGCCAGAGCTTTCTGTCAGCCGTCGCCACCCCTAGCTCCCCCAAGGTCAAGTCTGTCACCTCCAGAATATCATCCATCCACCTTGCCCTTGGTCGGCCCCTCTTCCTTTTGCCTTCCACTTTCCCTAGCATCAGCCTCTTCTCCAGGGTGTCCTGTCTTCTCATGATGTGGCCAAAGTACTTCAGTTTTGCCTTTAATACCATTCCCTCAAGTGAGCAGTCTGGCTTTATTTCCTGGAGTATGGACTTGTTTGATCTTCTTGCAGTCCAAGGCACTCTCAGGATTTTCCTCCAACACCACAGTTCAAAAGCATCTATCTTCCTTCGCTCAGCTTTCCTTATGGTCCAGCTCTCGCAGCCATAGGTTACTACGGTGAATATCATAGCTTTAAGCTTTTATATTGTATTTTATCATGTTTCATTTTATGCTTTTCATTGTTGTGAACCACCCAGAGAGCTTCCGCTACTGGGCGGCATAGAAATGTAATAAATAAATACTAGCTTGATCACTGAGCTTTTATTTTGTATTTTATCATGTTTCATTTTATGCTTTTCATTGTTGTGAACCACCCAGAGAGCTTCCGCTACTGGGCGGCATAGAAATGTAATAAATAAATACTAGCTTGATCCCTATTTGCACCGGTTGCACATTGAATTTGACTGACTTCGAAAAACAGTATCCCATTTGTTGCATTCGGAAACCTTTTCACGCACATATATACTTTTTCTTCCTTAAAAAAAAGAAAGAAAGAATTTTGACAGAAGTTGCCAAAACATATGGCAGCTCTAAATTGCTATTAGTTAGCAATTACATCATTTCAGTACAAGCTCAGGAACCAAACTTCAATTCCTGACACTAAATTGTTTGATGCATTTATACCAAACAATCCTCTCTTTCTAATTAGTGCCCCGGCTGGTTATGTTTCATCAACAGCAACTGCCAGATTAAATGCCTTACTTGACCATCTTCACCCAACCTACTTTGATGTTCACTTTTCCAAGCTTCGGAATACCTTTTGGATGAAGATCAGACAGCATTAAACAGAATTACTAATTAATTAAGCAAAGTTAAATTTTAAACACTGTTTGTTGTGTTAGCCAAAAGCCTCAACAGAACAGCCCTTTCCCATCTCTGCCGAGATCAAAGGAAATCATTTTTCTTTCTCTACCCCTCCCCACTCACCCCCCTTTCTCTCCAAAATTAGCAAGTTCGGGCTAGAATGAAGTAACGATGATGAAATGTTATATTGCTATGTATCAAAAGATTTTTTAAAAAAACAAAAATACAAGGTTCCAAATTACTGTCATGTACTAATCCAGAAAGTTATACAATTGATGGTCTTTTGGATGGGTGCAGCAATTGTGTTAAGGATTCCAAGACTTGAATCATGAACTTTGGAGGGCCAGAACCCATGAGCTATTATGGGTTCATATGATGGAGCCCTCTTCAGAAGCGGAAGGAAATCGGGGGATGCAGCATCAGCCTCTGAGATTAGCAGGCAATACGGTGCCTTGGGATTGGCCCAACATGGTATAAATACCAGGAATCTGAGCTTCTGCCATTCACAATGTAAGGCCTTCTCCTTGCTCCAATACTTACCCTTATCTTTATTCACGTGCATTTATTCATTCATTCATTGAGAAGATGCAGAGTCCACTTTTTGATCAAATGATCCTCAAAGCCATTTACAATAGATCAGGCAAAGACCTGGGCTGGATCTACACTACTGCTTTAAAGCGCTTTATAACAGTTATAAAGCGCTTTAACTGCTTTAAAGCGCTTTAAAACTGTTATAAAGCACTTTAAAGCAGTAGTGTAGATCCGGCCCCGGTGTCTTCCAGAGGTTTGAAAACTGAGGCAGATTGCAAATGCTGTGAGTACTTCTTACTCGTTTTATTATTGGCAAATATTTTGGTGCATTCTGGCTTTTAGATTGTTGTTGTTGTTGTTTATTCATTCAGTCGCTTCCGACTCTTCGTGACTTATATTTTACTTTATTCCAGGATGCACTTTATTCTTCATTGAAGGGAGTGACATTTTTACATCCTTCAAATTTGGGAATAACCAGGTCAGCCCCCCCTTTTTTTAAAAAAAAACTGCTCTGCAGTACATAAAAGCCTAGGTAGGTTCAATTTATTCCTATATTATTCAAATAATGATAATTCCTGTCCAGTATCTGAAGCATTTATTACTATTATAGTTGATGATGATGATGATGTATATTTTCAGCTGTTTGGCCACTGAAGAAGACAAGCCGTCGAAACGCGTTTGGCCTATGCTTTTTGTGATGATTGAGCACGATTTTCATTGTGTTATTTATTGGCTTTGTATGTGTATAATACGTGCTCTTCGAAACTTATATTAAGTGTTAATTTTGATAATTACACTTTGTATTAAATTTTATACATTTTTCGTATTACCTATTTCCTTAACTTCTTTGCTATCTCCACCCCCAATGCACACATGTTGGAGGTGGCATAATTAAGATGGCGGCACTGGTGAATTTGGGGTTATGACCTGATTCTCTTATTTATTTATTCTGTACATTGCCCTCTCAAGACCAAGCCAGCAGAAAATATTTGGGATTACAAGGAACAATATATTGGGGAAAATTCATTCCCCCACCACCACCACCCCAGCTGCTGTGAGGATTGCCGCTCAGCTCAGTAGGAACAGGAAGTTCTGAGCGGGGTGGGGTGGAAGATGACATCAGCATCCCTGCTAATAAAAAAAGTGCCAGTGATCCCTCCCCGTGGACTCTGCTTCCACTACACCACTGCAGAGAATACGATGGACGCCCCTTGTTTCAGAATATCCCGATTCCGCAAAGCCACATGTAAAGAACCCACAAACTCACCGCTTTCCTTCTGTGCGTTTGAACACTGAGAGGCAACAGCACTCTGTGTCTGAGCCAAGTTTGTATGGTGTGTGTGTGTGTGTGTGTGTAGAATTAACAGTCCCTTCCTTTCTCTTCTAGCTTGGAAGCAAGCATCGAATCAGTCACGGAGTGGAATTTAAAAGCTATCTTTTCAGAAAGTCAGTAAGGCTGGTTAAATCACGGAAGTGTGCAGGGGGGTGGAATGTTTTCAGACACAACAACCCCACTGTCTTGGTAAAACTAGAACAAATACTTGAGTACAGACATATATCGGCAATTGCAAGGCAGGGTGACAGAAAGGATATTGCTTTGGCCACCTTACTGTCCCAAATTGAAAGTGCAGAGTAGTCAGGGGCCTATTGTACGCTTCGACTCGACTTCTGCTTGGAGTAGCTACAGAAACCCAAAGTTTTACCTCCACAGGCAGAACAAGTAGCCTTTGTTACCTAGACAGATTACAGCTTCCACACACACACACATACACACACACAGTCAAAGTCTGCTCTTCATAACAGCCCAGCATGAACAGTGGAATTTCTGACTTGCCTCAGATACTGAGGCGACTTTTATAGTTTTCAAGTAGCTTCAGGGTTATATTTTAAAAGTTGAATTTCATCACATGTTTTAAGTTTGCTGAGGAGGAAAAAAAAAGATGTATTTTTAGTGGGGAAAAAAGTTTTTCTTTTCCCTTTCTCCCTCTTCACATTGCTCCCCCCTTAACAGATGTTTCATCTCAATCATATCCAGACCTCAAAGCATAGCGCCAGCCAGCTTTCTTCTCCTATGGTGGAGAAAGAGAAAATGTCATTTATTTGGAGGAGATTTGGTCTCTCCTCCACTCTTTTTTTTTTTTAGTTTTATGGAACCACAATTAGCCTGTGAGTTAAAAGCAAATAATAAATGTAAAGCCACGGGGCTGTTGAAATTAACCCAAAACAGCAATTCTCCTGTATAGAGGACCTGGAGGCCAGCTGTTCAGCTTGGGTTGAAACTTTCCTACTTTGGGTGGGGAAGCTGTTGATTTTATTATTATTATTTTCCTTTTAAAAAATGACCTGCAAGTAATCAGGTTTCTCTTGTTCTTTAAGTCAGATCCAGGACCGCAACTAGTTCTACTACCAATAAAAAGGATGTGTTACAAAGTGCGTAAAAGAGTCTAAAACATTTTTGCAGCCTAAAAAAAACCATAGGCTGTAAGCCTATCCACGTTTACCTGGGAGCAAGTTCCCACATAATTCAATAATGCTTACTTCTGAGTAGACATGCATAGGATCACACTGCG
Source organism: Elgaria multicarinata webbii (assembly GCF_023053635.1). NCBI lineage: Eukaryota > Metazoa > Chordata > Lepidosauria > Squamata > Anguidae > Elgaria > Elgaria multicarinata. The sequence continues at coordinate 10,562,214 of NC_086184.1, forward strand.
GTGCCCTTCACTCTTGAAAGCCAGGGAGGTGAATCAGGGACCAAGACAGGGCTTGGGATGGGGTCAGAAGGGTTACTGGCGGGGGGGAGCAAGGAGAGGCATCCCTGAGATAGGTGTCTTCAGGCTGACTTTGTACCATTGCAGGTTCCTTACAGAGGGCTTCTCCATGGGTCCCCAAAGCCTCTTCCTTTAAAGCAGTCCTTCCAACACCTGAGTCGGGTGAGATCTTGACACCCAGTCCAGAGTAGGTGACAGTGCTGGTGGGCTGCACTAGACCCCCGACAGGTCAGCTTTGAATGGCTGCCGGCCCTGCAAGCTGGTGCCTCCAGATGTTTTGGACTACATCTCCCATCAGCTCCAGCCAGCATGGCCCATGATCAGGAAGACCAGGAGGTATGGTCCAAAACCTCTAGAGGGCACCAGCTTCGGAAAGACTGACATAGCTGGATCAGAAATGCACGTCAACTTGTTCATGACAGCAGGAACCTTGGTCACATGCATGCTTCATAGCAAGCAGAAGAACATTCACGACCAGTCTCTGCGGCATCGTTTCTTTACGATTAGCTATCCGAGGGTCATAGTGACAGCTTCCCCCACGGGAAGCAATTTTGATGAAAAGGTAGATATGATTATTCCATCGTCCTGGTGCCTTCAGAACTCTTGTTATCATTGCCAATGTGGCAGAAACCCAGTTTTCTCCTTGAACATCTAAAGTTAGACAAGAGACTGATCGGGAAATCAAAGCCTGCATTATTAATGACATTACCTACGCACAGACTTCATTTAAATAGTGTCGTGTAGGCTTTTCCTTAGGACTTTAAAATAAAATAAAACAAAACCCTAAAGGGACCACACCAAAAAGAGAGGGAGAAAGAGAGTCAGAGGCAAAATGAAAAGGTAACGAGAGTACAGTGGAAATGAAAATATGTAAAATTTGGGTTGTGCGAGAGGAATGGGTTGTGTATCTGTAAATCACAGTTGCCAACCAAAATAAGCATAGAGCAACTATGGAAAAAAGAGCAAATCGGTGTATTATTCTGGGTGGTTCTGCCTGGAATTCTCCAGCCCACCTCCCCCTTCATTCAGGGTAAAGCTACAAACCAATTAAAGTAAGCCTTATAGTGGGACCCAGCAAGCTGAACACAGAGTAATGGATGACAGTCCCCTGTTTTTGAGTTCCCAGGCAGGTCATAATGTCACAACGCCAGTAGACTGTCATACATGGCTGGACTATGGAGAAGGTCAGTGTTGGACCACACATTGTGGAAGCTAGAATGAAACATTTCTCAGGAAATTAATTAATTAATCCCAGGGTTCCTGGGAGGGTGTCCCAGAGACCAGAGGATAGAATAGACCCCACCCCTGAAGGCCGTAGACCTCCAACAACATCAGGAGAGAGATTCTGAGGTCAGACCTTTCCACATCCCTCTCCCAGCCACTGCAGAAAACACAATGGCAGCTGCTCTTCAGTGACCCCAGAAGACCTCAATGTTGTCGAGAAGGGGGTGTCCTGGTGGGTGGAAAGGGGAGCAGCATGGGCCCAACAGCCTCTCCGATCTCTGAGCCCTCTGTCTATCAGGATGTGCATATTGTGAAATCTCACATTGGAGGAGTCTTGCCTAAACTCCTGGAGTGACAGCATTCGGAACAGGCGACAGCCTTCTTTCACTTTGCATTAAGAAATTATCTAATTTTGCAGTGCTCTCCATATTTGGGACAAAAGGGACTTTAAATTCCAAGCGTTCTAACATGTGAAAGTGAGTGACTTGTCCATCCAGGGCCAGGATTCCAAGCTTAGCCCTTCAAAGTCTGGGTTTGAATCCCTGCGGTTTTAGCCCTGCTAGTACTGAATGAGAGTCGCCACCTCTTTCTTCTGGCAGGCTCATCATCTTTGACAGTTGTTTGGCAAACATGTACATCATGTTGGGACACGGCTGCACTCATTGAACTTATTTGGCTGATGCCCTCCGGACAGATGAGAATTTTGTTTTCTGTCGAGAAGGATTTACCCAAATTAGCAAATTTCTACCCATGTGGGAGAGAAAGAACTTGAGATGTTAATAAAAAAATATTTAAATGCAAGAGATTAGAAAGCTAAGACAATGGGAATGTCTACATGGAGAGATATCCCGGGGATCATCCCAGGATCATCCCTGTGCGTCCACATGACACATAGGGAATCCCGGGAGCAGGGAGGGAAGATTCCTGCATTTCCCTGGGATATTGCCCTACACTTTTCCCTGGGTTTTCCCGCAGTCCCAGGATGATCCCGAGACCGCAGGAGGTGGGGGTGGCCGTCCCGGTTTGTCCCAGCTCTTTGCGAGTAAATGCGAGGAGCCAGGATCTGGGCACTGAGCTCTTCAGGAACTCCATGCCCATTGGGGGTGGGGTGGGGTGAGCGGGATTAATTTTAATTTTTATTTTAAACACACTCACTTTTTGATGGAGTGCTCGTGCACTCATTTTCACTAACAAAAAATGGTGGGCACAACATCCTCCTTCCTCCTGGGACGTCGCACACCACATGTGGATTGAGGGGGAGGATCTCCTGATCAGCATAGCGTGAGATCCTCCCCACTCCCTCCCGGAAAGCGGGGAGGTCTAGACATGCCCAATGATTCAATCCAGACATCCTGCAGAATCATGGTATGTACTAACCAGGAGTTCCCCAGTGAGGCTTGCCTAGCGCCTACATTGTGTTTCTACGCTGTGGTCTCTTTGGTGCCAAGTGAAGCCCTTCTTATTTCCACAGGCACTATTAGTCTTTCGGTTTCCGTTGTTTTAAATTTGTTACTATATTTAAAATCTCTGCGCAGCTGCTAGGGTTGACTTTATTTTACATTTTTAATTTACACTACAGTTTTAAACTTTTAAATTCTGTTTTATCATGTTGCATTTATGGTTTTAATGGTTGTGAACTGCCCAGAGAGCTTGAGCTATAGGGTAGCATAGAAATATCGTAAATAAATAACCATAGTTTAGAACCCAAACCATGGATTGAGCATCCAAAGTACAAGAAAGCAAATGATGGTCTGTTTTCTTTTTCCACGCTCCCAGCACACCACTTTGCAAACTCACTCTTGACTCCATGGGGCAACTGTCTCTGCGGGCAGAGTGACAACCATAGCTATGGTTTCTCATCGTAGACAACATGCCAAACCATCCTACATTTTGTGAACCACCCAGAGAGCTCCGGCTATTGGGCGGTATAGAAATGTAATAAATAAATAAATAAATAAATACAGGTTCCAGTTCTCTAGTTTTCCAGTGACAGACCCTGATTTCTCAAGCTAGTCAACATGGCAAACCATAAATAAAATGGTAAATGGGTGGACCACCTCCAAATATGGAACTTGCTTCTTTTTTTCTTTTTTCCCCCCATCGCGATTTCGTTCCCCATATCTAGGAATGGGGGTGAAGTTCATTCGGTTTTTGCATTTTCAGATAGCCTGGCCTGATTCGCATTTCTGAAACTAACACACAAGCTGGAACGCAATTATCTTTTGGTTTTTTGCATTTCTCCAAATTTTGCGATGCAGTTCTCCCACCAAAAAATGCATACAAACATGCATAGATTTGGGGGAAATGCATACCAAAAATGTGTACAGGGCGGCAAGGGGGTTGGAGAACGCATGCAAAATAAATTGCGCACATAAGGGGGAAATGCTTGCAAAAATACGTATGAATTTTTGTGCAGGCTGTTAAAAAACATTTGTTAATGGATGCAGAAAGAGGACCGGACAAACTTGGGTTTGAAAAAATGCAAACATTACAGAAAGTAAAACAGACAGATCTGTCCAGCCCCACCTACATTTGCCTAAATCCACCTCCCTGTGCTTTCAGATATCCTGCTGAAGCCTTCCTCCGCGTGCCTCCTTCGTCAGACGTACACCATGTAACAGCAGAGGACAGGGCCTTCTCGGCAGTGGCACCCTGGGTGTGGAATACTCTTCCAGGCACCTACATTGCAATCTTTTCCACCCCAGGCAAAACCATTCTTATTCACCGAGGCATTTTAATTGACCATAAACATCTTAAACAGGACCCAACAAAGGATTTTATTGCTAAGGATTTGCTGTTTATTGTGGCTTAATGTTTGGTTAAGGATTGCATGTCTTATTGTTTCGTAACGTCATTGATGGCCACCACACAGAAATCCTGATAGTATGAAGGCCAATATATAAACCTTTTAAATAAACGAATTCAATAAAAATAAACTTGAGACATTGTCAAAAGGGTGCTGGAATTTCCGTTTTTTAGACCAACATTTTAAAATCAAGCAAGACGCCTCGTTTTGAAGCCGCAACTTGGGAGCGAGCAAATTCATCACCAGTCCTTGAAAAGGGGAACCGTTCATCTCACACACAAAACATTTACCTTTCTTCCCCTCCCATACAGTGCATGACAACGATAGACTTTCCTCCAGCACATGGTGAACAGCCTACCTGTTTCTTACGATTTCCTGGGTTTTTGTATGACCACAGGAAAACGTCTGCTAAGCCCTTCTAGTCTTGTGCTCTTTGGAGATTTTTATTCCTCCTGCCAAGCTAAACAGTTTCAACTTGGCAGGCAGCTCCGTTTCTGCCTCCCTCCCAACTTTATGCTTACTGGTACCTTTCCCATTTCCCAGCTTATCAGCTTCCAGCTCAGGTGACATTTGACTCTTTTGGCAAGCAACAGAGCACATAAAAACAGAGCTCAGATTTAGGGGGAACCTCAGACCCACATGCCAAAACAGCACCAGCACCCCTTTTCATCTGGCAACCCCCCTCATGGGCCCTACGAATCTGGCTGCCTTTCATCTGGCCCCAAGTCCCTTCTCCGTGGGCTGCCTCAGCCAAGTGTGAGGTTCTTCAGAAGAATGGCAGGGCTGGAATCAAGGCAGTTTCCAGAGGCAAAAACAACACGGGGAAGCAAAAGATCAGACTTTCTTCCACGGTGTTATGCGGCACAGCCTAGGGTGGCCACATTCCTTACTTTACAGCAGGAAGTCCTCTATTTGATGGCCACCAACTTGGATAGCATTAAAAGCGGATAAGACAAATTTGTGGAGGATAACGCTATCAATGTTACTAATCCTGATGGTTATATGCAACCTCCAGTATCAGAGGCAGCATGCCCCTGTATACCAGTAGCTGGGGGAAGATGACCAGAACGGTGCAACTGTACTCATGTCCTGCCTGAGGCTCACTCGGAACTAAGGAAGGCAGTACGAAATTATGCTTTCAGATTATGCTGTCGGCATACCTGGATAGGAGGTGTACATTCCAATGCCTTTGTATATATGGGGCTCACAAATAGAGGATATTATGCCTATGCGACAGGGTCTTGCTATTTACTGTTTTACTCTGTACAGCACCATGTACATTGATGGTGCTATATAAATAAATAAATAAATAAATAAATAAATAAAAATAATGATGATAATAATAATAATACATATGTGAATTGTATGCCAGTCCTGGGAAGAGATATATTGCACCTTTGCTGGGAGGAATGTCTGAGAGATGTTGTGCCAAAATTGCACAAACCTATGGTTACCACAAGATATGGCGATGGCCACCAACTTGGATGGCTTTAAAAGGGGGTTGGATGAATTCCTGGAGGAGAAGGCTATCAATGGCTACTAGCCCTGATGGCTAAGTGCAACTTCCAGTATCAGAGGCAGTAAGCCCATATACACCAGTTGCTGGGGTACATGGGTGGGAGAGTGCTGTTGCACCATGTCCTGCTTGTGGATCTCTGGTCGACAGCTGGTTGACCAATGTGTGAGCAGGGTGCTGGAACAGATGGACCTGTGATCTGATCCAGCATGGCTCTTAAGTTGTGGTGAACTGTTTGTGGTTGCAGGAGGAAAGGTCCCTTGAGCTATATCTTCCTAGACTCCAGAAAAAGTACAGCTGTTGTTTCCTATGATTTGGTGTGGTGGGCCTGTCTTTGGCTGGCCAGCATTTTGTCTGTTGCACCATGTCCTGCTTAGGGAATTCATTTTCCATTTTTTCCATTTTCTCTCTCTCGTTACCCCTCTCTGCTTCCTAGGGATGTGCAAATTCACCTTTGCCCACACCATGTGCCAGACCACCACTGGCTGGCCGCCCCTGTTTGCTGCACACAGCGAGCCACCAGACAAGCCACTACTTCAGCAGCCATCACTTTGCACAAAATGGCAGCTAGGCCTTTTATGTAACTTGCTGTTTCGTGCAAACAGCACCCGTGAATGGAGCCATTTATGCAAAATTGATCCAGGGTCAGCCTCAAGGGTAGGCGCAGTTGGGAATCTGCCGAGGGCACCCACCCCAGCAGGGCCCACTGATAACGAGCCCCTGTGTTTGCTGCTCCTATTCACCATGGCAACCTGCATTTTCACCTGTCCCCGCTCTGGCCCAGACAACGGAGGTGGTGAGAAGAGGAACAAGAGATGCCACGGCCTGCTTGCTCACTGCCTCTCTTGCCTGTCAAGCAAGCAAGTGGCAACCATCATGAGAAAGTGGAGGAGGGGCAATAGCAGCTGGTGACAATGGTGGTGAGAAGATAGACTCACTGAGGGAGAGGCCTATTGAGAGTGTCTTACTCAAGGGCCCTTGAAAACCTGGAGTCTCCACTGCAGTGCTACTATCTTTAACGTACTTGGCATCCATAGCTTCCAGTTCTGAGCAACCTCCAATTCCAAGTAACAGAGGAAAGAGAAAACTGGTCCAGCTGTATCCATTGGTGTCGATCATTCATCACCCAGGGTCTTTTGCTTGACTTCAGCAAGCATCCCAAATTTACAGGAACTTACAAAGCTAAGAAATCAAAGGCAAGAACAGGCTGAAATAGGCAACGGTGGTCAAACCGCGTCTTTTTGCCTGCCGCTCAGTAAACAGAGTAGCCCCAAGTTGCATCCTAGCCCCTTGTCAAGCATCAACATTGAGTCAACAGCCTGCTCTCCTGGCTTAAGGCTTTTGATGTTTACTTTGTTCTTCCCACAGTTCAAAAGAAAAGCACTAATGCACCAGTCCTCTTACCAAATACAATCTTAATCCCAGAATCCAGGGCCTTTTGCTGTTGACCAGTTAAGTCTGTTAAGACGAAAAGGATTTGATCAAGCTTTACATAACAACCCAGAAGTTAAATCCAGCTTCTTTTCTGGACTGATCAGACAGTTCTTTTTATCTTTGCTGCTCAGATGGCTTGTTAATAATATGTATGTAAGAGTGAGCGGGAGTGTATGTGTGCACAGTGGGTGGGTAGGAAGTCATGACACTGACAACGTGAAAACAGAAACAATTCTGTATCCAATTGCTAATTTGTCTTCACACCACAATTCTGCCTTAGAACATATTCTGGACTCAAAACACTGATGCTATGAAGCCCACCTCCAACCTCAACCTGAGAAGATACAAATCCAAGAAATGCTTATTTATCTCAACAGGAATCTTGGGGATTTGACCAGATCAGTAATATTAATCAGGCAGTACACAACGCTAATTGATAAAAGGCAACATGATACGTTACTATGGCCATGTGCCACAGCACTGCCAGGAAAGCATCATAGACCACTGGTCCACAAGAAAGAGAAGAGAAAGTATGTAATGGCCTGCAGGGCATGACTACCATCCTTGAGACTTGGACTCAGCACCAGGCTGTGGGTTGCTAAAACTGCATCTTGGCAGGATTGGACCACAAGTTGGTTGGATTACAGGTTTAGGGTGGCCATGTGTCCCCTTTTTCAGAAGAACAATCCTCTATTTTAAGGGCTGCTGAAGGACTGTCCTCTATTTTGAAGGCATCCTTCGTTTGAAGAGCTGCCCACTCTCATTCTTGAGACAAACAATCCATCCAAAGGGAAGCTGAAATGAGGATGCAGCAGGTAAGCTTGGAAGGGAAGTTGGCAGAACAGAATGGAGCAGACTGACATGTAAAGGGTACCTGGAGCAAAGCTAAGGAGCCAAACTAGCAAAGCCAAACTCTGCCTGTAGCCCAGGCTGCATCCTGACCCGGAAGTGCTTATAACCTTGCCAGGAGGAACCAGTGGGTTGCCGGAGAGGAGAAGGGGAGGGCGTTGGATGCATGCTGGGTCTTGAGAGGACAGTACTGTCTCTTACAGTACTCCATGAGAGACATCAAAGCTTTGCTTTTAAGGCACCCATTCAAGAAGAACGAAGAAGAAACGGAAGAAGATGAAAGCCCATAAAGCAACCATCTACCTGCCTTTCAGCCAGAGGAAGAAACCTCCCAGCATGAAAAAAAAGGCCTTCCCGCTTTTCTCACAGCATTTAGCAATGACTTATTGTACACACAAAATGCCAAGAGAGGGTATTTTACTGCCTAAAAGATTGGATTGCTGCTGGCTAGTTGGAGAATATCATATGTTGGATATTATATTTGCCTTAAGGGGGCTCTTTTGCTGCTTTCCATAATCTACTGCTCAAGGCAATACAGTGTCTTAGATATATACCTCTGGTGTTCAGAAGCCATAAAAGTAAATGGAAGTGTCCAAGCAATGGCATTTCATATCCTTTTTAAGTGGCTTCTGCTTGTAATCTCTCCCTCTAATAGCAAATTCGGGTGGCCAGTGGTAGCCAAAATGGAGCCACTGGAAAACAAGGGGGCGGCGTTAAGATACTGAGGGGAATCTTGAGGTTTGCAGACGAACAAAACAAATATTTTGAAAAAGAAAACCACAGAGGGGGGAAATACCATACCATCACCCCACATTAAAGACTGAACATGTTTAGTCATCACGGAATGAAGACCAGCACGTTGGAAAAGGCAAACAGATCACAGGAGAAAGGAATAGAGGAATGCCCTGATTGGAGAAAATGGCTGGCCTGAAGAGAAGCAATCCTTTGTTTGGAGTGAGGATGCTCAGCGACACATTTATTCCAGGTCCCACTTCTTCCAACCATTGTCAAAACCTTTCATCGATAGGGATGGATGAATCTGTCCCTATGTAAGTTTCTCATTCTTCCAATCTCAAATTCAGTTCATCTCAAAATTGAGAGGTGTTCCCCCTCCCCAATCTTAAATTCAGTTTGTCCTGAACATTTGAGATTTCTTTTTTTTTTTACACTTCCATGAAAATTGTTATGCATCTTGGCGTACGTTTCTCCTAACACATTTTTGCTTAATATACACATTTGTTGCAAGCAGTTTTCCTAACGTAAAGTATTTTTCGAATGTCACTCTCACTAATATGTGCATTTTCGTGCACTTCCAACTAGTAGACATGTCTTTGTATCAATTATTTGATGGGAGAACTCAACTGCAAAACCTGGAGAGGTGCACATTTGGAAGGATAACTGGATTTCAGTTTGCATGTTGGTTTGAAAGGACAAAATTAGGTAAATGTGCATTAAATATGAACCAAGTGAATTCTTCATCCATTCCTACTGATCAGACATTGCACCAGTGCTTCTGATATGAAGCAAAAACTCCAGAATGAGGAGTTTGGAATGGCCCCTGTGCTACAGAGTTCACATGCATTTCTTTCTCTGGCTGACAAATGAAACTTCAAGAGGATTTTCTTTCATCCACCCACCTACACACATGCACAAGCACCTTTTTATTATGTCCAGGAAGTGTTCCTTCTGCTTAAAAAAAAGACATAGTATTAACTTATTCTATTATTATTATTATTATTATTATTATTATTATTATTATTATTATTATTATTATTTTAAAAAGGTACCTTCTAGATGAAAGTGTTCATTTTCAAGAGCCTCCCTGTAACCGTCACCAGCTGGATCCTGTAAAAATAACAACAACAACATTAGCACATTTACAAGATGCGAGAGAATGACACTTTAAACCACACAACAATCTTTATGGCTAAACCTGAAAAGTCGGGGCAATGTTCATCAAAGTTTCAGAGAGAGACAGTGTAGAGTAGTGATTAGAAGGTTGGACTGGGACTCAGGAGATCCAGGTTCTATTTCCCACTTGGCCATGAAGCTCACTGTGTGACTTTGGGCCAGTCACTGACTCTCACCCTAACCTACCTCACAGGGTTGTTAACGAAGATAAAATGTTGTTCTGTCCATATTGTATTATTCCAGGAAACATGACTGACAGTCAAAAAATTTATTGTTTTTAGTGTAATAACGTGTTTTAATTTTGGCATCTTTTACTGCTTTAATTCTTATGTTCACTGCTCCGGAATCTGTTTCAAATATGAAGTGGTATACAAATGTTGTACATCATCATCATCATCATCCCGTTTGCAATTGCAGTTTCATTACTTGTATTTCTAGGGCCACACCCAACCATGAGAAATGCTACTAGTTAAAATTTACCCTGTTTTAGCGTACTTTTATAAGACTCTGCCATATTTAATGCAAACAATCCATGTGCTCATCTTTAACTAACTACTGCATTAGTAAGAGTGCATGGGGCAAGCAAAGAAAAGAGTTAATATTTTAGAAGTTAAATCTCCCTAATTTTACATGATATTTATGTACATCTTTTCTTTCTTTTTTAAGCACCAGCTCTTGTTTATCATTCTATTTTGCATCGTCCAGTTATTCATTTAAGTAGCGAGCTGATAATTATTGACAACAGAGGCTTTTAAAATTTCCCTTCCTGAGGCTAGTTATTATAACCATAACTTCGTTTGCTAATTTTGCAAAAGCACCAATATAAGTATTAACGGCCCATTAACCTAAAACAGACCCTGGTAACCTCTGTATGTTGCAGTGACAGTGCTGGGCAGCCAGAACTCATCAGCTGTCAATTAAATTTGCTCTTTCATGCCAGTATGATTATGGAATGCATTATCTCCAATAGACAGACATCTATTTAATAGGGCTGTGTGGGCAGCCACACAATGTATAATATCATTATTCTAGGAACCAAAAGAAGAAATATTTACTTATTAATGCAAGAGGAAGCTGAGCAGCCTTGTGTGTTGCCACTGCTAAATTAAACCATCCCAGGGAAGGAGGGGAGCACCCTCTTTTTAAAGATGTACCATGGCTCCATTCCAGAAAAAAGTTAGTCACTTGTTCATTCCGTTGAAATCAATCAATGGGAGTTGAGCACAACTAGATCTCTCTGAACCACCTCACCACCACCACCGCTAGATGCTAGGAAGATACTGCCTGCAATACTGCTTCATAATGTTCTGATATAAAGAGTGGAGTTACTTCTGTACTACAACCTTGGTGTCAACCATACATGAAAAGAATATGAGTTTTAGCTGCCATAGCTTTCCCAAAGGAACCCCCAGGAACTGTAGTTATGGCAATGTGTAGATAGATGGCCACTAGTCTAATCCCTTCTGGATCAGACAAATTCATGGCAAAGAGGTCTATCAACAGCTAGTATTATCATCATCATCATCATCATCATCATCATCATCATCATTTACATCCAGCTTTTCCTCACAAGCAGCTCAAATCAATATACTTGGTTCCCTTCCATTTTTACCCTCACAACAAGCCTTTGAGATAAGTTAGGCTGACTGGCATCATGGCTGACCACTGATTTGTAGCTGGGTCCCACTTGCTGGGGTGCAACAACAGAAGAGGGCCATTCCGTTCAAACTGTGCCCCTGTGGGCTTCTCAGAGGCAGCTGCGTAGCCACTGTGGAAAACAGGATACTGGATGAAATGGACTTTTGGTCTGATCCACCAGGGTTCTTCTTAGGTTCTTAAATGTAGACAAGGTCTATCTGTCATGGTGCCATACCAAGGGACTCTAGAAATGATTCCGTGCCAAGGCCGGGGAGAAGGACATATGAGAAGGTTGTCTCAGGATCTGGCCGTTCAGGACACCCCAGAAGGCCTTCCCCCTTTAACTGGTGATTAAAGCAATTTTTAACCAGTACTTAAAAAAAAAAAACCTAGCAGACTGCACAGAGCCATATTAGAGAAATCACAGGTCCTACACCAGATCCTTGTTAAGCTGCTTGATAAGCCATCCTTTGTCAAAACAACCTGGTCAAACCTGGCAACGGCAGAAAAGAGCCAAGTATAGATTTCTTGACTGTTCTGCAACCTTTCTGCAGACCACCTGAATAGAGCTTATGGGCTGCCGTTGCTCGGTACACCACAATTTAAGAAGCTCTCCTCTAGTAGATCTTGCAAGAGGCCAAGGCAGGAACTAGGAAGATAGGAGTAGATATTGGAGAATATTCCAAAAGCCACAACAAGTATAGACACCTGAAGAACCATACAGAAACGGTCCTCTCTTGACAAAGGCTGGTAAAATTTGCAGCCTGCCTAGACTGGGGAGAACAGGTGGGAGGCCTAGAAGGGTGGAGCTATTCTGGAACATGAGATGCTAAGAATACAGATCAGGAGCTGCCCCACCTCCACCCGTCGGTTCTAATCCCAGTCACTCCCAACAGGTGCTATCTATTCTCACATGATGCTGCTGGTGGGCTGCAATTATAGCCTGTGAACGTACAGTGCCATTTGTGAATGCTAAGTGGTATTTATCCCCTGCAACAAAACACAGGTGTGCAACCTCTGAAACCCAGGCTAACATTGCTCCATAAATCTGTCAGCAGGAGGTACTGGAAGTACAGATGGTTTGCATTCCACAAGCACCAATCACTGCCCACCCTTTTCATCTCCTGGTGTTCCCTCCCCACCCCACATCCACAAACCCAGGTATGTCAACACCTTTTTTCAATCCATGGCCAGAATGTTAGTACAGAAAGAAGTTTCATGGTGGATGTGTTAAGGGGGGGGTAGAGAGAGAGAGGAAGGAAACAGTACGATATACACACACAAATAAAATCCAAGATCATCCGCATTTGTTCAGCCATCCAGCCAGAGAAGAGTGAGCCCAGCCTGAGCAGAGAGACATCAATAACTTAAAAAGACAGGGCATTTTTCACCCTCCCCTCCTACGTTCAAAAATATGCAAGCCAGCTGCCACAAGCCAGTGGGAGAGAAAGCGGAGACGAAAAGGATGGAGAAGACAAAAGCTACTGGCACACAATCTTGAAGAGAGCAAAACGCCAGAGCTATGCTTGAATTCCAGATTCTGCTACTCTGGTTTTTATAGAACATACCATTGGCCCTCATTGGTTCTGGAGATTTCACCAGATGGCCCAATTAAAAAAAACAAAAACGACAATCTCCTGCTTAACTGTTTCTGTAAAACAAAGTTGGTTCAGAAGATCAATGGAGGGCGTACAGGGAGGAGAGGGGCAGGAGGACACAACTCATGAGATGAACTGTTGACACACACACTCTCCAATTGGACCTGTCTTAATGAATATTTTCTCACAAGATATACCGCTTAGTTGCAAAAGTCTAATTCAAGCTTCCCCGACATGGTGCTTTCCAGATGTTTTGAATTGGAATTAGGAGGCAAAGCCAGAAGTCAAAACCAAGCAGCAAGTAAGAACCAGAAGACAAGCCAGCAGAATTGAGAAGTGATCCGGATGTTGGAAGCAGAGAACAATAAAAGGATACTGGAAGGCACTAAAACTCAAGAAGACCTTCTTGTTTATGCAAGGCTCAACTGGAACAGGAAGCCCTCTCATACTCCTTCCTGTCCGGGAGGAGCCAATGGCCGGTCTGGGTAGGCAAAGTCAGCCTAGGGCCCAAAGGTAGATGCTGCAACCTACAGTTCAGTGGCTCACCACAAGGAGCAGCCACACACACACATCCAAAGACTTTCCATTTGTGGTACACCAGTTCCAACACAGTTCCACATGGCACCTTCAGACATGAGCCAGGGAGGAGCCTTAGCTCAGTGACGGAGCCCACTGCTAATGCTTGCCCTGACATCACCACTGAGGGGGCAGAGCAATGCTACATTGAGGAAACTATGGAGCAATTTAGAGGGGTGCTGCCAATGGATAAACCTGCCAGGGAGTGGAGTAAGACCACGGGGTGGGGCCGGAGAGGAAGAAGTCCAATAGGGGAGGACCAGCATGCCAAGACCCTTTTCAAGATTGTATGTCCTACACAGGGAGGAGCCCCTGCTCTACCACTGGAGATCTCCAGGGCTGAAACCCTGGAGGCCCATTGCTGCCAGTCAGTGCCGACAATACCGGGATAGATGGTCCATGGCTCTGACTCAGTATAAGGCAGCTTCCTATGTTCCTACTAGAGGGCCTGTGTGGGTCAAAGGTCCTACACATTTGTGCATAAACAAAACAGGCTGCACTGTTGCCAGTTCTCTTGTTTCAGGCCAATTCCAACTGACCCCCCCCCCTTCCCAAACGAGGGAAGTCGATTTCCGTTAGAGCGTTTCTGTAGCAACAGACTGTGTTGTGTCAGGCTATTTCTTCTCAATAGTTCTTTTAAGCCAGCAATTCAAACACACACACACACACACACCAAACACACACACACACACACACACACACACACACACACACACACACCCCTACCACTGCTTTTTCAATACAGGGACCAGTCTGCTATGTGCATTTCCTTAAAAGGAACCACATCAAAAGCGCAGGGGTTTCGTAGATCCCAACTCCCCACCCGCAGACTTTGAAACTGAGGCTTCCTACTCAAGAATTTAATATCTTTGCTTCTTCTCCCCACTCTGTGTTTCTTTCTTTCTTTTTTTCCCAACAGCCCTTTTGTCTGAAACTCTGCTCCCTTAAAAGCTAACAGATGTTAATGCCATGAAGTTTCAAAGAGCGGGGTGGGAGGGGGGAGAAAACCATGCCCACATAACTCATTACAACTAATATATTCCAAGAATTCTTGTAGTTCATGAAACATTGAGGAGGGGGGAGAGAGAAGAACAAGGAGAAAGGCCAAATGTTTACATGGAATAACCTTTGCAAGGAAATAAATAGTTCACCGCATGCCTTTTCCAAGAATGTAAATAGTTTGCTTCGTACAAGATATGCACCATTGGGAAGCATCTCAGGTTAGTCTTATGTAGAGTAGACCCACTGAAATGAGTAGGACTTAAATTAGTCAGGGCTAACTTAAGCCACATTCATTTCAATGGCCCTATTCTATGTAGCACTAACATTGGAAACTACCCATAATATCCCTGGGATACCAAGTTAATCTGGAATTAACTGCAATCCAGAGTCCATATTTGCAATCTGCTGATACGGACGGGAACTCTCCAAGTCACCACCCTGTTAACCACCCTGAACAACCCAATAAATCATAGGTCCTCACGGTGGCTTATTTGAGAAAATAAGCCACACTGCATGTTTAACAAGCGGACGTTCCAACAACACGCTAACCCACAGTTCAACAAACAACCCACGGTTCAACTACAACCCATGCTCAACCATTGAGTGTGGATTAGCGTGTTGTCTGAACAGTCTCTGAATTATAAGTTTGGAGGAGGACTTGGAGGCCAGGGGTGGGCGGATGGTAGATCAGGATCTCCTGGTATACTTCTGGGTGGTTTGCAGCAAAGGTTTCTCTTTGCACAGAGCTTTAGGGGATACTTGGAAGTGTGAGAAAGGCTCTCGGCACTTCTGAACCTCTCCCAGCCAGCCATACAGTGAGAGACTGATTCCATCCCTGCCCCCAACTCCTGTGCACTTGACCAGATGGGGAGGGAAGGGGTCAGGGTGACCCCTCAAACAACAGCTGGCCACCAATGCCAGCTAAAAAATTGTGGGGACTCTGTTCCTAATAAAATCAGCAGCAGCACTGCAAAGCATACCAATACTTTTAAAATGCACGGCCACATCCCCTTACACACACATCATTTTTGACCCCAATGGTCCCAGGAATCACCAGGAGTTGCTAGAAGGGCTTTAGGGGGTGAGGGAGAGGGAGAAATAATCAGATGACATCAGTTCCCCAGTGGGGGGTATCAGACTGCATGGCCGGGCACAACTTGTATCTCTTTTCTTCCTATTCGGATGCCGGCCAGCCTCTCCTTGAAATCGGTGGGAGGTTTGCCTGTGTAAGGGCTGGAGGATCAAGACATCTCTGATCACAGAGTTTGAAACAGTAGGGTTCTGCATCTCGCCCCACCTCAATCAGCAGCATCCTTCAGACTTGGCGCCTGTCCTATATTTGGAAGGATATAAAAGACCACCACTACCACCGAAAAAAAAGTGTCAGGGAAGGGGGGAGGCGGGGAACAAAGAAGAGAGACGGCGAAAGCTAGTTACAGCGCAAGCAGTGCTCCACAAGGACAAAGCATCTATCACACCCATTAAGGCTATAGCAGGAAGAGTATCGCTCAGAGAAATGGACACTTGAATAGCATCTAAAGGCCATTCGAACTGAACAGCCCCCCTTTGCTAATCCGTAGCGCACCGTATCTTAGTCAACGCGCTGCTGCCATATCAACCCAGACTGTTTACACGCTCCAAAGAGAAAGCAAAGCTGTACATCACCACTGGGAATGTCCGGCTCTCGAAACGGTGCTGTACTGCAACTCGCAACGCCCCGCACCATTTATTTATCGTTCCTATTTTATGGATTGTATTATTAAGATTTGTATGCTGCCTTCGAGGCAGTGCACAACGATTTAAAACAATAACAACAAAAACAAAACATTAAAGCTACATAATTTAAAAGGTTCACTTTAAAAGATGCATCTTTGCACCCTTTCTAGAAGCCAACAGGGTAGGGACCCATTGTAGTTCTTGAGGAAGAGCATTCCACAGTCTGGGAGGAAAAAGTCCTTTCACACCTGAGCAAGGAGATGGAATGGCTTGCTTTCCCTCAGCAGCAGTGGCAGTGATGAGAAGGTACTGTCGTTCAGAAAGGGACGGGGAAGGGGTAGGGGCAGTATTTTGCCCATAGGTCCCTCAAAACCTGGAGCCATCACTACTTTGCCCCCTGACCCTTCAGAATGGTGAATTTACTTCTGCCTAATCCTCATAAGGGACAGCTGAAGATGACCAAACCAAAACAGGAAATATCTCCCAACCCTTTGGAATGTGCCAGCAAAAGAACTGGGTTGGGTTTACTGGTGATAATTATATTTATTATCACCAGTACGCCCAACCCAGTTATTTTGTTGCCACAACTGAAGATGACAAAACAGTGGTTGGATGGTGGGAAGAAAAGAAAGAAGCATGTGTGTGTCTGTTTTAAATGATCCCAAATGTGATTGTTGGTTCCATGCTACATGGGAAAGCAAAATATCCCTATTTTTCAATATCCTTTATCCAGATAAACCACGGCAGCTGAATCTTACTCCAATCAGGGAGCATCTTCTACTGCACCTGAGGGCAGCAGGTAACATAGCACATACACTTCTTCTCACATCAGTCCGTTGGTTTCTGTCCACCACTCTGCCGCTAAGATCATCTTCTTGGCTCGCCGCTCTGACCATGTTACTCCACTTCTGAAATCTCTTCACTGGCTTCCAATTCACTTCAGAATCCAATATAAACTTCTCCTGTTGACCTACAAAGCTTTTCACGGTCTAGCTCCTTCCTATCTCTCCTCTCTCATCTCACACTATTGCCCCGCTCGTGCTCTTCGCTCCTCTGACGCCATGTTTCTCGCCTGCCCAAGGGCCTCTACTTCCCTTGCTCGGCGGCGTCCATTTTCTTCTGCTGCCCCTTACGCCTGGAACGCTCTTCCAGAACATCTGAGATCCACAAGTTCAATCGCAGCTTTTAAAGCTCAGCTAAAAACTTTTCTTTTTCCTAAAGCTTTTAAAACTTGATGCTGTTTGGACTTTATACTGTTAGTTTTACCCTACCCTGTGCCTGTTTATCCTACCCAGTGCCTGTTTGCATTCTCTTCCCCTCCTTATCGCTTTACTATGATTTTAATAGAATGTAAGCCTATGCGGCAGGGTCTTGCTATTTACTGTTTTACTCTGTACAGCACCATGTACATAGATGGTGCTATATAAATAAATAATAATAATAATAATAATAATAATAATAATAATAATAATAATAATAATAATACAGCCTTATCCTCTTCAACACCATGGTGCCACCCTCAGCATCTGTTACTTGAGTTAGCCTTCTCACTCTGTCTAATGATAGGGCCGGCCCTGAAATGAAAGCAAGTTAAAGGAGCAGCAGAGGTCAGGAGTCTCCCAGGATTAGCAGTGGCCTCCCTCAGGTGGATGAGCCTTTGCAGTTGCCCGATGATACAATCCCTGACACCAGCCCAGGAGCTAGGAGGCACATCATGTCATGATTTCTATAGTATCTACATCAAACTGTTGTATTAAACATATATTGAAGTTAAGGCTGTGGGAACCACATTCTAGGGAGAAATCTGAGAAGGCAAACTCCATGTTAGGCATTATAAGAAAAGGAATTGAGAATAAAACTGCTAGTATCATACTGCCTTCATACAAACCTATGGTGGGACCACACTTAGAATACTGTGTACAGTTCTGGTCACCACACATAAAAAAAGGATACCACAGAGCTGGAAAAAGCGCAGAAAAGAGCAATTAAAATGATTAAGGGGCTGGAGCATCTATGAGGGAAGGTTACATCACCTGGGATTGTTTAGCTTGGAAAAAAGGAGGCTAAGGGGAGACATGAAAGAGGTGTACAAAATTATGCATGGTATGGAGAATGTGGATAGAGAGACATTTTTCTCCCTCTCTCATAATACTAGAACCTGGGGTCATCTCATGAAGCTGATCATTGGGAGATCCACGACAAATATGAAGAAGCACTTCTTCACACAGTGCATAGTTAAATTATGGAATTCTCTACCACAAGATGTAGTGATGGCCACCCATTTGGATGGCTTTGAAAGGGGGGGTGGATAAATTCCTGGAGACAAAGACTATCAATGGCTACTAGCCCTGATGGTTGTGTGCTATCTCCAGTATTCGAGGCATTAAGCCTGTGTGCACCAGTTTCTGGGGAACATGGTTGGGAGGGTGCTGTTGCACCATGTCCTGCTTTGTTGGTCCCTGGCCGACAGCTGGTTGGCCACTGTGTGAACAGAGTGCTGGACTAGATGGACCCTTGGTCTGATCCAGCATAGCTCTTCTTATGTTCTTAATCCTTCCTGAATACAAAAGGAATCCAGTGCCTTTCAAAACTGAAACTGACATTTCAAGAGCCTTGTATACACCAAGGATTGCACAAGCATCTAATGAGAACACAGGTCAACAATTGCCGGAGGGCCATAAATACTTCTGAGCAAAGTTCATTCATGCTGTAATACAGCCGTTTCACCATTCTTTCGGATGAACATTTCATCCTTCTTTAGAATGGGAGGGGGGAGGAATCAAAATGTAAGGATAATCTCACACAAAGTACAACCCCCCCCCATGCACAACGGCTCAAAATATAATGGCCTTCCTTATGGAAATCCATTTTGATCACAGATTTAGGGAAGCAGTAGCAACCCAGGCTAATTCCGTTTGTGGCTAGTTCCTTCGGCTGGTGCAGACAACTATCCCACGCCCACCTTTTGTCGGATTCCCCCTCCCACCAATGCAAAAAGCCCACTTCAGAAAGAACTGCATGCCTGGAAATTGTCACCCAATTACCATCACAATGACAAGCAGATATCCTGATAGGCTGGTAAATGTGCAGTTCACACTACATCAAAGATGCTGAAAACCCTTACATTTAAGACATATTCATTATATTTTGAGAGATCCAAACTATCTGTCCATCTATCCATATTTGGGGTGGGAGAGCAGCGTTTTAAGGATTTCAAGCTTTAATCAATTGAAAAGGTAGATTAATCAGCTAAAATACAGTTGATTAACCAACGTCTTTTTGGGGGGGGCTATTTCACTTCAGCTGAGTTACAAGAGAACATATTATACGCAAGGGACATATTGTAAATAAGAACAATCGTTTGAAATTGTGGCTGACAAAAAAATAGTTGCTTTTGTTGTTCAATTTCAAATTAGGACATTTCTTTCAACGTCTCCAAAAGCTCTTGCGACAAACTTTGGGCCACGCACAAGCGTACATGAATTCAATCAGGATAAAATCTTGATTAAGAATTCTTTAAATTTGTTGGTTTTATAGTGGAGAAACTCGCAGCAAGGACAAGCGGAGGAAGCTTACTCTAAACCTCTTCAGAACAGGAGCTAAGTGTGATGTGTTTCCCAGACTTGAGGCGAAGAGAGAGAGAGAGAGAGAGAGAGAACGCAGGCAAAGAGAACAGTGACATTCCTTGAGGTGATTTAAAATCTTTCAAGAAACACAACATGGTTCTTGCCCGTTTGCCTCATCAATGCTGTATCTCAGCATGCCTTAAAACGCAACAGGACGGCTCAGGTGGTGTAATGCTTCATGACAGCCAAAAAAACAAGGCCACTTTTTATTTTTACATATGTTTTATCAAAAGGAGTCATTTTACCCTTTGGATATTACTGTTCAACCAACAGTAATGGAAGGGCAAAGCCTCCACCCCGCCCTGCCCCCATGAAAACAAACTTTAAACATAGAGCATATAAAAAATGACCCCTATGGTCTGGCTCCAGACCCCAGCTGGGTTTTTTTAGGAGTTTGGACAACACACTGCAATAACTTTTGCCGCAGTGTAAAAAGAGAGTGAGGGAGAGCAGGAGAAGAAGAGTGATAAATTGACCAACATTTCAGTAAATTTTGTAGGAGCCAGAAAAGTCCACATGGAAAATTAAACTCAAACATTTTATTTCACCCCCTACTCCTTCCACACTCAATGACGTTTTCTTTTTCAAGGCCAACGTAGTCTTTGCCTTTAAACCCGACGTAAAATAAAATCCCAAATTAGTAAGGCATTGAGGCAGATGGGATTTTTTGCCCAAGTAAGGGATTTAAAACTTGGAACCGTCATAGCAACACCCTCCACTCATAAAAGTCCCCGCGATGCTGCTTTCCCCGTTCGAAGCTCTGTCCAAATATTCGTAACCCAAACACTGGGGAGTTTTGTTTGTTAAAACCTGCTTTCTGGACTTATCTGAGCTGTCTTCAGAACTTTGGAGAGAATTTCAGGAACTTGTTCTTGGCTTCTAGCATGTAAAATAGGACGGAAAGACTTTCAATCTTCCTTCTGTCTCCCAACAGCTTCTCTGCTCCAGAGACTTGTCTTCCAGTTCTAGAAGCTTCCAGAACAGGGGTACAGAACTTCAGCCCCAAAGGGCCAAATCCCACCTTCCAGGTGGCCATGCCCCCTTTTCCCTGATTACTGGTAGTTTTCTGCCTTTTGTGTAGATTAATCCCCGTTCCATAAGGTTGAAGCTTCTCCTAAGGTTTAGTTACTGGCAGTAAGAACTTTAAGCTAAAATATGCTAGTATTTAGGGTGTTTTGGCCCTGCCCCTTTTTGCCTTCAGCCCCGCCCACCACTGCAATGCAGTCCCCCATAGCTTCTCCGAAATAGAATTCAGCCCTCAGGTTGAAAGGGGTTCAACACCCCTGTACTAGAAGCTTCAAAGGGATCACCCCCTCAGCTTCGTATTTAAAGAGTTAAATTTGAGGGCCTTCCGTACATTTGCCCTGTGAGACTTGGGACTCTTCTCCTGTTATGGTCAGTGACATAAGGATGTTTAGGACCGCAGCCAAGAGATGGTGAGAAAAAGTTAAACCACTGTCAGGGCTGTTGGTTTGGTGGCACAGCTGTGTCCAGGTTGAAGATAGACAAGACAGAAGGCCTGTCCCCAAAGAGACAAGGGAGCTAGGTACAGGGAGCTAGGTAAGAGGGCATTCTAATAAATGGAATGAAGAAGCACCTTACCAATGGAGCACCTTCTCCCATATGCTCCTGCTCCTTAGCGAAGATCCTTTTTTGAGGCTCTTCTCTGGGTACCACCGCCCACTATTGGGTGATGAGTAGCTACCAGAGAAAGAGCCTTCTCTGTAGTGGCCCCTATTCTCTGGAATGCCCTTCCCAGTGATATCCATCTGGCCTTTTCACTGTATAAATTTAGACACCAGGTAAACCACCATGAGAGCTTTTGCCAGTTGGGCAATAACATAAATGTAATACATAAATAAAATAAAATAAAATAAAATAAAATAAAATAAAATAAAATAAAATAAGGACCTAAGGAGAGCCATGCTGGATCTGATGAGAAGCCCATCTAGTTCAACATCTGGCTTTCTTCAGTGGCCAGCCTGATGCCTCCAGGAAACCCAACAGCAGTGCATAAAGCCAACAGCTTTGGGTTCCATGAACAACACCAACAGATCAAACATCCCACAGAAGCAACATCCTCTCTCCAAAAGATGGATTATTCAGAGCCTGGCCTCTGAGACTTGATAAGGCCAGGTGAGACCCCATTGGCCTCTTGGGACCAACCCTTACTTATTTATTTGTTACATTTATATACTGCCCCATAGCCGAAGCTCTCTGGGCGGTTTAGAAGAGTTAAAAACAGTAAATCCTTAAGATAGCAAATTTCAGGGCTTCCTGCTGGTAAGCTGTCTTGGACCACAGCTAGACCTAAGGTTTATCCCTGGATCGTCCAGTGGTCAAACCTGTTCATCTAGGTGACACACAGGGGATCCAGTGCTCAGGCAAGGGCGAACCCTGGATGATCCCAGGATAAACCTAAGGTCTAGCTGTGGCCTTGGTGTCACACTAGTGGCACCCACTTTTGGGCACCAGTGGCACAAGGCAGAGACCCTGAGAACTTAAGTGGTTGAGTTCTACGCTTAGAAGTCATCCCTATGCCTAACAATATGTAGCAACATAATGAAAATATACCAATAAGCTACAACTAACATTGACCAAAATGTAACATCAGGCCCTGCTAATGACTGATACCTCCTTCTTTTTTTTAAAGCTAGGGAGTTTGTCTCCCTCAAAACAAATAATCACAGCCAGCTGAAGAAATTTTGTTGCCTGTGGCAAAGAAGGTAGCGCTCTCTCCCATTCCACATACAAAAGATGACTGGAACAGCAATTGTATCTTTCTCCAACATTAGAAATGGGACAGCGTCGTCCACCACACCTGAAGGCAGCAGGCTAGCTTGGAGGCAAAGGACAGACCACATGGAACACAGCTCTCTCCCTCAACATTTTGCTTCCATCTCATCACATCTACCACCTGAGGAAACAGCCTCACTCTACCTAATGAAAGGGCCGGCCCTAAAGATCATAACTCAGTATTTTGCATGCACACAGTCTTGGATTCAATCCCTGGGATCACCAGTTAAAAGCATCAAACAGATAATGGGAAAGACCCTTGAGAGCCTTCATGAGTTTCAATAACATCTGAGAAGGTGTTGGGTGCCACTCTTATTATATTCCAACGAGTTTACTAACTATTCACATAGGAGAAAATTAGAAGCTGCCTTAGACCAAATCTAAGCTTGTCTAGCTCAGTATTGTATAAACTAACTCAGTATTGTCCACCTAGCTCAGTATTGTATAATCTGGTAATCAGGAGTCTCCAGGGATTCAGATAGGAGTCTTTCCCAGGCCTACCTGCAGTTGCTGGGGATTGAACATGGGTGCTTTTGCATGGAAAGCATGTGTTCCTCCACTTATCTATGTTCCTTGCTAAAATACTCCATGTTCAGGTCATCCCAGTAGGTGGATGATGCCACTACTGGAAAAGCTGGAAGGTAAGAATGCAGACCAGAAGTTCTGCCACTCAAGGACAGCCCAAGACATTTTGCCACCTGAGACAAAGCAGCAAATGGCACCCTGACCTACCTACCCACCCATCCACCCACGGCTCATAGTATCCAAAGCCAGTCAAGTTAGTTCAGTACACGAGACAGAACATCCCGTAAGTACCTCTCCCTATTGCTAGCAGTAGGAATATAATAATGACAAAGTAAATTTGCTGCTCTTTTATGACACCTAAAATCTGCTGCCTGAGGCGGCTGCTTCACTCTGCCTCATGGTAGGCCTGGCTCTGCTGCCTCCTTCAGGCCCAATTTACAGCATGGAAGAAAACCAGTGTAATGGGCCTAGAAGTGGAGGAGAGAAGCCATGCAAAGGGTGTAGAGCTCAACATGGATACCCAGGGAGGTTACACACCCACACATGCACACACTTCGGGCAGCACACAAGGAGGAGAGAAAGTTTAGGGGCTGCGGCAGAAATTCATGATGTCTGAGAAACGCCATTCCTACTCCAACCACCATCGCGCAGCTAAATGGAGCACCAACACTTCGGACATCAAAGTGACGACATTTAACTTCACTTGAAAAGTCTTCACATTCTTGTACAAACACAACATTAAGAGCCCCGCCCTTTCAGGAAGATGAAAGGAGCCAATCTCCTCTTCAAAATTACCAAGGAAGCTGGCGCCTTGACTCCCTTTTTCAATGGGAAGTCACACACACACAAAAAAAAAAGCCTGACTTCAATCAGTTTTGAATAAACCAGCTTTTGTTTTTCCTTTTACCCAAATGACTCCCCTCTTAAGGATTTATTGTAACTGGATTGCTTTGCTACCCAGCAGGGAGCTGTAGCACTAAGCAAAGCCGAGGAACACAGTAGGGTTTTTCTGCTGATTGAATTTCTAGACTTTCAGCTCTTCGGAAATGTTTGCTCTCGTATGAGCTGTCAGAGGGAAATTGCGAGCAGTCGATTTTCTCCCAGCTAAAGCGAAGTGGGGGGTTCCATGTGCAGTCAGCAATGTGTGGAATGGAGGGAGGGAGGGAGAGGATCAATCAAGTTTCTGAGGGGAGCAAGGGGGGAGGACCACCACAAAACAAAACAAAACAAAAAGGTAGAGAGTAGAGTGAACAGAACAGAAAGCCATTTCCTTGGATATAAATACTGGGAAGAGTCCACCAGACTGTCAACATTTAGGAAGGCTTGAATAGAAAGAGAGAGATGATCAATGGGTAGAACAACTAAACCCACATTTCATGGACCCTCACGCACAAATCCTTTAATTCTCCACCTAACCTGGAAGAGGTAGGACATGTAAGATGAGAATTCTCCAGAGGGTGGCATTTGATCTCCTTGGATACTCCGTCCCAAGTGGAAATGGTAGCACTGTTATGGCAGTGGGCCCTCTCCTGGGCTTGGGGCCCTGCCAAATGCCCAATCATGCCACCCTCTGAAGACAGGCCTACAACTAAGGCTACCATGAAATGCCCCCATCACTGGATATTTTGCCACCTCATTCACAGGCTGGGAAACTGGGGAGAATTGCAGCGAGTGTGGGAACAAACTGGGTGACCTTAAAGTAAGAACAAGCAAACCCATCTATTGTCAATGCTCAAAGTCTAAAAGCTGTATGGAAAACTATTCAACTCTTAATGGTTTGTTGGTGGAGTTTTAAATTGTATTGTGTTTTATTCTGTGTTTGTGTATAATGGCAATTTGCTAAGACACAATAAAGAACTCTAGAGTAATGAAAACCCATCTATTTCAGTTTCTTTCAGTTCATCCTTTTTCCAGGCTTCAGTTCACTCCATCCCATTTGCACATCAATTTGTGATATATTTTTAAAGCCACTGGTGAAACCCATATTGATATTTATATAAATTTCTGCTAATATAGACATTTTTATATGCATTTTGGCCAAATGGATGCATTTTGTTGCAAGTAGATACCCTTGAAATAATGATTTGTTCATTTTTTTTCCATGATTATACAGTTTGATGCACACTTACCTCGATCACATTTCTCCCACCCACCCCGGCCCCAGAGAACTGCACTGCAAACTCCAGAGAAATGAAAATACCAACATCTGTGTTCCTGTTTGCATATCAATTTGGGAAGTGTGAAATTGGTAAGTTTGCATCAAAATGTGAACTGAACAAAATTCTAGGCACTTTGGTATGCATTTTTTGAAAGCACACACCCAAATGTGCACTTTCCCCCATCGACTGTAGTGTGAAAATGTGCATTTTTTAAAAAGTGTGCATTTTCCTAAAATACATATTTTGGTAATGTGAATTCCAGCTCGGAGATGTGCAAGCTGTCTATGAAAACTGTGCTCCCGTTCATATTCAGGGTTGCAAATGGGGCAAATCCAAGTTTAAAATGAATCAAAACAAAATTCTCGTACACCCCTAGCTGAGAGCGAGAGAGAGAAAGAGAGAGGGGAGAGAGAGAGAGAGACTGTGACAAATATAATCTGTTATTTGTTTCCCATGAAATACTGGAGATGTAGATTCAGCAGTGCAAATCGCCCTAAATCAACCACCCTCTGCAATATATTGCCTCAATAAGGTAATGCTACCCATAAATCGGAATGCCACCTTCCTTCTCCAACTTGCCTGGGAGAAGTCAGGGCGCAGAAGTCAGGGCAAATCCTGCATGATGAAAGAACATGCTTTTTTTTTCCCTCCCAGGTTCTAACTGGAAGGACCACTTGAGTGATCAAAAGCATGAGAGCACTTTTGTTTGCTGTGTGTATTACGCTAATGAATGCCATTAAGCGCTCAACAGATCGGACAAACACTCACTTTGCCCTCTGTACAAGATTTCAGAGAATGCAGAGTGCTTTTTCTCCTTGTTTCGGCACTGGGGGCCTGGATATCATCTCGTGGCCAAAAGAGGGAAAGGGAAACTATGTTTTATTATTGTCAAAAGCGAAAGAGAGAGAAAGAGATTATTTTATCAGGACGGAGGGAAATGCCAGTGAAGAAACGATATAAGACTTTGATCAGTTCTGACAACCAGCTATATTAAGATTTACTTCTGGTTGCCCTAACACTAACAGGGGAAGCCGCCTTACACCGAGTCATTTGATTTGTCTGTTTAGCTACGCCCAATATTGGCTCCTCTGACTGGCAGCAGCTCCACGACATCTGACGCAGAGAAAGGTATTTTCCCATCACCTGCTCCGTGATTCTTATTTTAACTGGAAACGCCGGGGGTCAAACCTGGGACCTTCCGCACACAAGGAAGGTGCTCTACCATGGAGTTACAGTTCCTCTCCCATTTCAGCTGAGCTGCAGATAACTGGTTCTACAGCTGTCATAAATGTCCAGATCCCTCCGAGAAGGAGAGGGAGTCATTACTGTTAAAAGAGGAGGATCTCCAACCAGCAAGACTCACTCACGATTCTCCCATTTAAATCAACAAATCCCATCGCTTCCAACGGGATCTGGTTATGACTAACTTTAGGTGGACAGGGGTCTAGAGATTTCCTTAACTGGTTGTCATTAAGAAGTTGACGGGATGTAGACATGGAGGTGTAGGAAGAATTCTGAATGAGGTGGCCATTAGGGAAAAAATATAGTTAGGTGGTGGACATTACAGAAGTGGGAGGAAAAATGGAGATTCTTCTTTCTGTCTCTCTCCCAATGTAAAGTGTCATCCAACATTCCTTTCTAGGAACAGGACAAGGGGGAAGGTTTATTCCGGGTATGTGTGTGTTTTTGCTTAGTTGTTTTTGATATATGTTGTCTCTGTGTGAACTGTCTATCTGTGACCAGATCTTCATCTCATGTCCTATCGATACAAATCCCATCATGACAACGCTGTAGCCCTCTTGCACATTTATACCTCTTAGCACACAGAATGACATCTGTCATGGTATTTTGGATAATATGGAATAAAAAGCAGGGAATAATGCTAGAAAAGTGTAATGTTTCCCAATAGTTTCAAACCAAGCTTGCACTGGGCAGCCCTTCAAATAGAGGACACCTTCAAATAGAGGACTGTTCTCTGACAGCCGTTGAAGTAGAGGACTGTCCTCTATAAAGTAGGACACACATGACTGAGGAGAGGAACACAGCTGACGAGTTATCTAAAAGACCCCCAGAAACACCTGGAAAAAAAATTTCTGGTCTCACAGAAAAATGAGATTGAAATAATACTAAGCCAATAATTGACCTCATACACTTGAGGCCCTGCTGTAGTCTTTACCCAAGCAGATTTTGCTTAAGCAGAAAACAGATCAAGAGATTGTGGTAGATGAAATAAAAGAAGCCTCTGTATCAAAATACATTTAGGAAAAAATTAAAAGAAAAAAACAACGCACCTCAAACCAGCTTGTGATATATATATATATATATATATATATATATATATATATATATTCATTAAGTTCCAAACACACTGAATGGTTTACTGGTTTGAAATCCTTTCTGCGGTCATGTAACTCCAATATAAGCTTTTACTTAAAACATGGGATTTGGCAAGTGAGGGAACTCCACAGAAGCCTACTTATTTTGGAGAGGGTTTGGTTTTATTTTTTGAAATGTTAGCACTGACCGGTGACTCTGCATCTATGTGGCAAATTGCCTGCAGATACTTAATCAGAGCCCTCAAGTGTTGGTTTACTTCACTTCAAAGCCCATGGGCTCATCTTTGGGAAAAGCTAGATGTAATGGCAGACCTAGCGCTGCCGCTGAAAATGGCAGCCATGGGTCTAGATTTCCCTTCCCACATGCTCCGAGAGTGGCTTACATTCAGTTAATAAAATAAGACAAGTCCTGCCTGCAGGCTTACAATCTAAAAGGCACAACACAAAAGGAAAAGGGAATAGGGAGGGAAGAGGAAAAAGGCAAAAAAGCAAACAAAGTTAAATAGTAGTTGTTATACTGACCAGCTGAAATAGAAACAATTCAGGAAGAGGAGAAATCTGCCACAGAATCAAAAGAGTTCAGATTTCTATGACTCCAACCCACGGAAACAGCCCAATCTGTGCATTTCCCCCATCGTCTAAAGCATGGGGGGAATTCACATTAGGGGGTATTTTTTATTTTTTTATTGCATTTGAGGATTTGCACATTTCCACAAGTGTGCATTTACACAAATTCAAGAATTTTGATAAAATCCTATTCCATCAAAATTTGCAAAAATCCGGACATCCCTAATGGAAGCCCATGCAGTCTGAGTAACTATGGTTCTCACTGACTCTCAGCTTAACCTACGTCACAGGATTGTGATGTAAAGATAACGTGAGAGAGAAAACTTTGAACATGAGCTACTTAAATGAAAGGGAGCTGGAGATTAGAATGGATTAAAGGCAGCCAGTGTGGTGTAGTGGCTAGAGTGTTGGACTGGGACTCAGAAGATCCGAGTTCTAGTCCCCACTCACTATGGAAGCTCACTGGGTGATTTGGACCAGGCACAGACTCTGAACCCATTCCACCTCACAGGCTTGCTGTTGTGAGGATAAAATGGAGTGATGGAGGATTATCTATGCTGCCTTAGGTTCCTTGGAGGAAAAAAGGCAAAATATAAATGTAATAATAATAAAAAAAATGTAAGAGGCTGTGGCTCAGTGGTTAGAGCACCTCCCTTGCATGCAGAAGGTCCCAAGTGCAATCCCCAGCATCTTCAAATAGGTCTGTAAATTCTTGCCTGAAACCCGAGAGAGCTGCTGCCAGTCAGTGTTGTCAACACTGGGCCAGATGGACCTATGGTCTGATTCAGTATGTTCCGAAATAAGATTTTAAAAATAAGGTCTTGCAGATTGGCTCTAGCACAGCTTCTCTTTCTCTCTCTACTTAAAAACATGGTTCAGGCGTTGAACCACACAGTCACCCCATCTGCCTTCAGACCATATGAATTCACTTTGTTCGCTCAAGTTCCAGTACGGTCACTTGGTGCTAAATTAAGTCTCTTCTCTTGTCCCAGATCAATCTTGAAGGAATCTATTTCAGCCTAAAAGGAAAAGGTCCACCCCCGGTTTCCCCTCACCCCCCCCCACCACCACCACCCCTCTCCGCCTTGAACGCCACTCCAGTGAGCTGTCAAAACTGACCCGTGTGAAATTTAAGAAAAGAACGGATGTAAATCAAAGGGGCATAAAGTAATAAAAGAGCTCCTGGCAGACTTGATGATATGTTGATAATGTTCTCGTCCTGGAGTCAGGGTGACACCAGCCCGAAGATGATATATAGAACTAAGCCCACATAGCACACGATTTACTGGCCGAGCGACAGTTTTCATTGATCCGAGGCCAACAATTACTGGATCCGGTCCCGCTGCCTCTTTCGGTATCTGGCGCTGGCTTACAATCAAAACACTAACCCTGCTTCTCCACAGTTCCCGTGCCAACTCCACGCTGCCTGCGCAAGCCAAGAAAGGATGATCTCCAAATCTGACAGGTGGTAGGGGCATGCCAACACTGTTTCAAGCTTAGACGTTTACATTTTTTTTTAAGGAAAACAGCAGAGGGGGTTGAAGGCGTCCATTCAGCTTGCAAAGACGTTGCTGGGTCGGAACGGCAGCAACGCAGCAAGTGGGTCTCAGGAGCTGCAGGGGGGATAGCTCCCTGGCAGTGAGAGAGAAAAAGACCAATTGTAAGCAGCGGTGTAGTTAGATGATTTCAGATCCTGGATTTAATCATCTTAAGTGGGGAGGGGGGATAAGATGGCCATGCGTATTTATTTATACATGTTTATACTGCCCAATCACCAAAGCTAAGTTCACTTGTAAACCAATAAGCACAATTTGGTTGTAGAAACGGACGATACAATTTAAAAAGTAAAAATAATAAAATGAATGTCAGTAACCAGAACTAGAACTCTATAGTCCTGAGTACAGCCTTATGACTAGAATTCTATAGCCCTGATTATAATTTTACAGATTACATATAGGGATGTCCCATGTCCACCACCACCCCGGACCCAGTCGGGCAACAGTGAGGGAGGAAGCAGCAGCCAGGCACCTCTCCACCGTGCCTGGGTCCAGCTCCAGCTGAGAGCCCCCTCCCTACTGCTACCTACTGTCTCTGGAGAGGCCACCAGTGAGGGAAGAAGCAGCAGCCAGGCACCTCTCCACCGTGCCTGGGTCCAGCTCCAGCTGAGAGCCCCCTCCCTCCTGCTGTCTCCTGTAACTGCTGAACTTTCCAACTAAGATTGTAGTGCCTGAATTTGCTTTCCTTTTCCCCCTCCTCCTCCTCCCTCCCAATCCCCTTTCCTTTTGTGTCATGTCTTTTAGATTGTAAGCCTGTGGGCAGGGACTGTCAAGAAATACTTTTGTAAGCCGCCGTGAGAGCCTTTTTTGGCTGAATGGCGGCATTAAAATCCTTAAATAAAATAAATAAACAAACACAGTGCATTCATGGGCTGATGCTCAGAGCACCCATGAGGCCTGATGACGGCTCGCAGGCTGTCCGTCCTCTGGAAATTGCATTGGAAATTGGTGGATGTAATAGTCCCATTTATGCATTAGTAAAGGTGTGAATGTTCCATTCGCACCTTTACCCTTGCACAAATGGAGTCTTTACGGCCACCATTTATGCAAGGGGGGAAATGCTTGACAGCTGGGGGAGGGCTTCCTTGCAAGGGCTTGACAGCTGATAGGGGCAGGGATCACCACTGCCATGCACCAAACATTTGTTCTTTCCTCCTTGGAGCACGCAGCAGGGCGAGCGTCTGATGAGTCAGACGAATTCGCCTTCCCCGAATTACATGCACACAATCTGCAAAATGCAGCCCTTAAATCTTCTCCAGGCCATTTGAAGTCCTCTCTCCCCATAGGAACGATCCCATCAAAGAGCAAATAAATCAACTGGCACCACTGTTTGGGTAGAGAATATTTTCCCAACTGGGTACCCTGCTCCAGATGTGTTAGAGTACCATTCCCAACATTGCCTAGTCACTATGGCCAATGGACCGGAATCCTGAGAGTTGCCATCCAAAACATCTGGATAGCACCAAGTTGGGGAAAGCTAATGGAGGGAGAGAGGTTGGGTTTTCTCATTCCCAAGTACTTTTAAGTGCCAGCATAATGTTCAACTTCCTTCCAAGTTAAATAGAAAATCAAGGTGGGGTTCTTAATAGAACCTAAAAAGAAATTCATAAAATGCTTCTGCCTGCAGGCACACGCATCCTTATTCAGGCAGGTCTTTGGCATGTAACCTGATTGGTTGCTGAAGGGGTATTTAACAGGTTGGGTGCCATTACTTTTATTGCTACATCTTAATTGAGATCCTGCTTTTAATCTCTATTTTATCCCTGTTGGGTGCCATTTCTGGCAGAATGGTGGGATATACATTAATTAATTAATAAATATTGAAATTTTGAATTCCCCCATCTCTCTCCCAGAATCCCGTCACATGCCTGCACAGCTGGAGTAAATAAACTCTCCCCAACTACCACTGCTACTATTATTATCTTTTCCTGGTGACAAAATATTCAGCAAGCTGTTTCATGACTTTTGAAGCCCCCTGCAGCGCTGGCCCTGCTTAATGGGAGGAAATGCCTTCTCCTCCATGATCCTTCCCACCCATTCAGGAGATCTGTTATATCTACCTTTCCCAACCTTGGGCCTTCCAGAGATGTTGGATTGCAACATCTAAGAGTATAAGAAGTGTCATGCTGGATCAGACCGACGGTCCATCTAGTCCAGCACTCTGTTCACTCAGTGGCCAACCAGCTGTCAACCAGGGACCAAAAGCAGGACATGGTGCAACAGAACCCTCCCACCCATGTTCCCTCCCATGATTCTATGGGGATGCTTTAGGGTGGATTCCTGCATTGAGCAGGGAGTTGGACTCGATGGCCTTGTAGGCCCCTTCCAACTCTGCTATTCTATGATTCCCCAGCAACTGGTACACATAGGCTTACTGCCTCAGATAAACAATGTCCACCGGATCACCCCTGTCTACATGTTTGTTGACGCTCTCAAAGAATTCTAGAAGATTAGTGAGACAGGACTTGCCTTTGCAAAGCCATGTTTATTCTTCTTCAGCAGGACCTGCCCTTCAATATACTTACTAATTTTGTCCTTAATAATGCTTTCAACCAATTTTCCTGGAACAGATGCCAAGCTAACCAGCCTGTAATTTCCTGGATCCCACGGATCCCTTTTTAAAAATTGGTGTTACATCTGCCCCTCCCCCAGAAGTGCTGGACTACTGAGAAATATGGGAGTTGCAGTCCAACACATCTGGAGAGGCACCAGTCAGAGGAAGCTAGCATAGGACCTTCTAGAAGGTGGCACCTGGTATCCAGAGCTATGATTTAGCTAACAACTTTAACAGACCAATCCTCCATGAATCAGTGAAGTCCCCTTTTAGCGGTCATCGTCCATCTCCTCAAGTTGTGGCAGGAAATTCTATAGATGAGTGGACGCATTGTATGGAAAAACAATAATCATCTTCACCCCCAGATCTTTGAGTGTTAGGATTCTCCATGTTATTCCAAGCCCAGTCACACAAGCCACTCAATTGCATAGGAGATCCTATGTGTGTTCAGATGAATGTTCGTAGGCTCCCCCATCAGACCTTCCACCCAACATGCAAAGATTTGGGCAGAGATCCAGCAGGAATTTTGGGGATTCACTCCCCCTCTCCATGCATTCTTTGAAGTTATGGAGAACAAAGCCTAGAAAGTGTAATATTTACTTACTAGTATAAATGTGCAGATTTTGTAAAATCTAGTCTGTCTGCATTTCATTGATTGTCTTGCGTTCCTTAGCTCTTCTTCCTCATAGAACCACAGCTTCCAGCATGTAACCTCCCTCGCACCTTGCTCCTACCTCCCCTTATTTCCTGAAAATATTATATATAACCCAGATTCTTGAACTCAGGCACTCTGAGAGTTTTCTCCCAGCCTAATTTCATTTTCCTTATAGAAACATCATCATTTGCCAATATTCCACCACTTAACTGGTTCCCTCTGTTAAGTTAGAATGTTTGTGAACATTCTCTAATGTCACAGCAATACAGTCAATGGGTAGTGTGGGCAAGAGAGGAATGGCGATGGGCTAGCATTTGCCAGCTCTAAAAACAAAAAACTGAAGGGTAATCACATTTCCATTCATGTATCACTTTGGGATGTGCGAATGAAAGCAAGTGTGGTGTAGTGGTTAATACTTTGGACAGAGACTTGGAAGGTCCAGTTTCTAGGCCCTGCTTGGCCATGAAGTTCACTGGGTGACTTTGGGACAGTCACAAACTCTCAGATTTGTTGTGAGGATAAGATGGAGAAAAGAAGACCCAGGTACACCACCTTGGGTCCCTTGCAAGAAAGGGGAAAAAGGTGGAATCAAAATGTAATCATATTTATTACTTCAGTTTATATTAAAACACAAACCAAATTAATTCCATCCCACGTCCTTCCTGAATGGTACAAAGAAGCATAAACCAACTGGGGTGGGGAAGACATTCAGGATGATGGGCAAATCCTCATTTTCAATGGGCATAAATGAAGCTGTAAATTGTGACACTCCGTTCCAAGCTGCACAATGCCTGATTCCTCCCATTGAGAAAAAACAACAAGCAAGAGACTTCAAGGAGCTTCAATTGCCCAGGAGGTGGTCTTTGAACTTCACTCACAAATGGCCAAGAAGTATGCGACAGGCCCACGTTAGTGCTCCAAAACACAATCCTTTCTTTAGACATCAAACGTGGGCCATGGAGTCCCCTTTTTGCTTACGTTCAACAGACGTTTCGTGTTCTGCCATCCTCTTGAGAGCACTGGAGCGCTCTGTTGTACACCTTCTTCTGTGCGGCAAACCAAAAATGCATTCTTGGCTCCCCTCTCCTGCTTCCTGATTGATAGTCTGCCTCCAGTTCGCTCGGGGTGGTGAACCACCACAAAGATGAACCGGAGAAAGACAGATGCATTTCTGAACCAGAGAAATGCAGATGCCTTCTGAGCTTTCGTACTTAATCCAACGTGTCACTCTAGTTTGGAGAATCTCAGGTGTATCCCCTGCAGCTTCTTTTGGAACAGGCAAAGGGGGGGGGGGAACCATGACTTTTTCAGAAAGTTGGAAAATACATTTTCTTAATTTCCAAGATTTTTTCAAAATTTGGCTCTGCCTCACTCCTGATGTTGTCATTGGGAGAGCAATCAGTCCTGGGAATGGGGATGTCCGAGTCAGCAAAACCTGAACTTGCTGAAATTCCATCTTGAAGCTCATTCCAACTCAAGTCCATCTCAGATTCAGAGCTTTGCTGTTTGCTTTCTTTCCGAACAAAAATCTGTGTGTATTTCCGAATATTTCCAAATGTTCACATCAATTGTGCGCATCTATGAAATGTACACGTTCTTCTTTCATTGATTAAAGCATATTTATGCATGTTTTTCAAAAGGACACAATGCTGTCGAACATATTTTTGGGGTCTGCAAAAATTGCAAGCTTGGAAATTTATGGATTTAGAGTGCAGATTGCATCCGAATCTGTTTTCAGTTCAGAAGATGTCAACTGGGTAAATCCTGATGAAAAGCTAACTGAATATAATTTCTCATACATGACTACCTGGGAGTGAGCCTGAC
This sequence comes from Elgaria multicarinata webbii, assembly GCF_023053635.1. Taxonomy (NCBI): domain Eukaryota; kingdom Metazoa; phylum Chordata; class Lepidosauria; order Squamata; family Anguidae; genus Elgaria; species Elgaria multicarinata. The sequence continues at coordinate 10,597,139 of NC_086184.1, forward strand.
CACCCCTAACAATCACCCAAGTTGCCTCCCCTTTATGCTGATGAGTGTCAAAAGCAGGGTTAGCAGCAGCCCCACTAGAACATCTGGGTCATGGAATCAGAGAGTTGAAAGAGAACTTTAAAATCATCTAGTCCAACCCGTGACACAAGAAATCCACTACTACAGCATACCTGGTAGGTGGCCATCCAGCCGCTGCTTGAAAACCTCTCATGGAGGGTCACCCACCTTTGGAGGCAGTTTGACTCTTGTCAAACAACTTGTACATAAGAACAGAAAACAAGCAATGCTGGATCAGGCAAAGGGTCCCTCTAGCTCAGCATTCTGTTTCACCTGTTCCATTAACTACCATCACGAAGTTCTTCTTAATGTTTTCTCAAAATCCCCTTTCCTGGAATGTGAACCAAATTGCTTTGGTTTCTGCTCTCAGGAGCAACAGAAAACAAATTTGCTCTAAAAGGGGGTTGGCTAAATCCATGGCTACTAGCCCTGATGGTTATGTGCTACCTCCAGTATCTGAGGTACTAAGCCTGTGTACACCAGGTGCTGTGGAACATGGATGGGGAGTGCTGTTACACCATGTCCTGCTTTGTTGGTCCCTGGTTGACAGCTGGTTGGCCACTGTGTGAACAGAGTGCTGGACTAGATGGGCCCTCAGTCTGATCCAGCATTAGGGCTCTTCTTATGTCCTTAAACTGCACTTTGCACCACATCTTCGCCTTCCAAAGTGAGGCTGGGGCTTCCATGAAGCTGATCACCCAGAGAAACTAGACTGACAGTCAGTTCAAGAGGAAGCATTCTTCATACCACCCCCAGTCACAAGCAGATGCTGTTTGTTTATTTACTTTTAATTGCATGTATGTTTATTTACTTTTAATTGCATGTATTATTATCATTTCTATCCCCCTCTCTCCTCTCTAACAGATAAAAAACAAGATTAAAACCAGGAGGCAATTAAACTAAAACCTCAGTGGGGGTGGAATCAACTTAACAGGCCAAAGGGAGATCTGAATGAGAGGACCTTAGCCTAAAGGCAGAAGGTAGAAAGGCCTAAGACAGATGTTCCAGAGGTAGGATGCCATCACTGAGAAAGCCATCTCCCAGGTTACTTGCAAGTACACCTCAAACATAAGAATATAAGAACATAAGAAGAAGAATGCTGGATCAGACCAAGGCTCCATCTAGTCCAGCACTCTGTTCACACAGTGGCCAACCAGCTGTTGACTAGGAACCCACGAGCAGGACATGAGTGCAACAGCACCCTCCCACCCATGTTCCCCAGCCCCTGCTGCTGGAGGTAGCACATAGACATCAGGACTAGTAGCCTTTGATAGCCTTATCCTCCATGAATTTGTATAACCCCCTTATAAAGCCATCCGAATCAGTGGGTTAAGTTGTAGGGGGTTGCTGAGGCTGATGGCAGTGATAGACCAAAACATCTGGAAGGATCCAAGTTGAGAAAGGCTGGGCCTTTCAGTTCTGCATCACCAGAGCAAGTGGGGTGACATGGAACTTCCACATTCAGCGACACTACAACTGTGAATACCAGAGCAAGGCTATCAGTGCTTCTGTGTGTGCCCAGCGGCATCTTGGAGGCGGTTTCTAAAAACAGGAAGTTGGCTTAGTCAGCCTTTTGGCCTGATCCTGCAAGACATTCTTAACATACAGTTCTGGACTGCCATTTTTCCTGGTGAAGGCTACATAAGGAAACCCTCCCCTTACACACACACATACACCTCAAGAGAAGTTGAGGATTTCCCTTAATGAGAACAGCCCTGGGACAAAGCTTTAGTACATTAACTAAAATTACATTCAACACATAATTAACAGAAGCTCTGAACTTGCAAGAGGCAGCCCCATCCACTCCTAATGCACTAATTAGAAAAGACAACCTTTAAAGCTGACAAGTGCAGTTTGGGGCCTTTCTGCAGGGATGGGGCAAGGCTCCTCCAAGCCATTGATGTTGCCTTTGAAATGAGCAGCAGTATTTCACAACCACCACGTTCTTACATTTGTCAGGAGAAGGCCTCATTATTTTAAGCCTGCCTCAGCGCGAAGGTGGGCCACTTGCAAAAGCAAGGTCAACTCACTAGTTTGGCCAGTGTGCTAGCCAAACCAGACTTCATTCCTGTTTTTTCACAGGCACTTCTTTTACAAAGAGTGCTATAGGTGCAATCAAGGTGAAAAACATTTTAAAACCCCAAACCCCAGGCCAAAAAATCATGAAAACATGTTGTTAGAACTCAAAAGCCCGGAAAAATAAAACAGGTCTTCTTGTCTGGCAACACCAACAACCATCCCAATGTAGGCACCAGGCAAGCCTCTCTGGAGAGAGCATTCGACAACTTGGGAGCTACCACTGGAAAGACCCTCTTCTTAGCAGCCACTGACTTCAATTCATTTGGTGTGTTTCACGGATTGTCAGATGACTTTCATTCAATCATGTGCACATTGCTGAAATTGGATTTTTTTTCAATTTCCTGGATGCGTGCAAATTCGCTCTTGCAAAAATGCATAAATCTACACACACACACACACACACACACACACACACACACAAAATGCACAAATCCTCCCCCAGATCTGCACTTTTATGCTTTAGCCTATGGGGAAAAGGTGTATTTTTCTACAACTAACCTTAAGAAATAAAATAAAAATTTAAAAATGAACCACAAGTCCGCAAAATCCATATGATTCAGGAAAGCCGAGCCGCTGAGGAAGCCATGAGTTGGATCCAGAGAAATCACAACTCATTTGATTCCATTCTGAAATTTTCTGACATCCCCACAAACCAGGAACTCTGGTTTGTCTTTCATCCAACAAGCCAGAGAAATAATCCAGAGTTTAAGAAAAAAATGAAAAGATAATGAAAACTATTGATGTACTAATAAATTTAGCAACCCAAAGAACTATCCATGATATTCTGACAACCAATCATCTATTTCAACAGAGTTGAACTCTTCTACTGAGGTTGTTGGGACACCTTCAGCTTTGTTGTCATGTCTTACTAGTTCCACTTCCTACCAGGACTATTATTATTATTATTATTATTATTATTATTATTATTTGCATTTGCATTTGCATTTGCATTTAAATACTGCCCCAGAGCCGAAGCTCTTCGGGCAGTTTACAAACATAGAACATTAAAAACAAATACACAAAATTTAAAACCATAAAAAGTGTAAAACAGATTTCATACAATATGTATCTATTCTGGGTTAATTAAAAACTCAACATATGCTGTTAAATGCCTGGAAGTAGAGAAAAGTCTTGACCTGGCACCGAAAAGATAATAATGTTGGCGCCAGGTGAGCCTCATCGGGGAGATCATTCCATAATTGGGGGGCCACCACAGAAAAGGCCCTCCCCCTTGTTGCCATCCTCCGAGCTTCCCTCGGGGTAGGCAATCGGAGGAGGACCTTAGATGTTGAGTGTAGTATTTCATTGAACATATATCTATTCTCTCACATACTTACTATGGATAATCATCTGAAAACATTAATTATAACTTTGAACTTGCCTTGCTTGCCTAATATTGTATTTGTAATTTGGCATCCATTCATTGTTCCTCATGAACTTATGAAACAGATTATTTTTTCCCATGGAAAACTAAAGCACTGGAGGAGAAATTCAGGAAATGTTGCTTTTCCCACACATACATCTCCATATACAACAAAGGTTCACAACCTCAGGCCTGGAGACCAAATTTGGCTGCTAGGGTTCCCAAATGGCTACACCCCCTTTCTCAATGTCACTTCCTGTATCCCCACCACCAACCAATGATTGATTGATTGATTGATTGATTTCCTGGCTTTGTGCAGTTTCTGCCCCATTCTAAAAGGTGGAAATGCCTCTCCTGAGGCTTAGTTACTGGCAGTGAGAGCTCTGAGGTAAAATGAGCCGGTATTTTTGGCCCCACCCTTTTTGCTTTGGCCCCACCCACCATTGGAATGCGCCTCCTTAGAACTTCTCCAAAATGGAACTCTGCCCTTGTACTGCAAGACGTTCAACACCCCAGCTTGGTGATCAACCAGTGACAAGTCAGGAGTCACAGCAGCTTGACCTGAGGCATGTTGCAACAGTAGGGTGACCATATGAAATATCTAACTGTTAAAGATAGATGAGCCCTGTCCTCCTTCTCATAAGGTCACCCTACATATACACACAAACTCTTTGGGCAAGTCTGACTAGGCTTCCGTAAAGCCGGCTGCCATCCAAAAGGTCGAAAGTATGAGGAAGTACATATTTAGGATCACAAACACGAAGGACATCAAAGTCCGAAATTTAGTTCTGCTTGTATGTAAAAAGCGGCAAGCTATCCCTGGAGGATATGGAGTGGTGGTGTTTGCTCCTGAGCAGCCCAACTTCCATTAAATGGAAAGAGAGAGAGTTCCAGCCCAATGATAAGTTTATTGGAACTGCTGATCCAATAAGAAGCTTAAAAAAAAGACTTTTGATCTCTCAAAGCAAATATATATATATGCTTCAAGTTCCAAGTTGCATTTTCAATTTCAAACATCTGAGAGTAGAAGGGAGGAAGGATAAAGTTGCCGGGAGGGGAGGGACTCAGACAGACTGGGAGGTGGGGGGCGGAATCAGACCAAGGGCTTGGACTCTGCAGAGAAATGACGCCACTCGAACTCATTCATCCTTTTTTCCAGGAGTGTTGAACCTCTCTCAGCCAGGAAGCCAAATTTCATTTCAGAAAAGCGTCTGGGGGCTTCATTCCCATGGTGGGTGGGGCTGAAAGCAACAGGGGAGGGGCTTGAAGCTCTTACTGCCAATAACTCAAATTTAAGCGAGGCACTTCAAACTTTTAGAATGGGGGGAAAACTGCACAAAAGCTGGGGAACCACCAAACAATCTGTCAGGGGAAAGGGTGTGTGGCTGGGGATGGGAATGTGGCCTTCTGAGGGGAGGGGCCTTCTGGGGAGGGGCCGTGGCCTTCTAGGGAACCCAAAGGGGTGATTGTGGCACCTGGGCTCAAGGTGCTGCAACCCTGCTCTGTTCCAAGGGTGGGGAAAGTCCACTGCTCCGGATATTTTTTTTGTACTCCAACTCCCACCTGCCCAAGCCAGCCTGGCCAATGGATGGGGATGATGGGAGCTGAAGTCCAGTAATACCTGGAGGAACAACACCAGCCTTGTTCCACACCTTAAACAAAATGAGAGATTTAAAGTAAGGCTAGCTTTTAAGGTAAGAAAATAGGAAGCTGCCTGATAGTGAGTCAGACCTTTTGGTCATTTAGCTTATTAGTATCTACCTGGATTGGCAGCATCCCTCAAGCATGCTGGAGATGCTGGGGATTGAACCCGGGACTTTCTGCATGTAAAGCGTGTGTCCTTCTACAAATTCATGACTTCTTCCGTGTTCCATATTTTGTTTTATAATTTGATTGCTTTTCGTTATTGATGTTAACCAAACTGAGCACTGCATGTGATTTAAAAAGCTGGGATAAAAAAAATAAAATCAATACAATTAAAACCCGATATGTATACAATTTCATCGGTATGTATACAAGAGAAAAAAAGTAATGGCCCAAAACAGCAGAATTTGCAGGCAACTCCACCTGACTCACATGTGGGCCATTAGTTGATTTTGAGAGCTCAGGCAGATGGTCAGTTGCACACATCCTACCCAGGAGGAGACACTATTAACACAATACAGCTGCATGAAAACAGCCAAGAAAGGGAAAAATGAAGAATTAAGTTCCAAGTGGAGACGGTTTTACAAGTTCCATGTACAAGAGTGAACCTAGGAATCAAGAACTTCCTCCTTAATACAGGAAGAACTTCTGGGTATAAAAGGAAAAAGGGCCTGCAACCGATATCAAAATATATACAGAACTGATGGAAAGACCATCTTCAAAAGCAAGCAAATTAATGAACTCCCTGAGTGTAGCTCAAGGTCCGACACAAGTCCTGAAGTTGGAGCCGTTCAAAAGTGATGTGCTAAATGGATTATCTTTTCGTGCAACAGCCAAGCCGCCTTCCCAGGAACAAAATCTCCCTCTCAAACAAATGGCCGATGAAAGGGACAGATTTTCTGCTTTGTAAAGCAACGGTCGAATCATAATATTAATTCTGCGCACAAATTCAAGCATGTTATCTTGACAGCTAGATTAACCAATTATAGAAACCTAGATGGCACCAGACCAAATCCTGAATACTTTTATGAACAGGAGTAAAGGTTTGAAAGAAGCGGCGTGGGGAACAGCATGAATCCATAATTAAGACAGATTTGCTCTCTTAGGAGACGCCTTTTAAAGACCACGATCTCTGGATCTCTAGGGAGGATTCCTGTCTGAACTCTCGTTCAGCTCTTCCCCTTTGAAGGTTGAGTAAGTGGTTGGCTTCTAGGTCTAGTTCGAGATTGTAATGCAGGGCTTATCATTTCTAGTATAAACACGGAATGGAGATAATTCCAAAAGAGACAATGAAGTCCGATATATGTCCTATTTTAACTAAGGCAAAGATTTCTCCATGATATCGTCAGGAACGGTGGGCAAGCTCCCCTGAAAAACACCCTGTCTTTCATTACTAGTCTTCTCCTCCAATGGGCAGCCGAAGGAGAGGGTCGGACATGTTGTAGGATGATGCTAAGGCTCTGCAGCTCAGGTCTGTGCTCCAAGTGTGTGTTCCAGACATGCCCCAGAACCTCCTACTATGTGTTGGCATTCCCTGGCAGGGTGCAGAGATTCTTTGGCAGGCGATCTGAAGCTGTGAAGGGTCCCTTAAGGGAAAGTGTTTGCAAACCCCTGGAGCAGAGTCCAAAAATTGCAAGGGTCCTATTTCACAGTGGCCTACGTCACAGAGGACTGTGCTCTATCCAAAGGGCCATCAGAGGACAGTCTTTCTTTGAAGGGCTATCCAGTCCAGGTTTGGTTTAAAAAAACATAAGTAGTAGGGTGGCCACCTCTCCTCCTCCTTAATACAGGCATCCCCTACTTGAAGGGCTATCAGAGGACAGTATTTTAAGGCATCTTCTGATTGAAGCACTGTGGAGTCCAAGACTCAATCTAAGACTGATTGAATTTTTAGAGTATATCATTTGCACTCTCACAAAATGGCTATCATGGTGGCCATGGCAGTTCACAAAATACTCATTTCTACTTATGTCCATTCCTGGGAAAACCAGTCCTCTTTTTTGGCTCAACAGAGTTCTGCAGCATATACAGTTCACTTTGTGTCTGCAAGCCGAGCTGTGGGCTGTTCCCCAAACCCCAGGAACATATCTGTGCATTTTTGGAAGTTTCCACAATTTGTGCAAGTTTCCGAGCCATTTGCACAAATTACAGCCGAATTTGTGCAAGTTATGGCTGCATTTACGCAAAATCATCGAGAATTTGCACAAACCGCTCAGAAATGTGCGCAAATTGCAGAACCTTCCCTTGAAAAATGTGCAAAATTCACAGAAAATCATGAGCTGGCCTGACTTGTTGCAGATCAAGTCAGGGACCGCAGTGGGGATCGAAATGAAGTTTGGGGGAGGGGCAAGACTAGGAAAACTCATTGAACTCCACTGGAGAGGGGCCAGTCATGGGAAAACATGTTTCTCTGACATCTGTACCCATTTCCCAAAATGCAAAGTGGTGAGACTAAAAGCAAAGAAACTTGCCTTAAGTACAAGGGAAGTAACTAACAAGCAACTAACCTTGTAAGTTAAGTACAAGGCAGAAGTGGGGACTGAGTTCCAAAACACAAAACCATCCTTTTCAATAAAAATACACATGGCTTTGGAGGGCAGCACTTGGCTTTCCAGCATGCCAGTCACCCCTCCGACACAAAAAAAGTTAATAAAAAACCCTTAAGAAATAAAATAAAAATTACTCGCTTCATATATTACATTGTGCATGTGATGGAGGATGGGGATGTGCAGCTGCTACTCCAACCGCAAAGTGGATTACCAAGCTAATTTATTTATTTATTTATTCATTCGTTTATTTGATTAGTATATTTATATCTCACCCTTTTTCCTCCAAGGAACCCAAGGCGGCGTACATAACCCCCTCCTCTGCTCCACTTTATCCTCACAACAACAACCCTGTGAGGTGGGTTGGGCTGAGAGTCTGTGGCTGGCCCAAAGTCACCCAGTGGGTTTCCGTGGCCTAGTGGGGACTAGAAGCCAGATCTCCAAACTCCCAGTCCAACACTCTAACCGCTACACCACACTGGTTCTTGTGAATGTGTGAACTGGTAGGTCTAGCTAAGGCCTCCCACACTAGAGGCCTTCAAGAGGCAGCTGGACAACCATCTGTCAGGGATGCTTTAGGGTGGATTCCTGCATTGAGCGGGGGCTGGACTCGATGGCCTTGTAGGCCCCTTCCAACTCTGCTATTCTATGATTCTATGATTCTATGGGCTCAGATTTAAGGTCATAACTAGAGATGTGAAGGTCCAATGGAAAAAAAACTTAAACATTCAGAAAGGGGAGGGCACAAAAAACTCCATGAGGAAAAAAATTGAGGGGCTACATTTTTCCTTTTCTTTTTTCCCCTGGGGTCATTATGCCTCTGGTCGCAATGCTAGACTAGACTTTTGGTGGCCTGGGCCTTAGGTAGACCTACCTTTTATCCCACAACAGAGGAAGGAAGATCGCACGATGCGTTTATCGCGAGATCCCTCCTCTGTCTACACGTGAGACGTGACAACTTCAGCAGGAGAGGTGTCGCATCCGCCATTTTTTTTAAAAGAGGGAGGAGCGCATGAACACTCGTGCGCTAAAGGTAAGTTTTTTTAAAATATATATATATTAAATTCCTGCTCCCCCCCACCCTACCCCCAATGGGCGCAGTGCTCCTGAGGAGCACTGCACCCTGTGCGCGGCTCCCACTGGGTCAACCTGCAGCAATGGGCCACACATTCTGCGGTCTTGGGCTCAGCCCAGGACCATGGAAAACTGGGGTCAAGTTGAGGGCGAGATCCCAGGGCAAGGGATCATCCTCTGTGTGTCATGTGGACGCACAGAGACAATCCTGGGGTTCACCCCGGGATAAAGCCCCGTCTAGCTAAGGCCCTGCATTCTAGATGCCCATAACTGTCTTGATGTGACTTTAACACTCATGGACAGAAGGCAGCTCACCAGCAGGATAGCTGGTACAACCTTCTCCCCATTCCTTTAGTACAAGGAAGCTGAGGATTCCTCGTGTTCCAACAGTCAGAAGTAAAACTGACTTCATTGTACCGCAGACTCTTCTTAGTTACTCCAGGTGGTTTTCCAAACAACCGTTTAATCCTTCACTGTATCAAATCAAAAGTAACACATTACCAAGTGGCAGGAGGGTTTTGTAAGTGTCAGCGCTTCTGAACACTCCCGAGGGAAGAAGGAGAAGAAGAAGAAGAAGAAGGAAAAAAGTTAAATAAAAGATTTATTTAGGGAAAAGACAGAGCACAAATGCAAGCATGTTAGAAAAGAAACATGAAATAGCATTCTAAACTAGTATTGTGACTTCACTTCAGATGTTAAATGCTATAAGCTAAGGCAAAAATGTTGCAAAGTGCTAGGTAGAGATTTAGACATGTGTGTTACTGGTCTGGAACCCGTGCAAAAGGTGTTATCAGCCAACACAGTGAGTGAATGCAGGATAGTCAAAAGACTTTGGTCTCACCTACACCAAACAGGATATTCCACTATGAAAGTGGTATGAAAGCAGTTTTGACTCTATACTGTTAGCTTCACCCTACCCGGTGCCTGTTTACACTTCCCTGTGCCTGTTTGCATTCTCCTTCCCTCCTTATTGTTTTCTACAACTTTATTAGATTGTAAGCCTATGCGGCAGGGTCTTGCTATTTACTGTGTAATCTGTACAGCACCATGTACATTGATGGTGCTATATAAATAATAATAATAATAATAATAGCAGTATTGAAGTGCACTGCAGGATCTACACTACCGCTTTATAGTGGCACTGAAGTGCACTGACAACTGTTGGGACCCATGACACATCTACACCAAGCAGGATATAACACTATGAAAGTGGTATGAAAACAGTATATGGTATGTGTCAATGAGCCCCAACACTTGTCAGTGCACTTCAGTCGTGTGGCTCCTGACTTTTATATACCGCTTTCATAGTGGAATATCCTGCTTGGTGTAGATGAACCTCTCGTGCAAGCACTGAGTCATTACTGACTCTTGGAGAGACGCCAGCTTTCGCTGACGTTTTCTTGGCAGGCCTTATAGCGGGGTGGTTTGCCATTGCCTTCCCCAGCCGTTATTACCTTTCCCCCAGCTAACTGGGTACTCATTTTACCGACCTCGGGAGGATGGAAGGCTGAGTCGACCCAAGCCGGCTGCCTGAAACCAGCTTCCGCTGGGATCAAACTCAGGCTGTGGGGAGAGTTTCAGCTGCAGAAACTGCTGCTTTACCACTCTGCGCCACAAGAGACTCTGGTGTAGATGAGGCCTATATTAAAAGAAAAGGAGGTCATTTCACTGTGATGTCAGAACCCAAATGGGACTTAGCCAATGGCCTGCATTTATTTGTTTTAAGTTTTCCCCTTCACAACAGGCTAGTCAATATGGCAATGCAGCAAGGCGGCTAGCTAAGAACTTGATTAGCACCAGAACATTTACAGCTGGAATGGACAACTTCCGGGGCCCAGGGACCAATTCCTCATTCTTCAGGACCACAACCCTACCTCCCATCACTAAACTGACCACCGAAATTCACTGGCACACCAGCCAAAAGTGGGCGATTTTCCCTTTTAATGCCATGAAACTGTGACTTGTTTTCTATTAAGACAAAGGGGGAATTGGCTGTTTTTGACTGCTGCACCAGCAAATGCAGCAAATTTGGTGGCAGGAGGCAATAAAAAAGACCAGATGGTGCATGAAGGTTGTGTGTTGCCCACCCCTAATTTATAGAGAGGTCTCTCAAGATAGCAGACATGCAAGAATAAAGCACTCCCAGAAAGCCTTAACAGAGTCTGACAATCATAACCATGTCAACATCTGCTTGACAGGCCAAGATTGACGCCTTTGACTGCGATCATGCAATCAAGTTGACCACACAACGTTGCTATATAATCCAGATAGGCTTCTGCCTCTCTGTTTGTGCAAGACACTTGGCTTACCTAGCAAACGTACCACACTTGAACATCTCAAAAGCCCTTGAATTCTCGCACATTTTTTTCTGCCATGTGCAAGACTGCCATTTCAGCACCTTCTTTTTTTAAAACGCAGCATTTCTCCTGAGTGCAAAGACTCTTCCCCTCTTCAACAGAGAGGCTCAGATCTAGGAAAGAATAAAGGATTTGCAAGGGCTGGCATGTCATTTCCCCCCCGTGATCATCACCTTCTCTCAGTATTTTGTATTGGTCCTTTAAGTCTGATCATATGAATATCAAATATGTTCCAGCAATATATATTTTTTCCTTCTTGAAAGTTTGTTGCTGCACATTGGAGCTGATCTTTCTTTTCCTTTTTTCTGTCTTTTCTTTTTCATAAAATGCTGTCTTTCCTAAAAGCCAACTGTGGGGCAGTAAACATATTCATATTGCTCCTGTTTTCAAAAACATTGGCCTGGATCCAGACTGAACTTTGGTCCCATTGAAATTAGTGGGCTGAACAAGTCATGACTCAGTTGTCATTGAAAAGAGTGGAAGTTAAGTTCAACTTTCTTCATCTGGATGCATCTGGATGCATACAAGTTTAGAAAAGTACGATAGTTTCTTTAAAACCAGCAACACACAACCAACATCCATGAGAGATAGCCTAGCTATAGTTATCCATGCTCTCATAACCTCTCGTTTGGATTACTGCAACGCATTATATGTGGGGCTGCTTTTGAAAATGGTCCGGAAACTTCAACTGGTACAAAACAGGGCAGCACGTTTTTTAACAGGGACTGGCCAACGAGACCACATCACTCCAGTCCTTTTCTAACTTCACTGGCTGCCAGTCCAGGTCCGGGCCCAATTCAAAATGCTGGTATTAACATTTAAAGCCCTAAACGGTTTGCAGCCAGGCTATCTGAAGGAACGCCTCCTCCCATACGTACCTGCCCAGACCCTAAGGTCATCCTCGGGGATCCTTCTCCGTGAGCCCCTGCCAAAGGAAGTGAGGCAGGTGGCTACCAGGAGGAGCGCCTTCTCTGTTGTGGCACCCTGGCTGTGGAATGAACTCCCAAAGGAGGTTGCACCTGGCATCTACACTGTATTCTTTCAGATGCCAGGTGAAGACCTTTTTATTCTCTCAGCATTTTAACAGTCTATAAATTCAATTTTAACTTTGTTGTTTTAAATTTGTATTTTTAATTTGTATTTCTGCACTGCTGCTGATTTTGTATTGTATATCATGTTTTTGTACTGTTAGTTTTATAATTTTGTTAGCAGAAGTGTCTCCATTTTCTTCAGGAAACTGTAAAGTAGCCATCATATTGCAGGCAAAATGTCATAATGTCATGTATGCGAAAATATCTCCTTGAGTGCATCCTTGCATCTGTCTTATCTAATATAAACAAGAGTTCCGGCTCCAATCCTCCTGTGTCAAAGTTAACTCTCTGTAACTTACTGTAAGGCCAAAGGTATTGTTTATGGAACAGAGAGAATTGTTTAGCATACTTAGCTATGCCCCAGTGTTATGTTCTGATTGGTTAATGCTGCTACAGGGCCCTGCCCCTTGCAGGCTCAAATGCTGTGCTGAATTCCCAATGTCTTTGTCTGATTGCTCCCTTTGAAGAGACCAAGCCTTGATTACTAATCAATAAAGCGCTTTTGAACCCTCTGTCGCTGGAATGGTGGAGTCATGCTTAAGGGCTGTTTGGATTTCGTCCTTGGGTGAAAGAACCTTGATCTAACACTTTGAATGGTTTTAATTTTTTGTGAACCACCCAGGGAGCTTCAGCTATTGGGCAGTATAAAAATGCAATAAATAAATAAATAAATAAAAGTACCAGAAATATTTAACTCACAGACAGGCATAAGAAGACTTCAGGTTCATAAGAACATAAGAAGACCCATGCTGGATCAGACCAAGGACCCATCAAGACCAGCATTTTCGTCATATAATAGCCAATCAGCTGCCGGTGGGAAGTCCACAAGGAGGACATGAGGACATTGCTAATGTTCTCCCACTCATGCTCCCCAGCAACTGGTGTACGTAAGCATACTGCCTCTGATACTGGAGGTAGCATGTAGCCATCATGACTAGTAGCCATCGATAGCCTTCTCATCCATGATTTCGTGTAATCTCCTTTTAAAGCCATCCAAACTGGTAGCCATCACTACATCTTGCGGTAGTGGATTCTATAGTTTAACTATGTGCACTGTGAAGAAGTCCTTCCATTAATCTGTCCTGAATCTCCCACCAATCAGCATCACGGGATGACCCCGGGTTCATCCCATACAATAGGGATTTACTGGTAGATTACAGTAGATCTGCAAGGATTTGCGACTCCCAATTGTTAAACAACAGCAACAATAACAAAATCTTCTCCACCAATTTAGGTCATTGTGCAATCAAAGCAACTAGCTCAAGGCAACATCAAGGCCTTTATAATGATAGTGACTGTGTAACAAGTGTTCTCACCAGGTGTTCTATAAGACCCAGTTCAGAGTTGTACCCCGAACTCATGTGGACCTTCTTCCCCCTTCCTCTCATTCACTCCAATTCCCCCACCCCACTCTATTTCCTGGCTTGCAGTAACTATAGAATGCCAAGACATCCAAACCAGGCAAATTGTGGTTACGACAAACCATACTTTGCCTCCAAATCAAATTGGAAACCCAGATCAAATCATGGTTTCCAATTCTAGTTTGGAGGCACACTATGGTTTGCAACAAGCACAATTTGCCAAATTCTGACATCCAAACCACACACACTATGGTTTGCAGCAACCACTGTTATCACAGCAAATGATAGTTGTCGTGAATCAGGAAGTGAAAGGGGCGGATGGAGTGAATTAGAGGGGAAGGAAACATGGAATCTCAATGCACAACCTTCTCATCTGTATGACACCTGTCAGTTATCTTCACAGTTTAAATTATTCGAGTAAATGTCATGTCTAACTTGGCCTTTACAGAAACAAGGCTAAAGATATATTTTTTCCCATGGAACCCTTGAACAACCCAAGCAGATCTCAAAGGAGGGTGCACTGTGTGTGTATTTGTGTGTGTATATGAAAAGAAAGGAACCATCAAGACAGCCCCAAAGGGAAATCCAAAGAAAGAGATGAAAATATACGGCAAGAAACCCCATACTATAGGCACACACAAAAACGCAAAGAGAGACTTTTTCACAAAAATACATTTGCTGCTGTATTTTATTTTATTTTTTTAAAAAAAACCACGAGCCCAAGCCTGAAGCATTCAATGGTTTATGCAACAAATACATGTGAAATGTCTACTTAAAAAGTTAAACCCCCAGAAGGAGTAGTGAATCTTTTAGCTATAACACACCCTTGGAGGATTTTATTTTGTATCGGCCCTGCATGAAGTTAAATGCACTTTCTGAACATGTTTGCTTTACTAGAAGCTGAAATCCAGGTTGTTTGGGGGCGGTGGAGTGGGGGGAGAAGAGGAGGGCAGGGGAGAGTCGAATAAATCTTAGAATATACCTCTTGGCAAGAGAACTACTTATTGGTGTCATGAAGAAACAACTTTACTGCTCTCTAAAGAAATATTGGTTTCAGAAGTTAGTATTGTATTCAAGACACATGGTATCTACATTAAATCAAGCTGTGAAAAGTGCTGGGGATATGCTTTTAAAATCTGCTTTTTTTCCTCCTTTTTTTGAAAACAAAATATCTTGAAATAGATCTTGACGTGTATAGAAAACCAGGGAGGGGGGAGTTTCTGAGGCTTCCATAAATTCTAAGAAGAGGAAGTTTAAAACTTGGGTGTTCTTAAGTTACATTCCACATGGAAACCGCTTGCTTGAATAGTAAAAGCTTAAATATATTAAAATCTTTATGTACTAAAAAAAAGGGGGGAGAAGCTATTTTTGCAGCGTCTGAAATATGTGTTACATATTTATATGGAAGCTTAATGAGGACCAAAACTCCTATAGCCGATTTCTGAAATGGAAGATGGTGTTTGATCTAACAGCCAGGCGTACAAGGACTCCAACAGACTTCAGGAACAAGTTGCAAGGAACAGGCTTTCCCATTATCCCCAACTGGAGAGGAGAGGGCAACTGAAGCTTCACATGTGCACCAGAGCCTTGTGGAGTTTTGGGTGGCAGGCAGGTACCTAGTATCATTGACACAGCGGCATTAATAGTGCACTTTGGAAACCCATTATCTCAGAGGCAAACTATGTACACATTTGGGGATCTGTTCATTCCCTCTTCTCTTGCACCTATTCTTTTTTTAAAAAAAAAAATCTCACTTTCTTTCTCTCCCGAATAAGAACTTTGTGAATTTTGGTAAATTCTTTTCAAAAACCATCTGAAAAGAAGCTTCCACCCATCTGCACCAGCCGAATTTAGTAGTCAGAGCTAGTCCCAGCAAGTGTGATGTTCTTGCCTGTCATTTAGCTCTTAAAGTTGAGCAGCCTAGGAGAAAAGAAGGTGCGGCAAACCTAAATCAGCACAAACACAGCTGAATATGCAGGGATTCAAAGCCCTGAACCTGGGTGGATGAACTTGTCAGTTTCGGTTTCTCCTACCTTCAATTCCACTTTAAAATCTCAAGAGCTTTTTGTCCTGAATCTAGAGAACATTGCAAATGACAGTAGATTCAAATCAAAAAGGGAACTGGAATGAAATTCGTGCCCAATCCTACCCTGATGTCTTTCTTTGGTTAGAATTAGCTTCTGTTATCTGCAAAGGGGGCGAAAAGGCAGCCCTTTAGCATTTAAGTTGGGGTGCTATTAAGGGGGGAGGTCGGCATTTTTTTTATTGATGTGTTTTAATTGTGTTTTTAATTTATGTTTCAATTGTATTTTTGTTTTGATTGGAATTTCACCATAATTAGCCAGCTTGAGATGAGTCTGAGAACAACCATTTTAATTCCCCACAATGCCCCTGACATAGTGCTGCTACAGGGAAATTTGAACCCGGAACCTCCCAGCTCACACTGTTATCTACCACGCTACACCAACTCTCCATAACTCTATTTGTGCAATCTGAGCAGTTGAAGAGCTAAAAGGGTACACATTCTCAACCTTTCAATAAGCACATGTGGGCGGGTGGGTGGGTGGGTGCTTGCTATTCCAAGGCGACGTCCACTCCTGAGTTCTTAAATCCACTATCGTTGCTTGGTTTTCTATACTAGGGCTGCAGTTCTATACACACTGGAAGCCCCATGGAAATCAACAGGACTTACTTCTAAGCAGAAATACACAGTGTGCACTATAAACCAGGCATTCCCAGCCTGGTGCCCTCCAGATGTTTTAGACTTCAACTTTCATCAGTCCCAGTCAGCATGGCCAATGGTCAGAAATCCCAGGAATTCTAATCCAAAATATCTGGAGGGTACCAGGTTGGGGAAGGCTGCTCTAAATAATCTGGAGGGGGGTGTTTGAGTGTGACTGTGTGTGCGTATGTGTTGTGAGAGAAAGTATTTTCATATATTGCCTAGAAATAATAATGAAGCTGATCTAGGATGCTTTCTTGACATGCAAGATAAATCCTTATTATCATGAGATGAACTACTGGAGCCATGAGGATAATTCACAGCAATAAAAGCTACTTATAAGACTAATAGTTGCACAATTCTGCACTTTAGCTTCTTCTTCTTTTCTTCCCTTCCCAAAAAACCTCCACGTTGTCTGGGAACAGAGCCCTGAATCTCCATCAAATCGTCTAACCTTTCCTTCTGGACATTGTCTTGTTGATGATGCTAAAGAACCCGAGTACACAGCGGGACTCTGAACTTAAGACAGTTACAGCACAAGATAAGCTACCCCACAATATTTTTAAAAAATGTTTTTAAATTGTACATAAAACGTAACATGTCCACGAGTACACACAGAGGGAGAAATGTGTATAATATTAAAAAGCAGATGCCACAATGGTAGAATCTGTTGGCGTTGCCAAGGAATACTTTCTTCAGATGTCGCGTGGAGGGTGTTACCAATTGTCCCCACATGGCAAAGTGCAGTGGTCTTGCCACACAGAGTGAGGAGACATTGCCTGGGTTCAGACAACATGCCGCAGCTTGACACGGGTTATTTAAAAACAGGCTATAGGTTGGGCAAGGCTTCTTTAAACCTCACATAGCCCACACTCTCCAGGTTCACACACCATGACAACCCCGAGTGTGGGTTGCATATACAAAATGGCATCCACACACACTCCCCAAGCACAGCAATCTCACCGTGGGTTAAATAACAAACTAGATAACTAGTTTGTTAAAAAAAAAAACTGCGAAATGAACATTACACAAAGTTTGGCCCATATTCTTGTAGTTCTGGCCAGTTCCAATGACATGGAAAAAATTGGGCTCTTCTGATGACACGACAGCCCACTTGGATTCTAGCCCCCATTCCACCATGAACCTCCTGGGGTGTCTTTTGGCCAGTCGCTCAGTCTCAGCTTAACCTACCTCACAGGCTTGTTGTGAGGGTAAAATTAAGAGTAGGATCCTGCTTCGTGGAAAGGCTGGCTATAAATGTACCAAATCAATAATAAATAAATGATGTGGTCAAGTGCTGAGGAGCACTACATTGCCTCCTCGTTTCCCTTGGATTTTTGATGGGATGTAGACATGAGGTAACTTTTCCCTCAACACACGGTGGGACAATAGCCAGTTTCCTGGGCAGTTTTCATGCACACGGCAGCTATCACCACATGGCAAATGGCTGTCCATATTCACCATTGTGTGCAGGGGCGGCGGAAGGGGCAGAGGGAAAACATGGGCTGATCCAGTAAAGCTGGAGATAAAGGCAGGCTAGCAGACCCAATTGCCGACCCCAACAGAGTCCAAACAAATTAACAAAACTGGGGGGGGGGGGTGTTTCAACCTTTAGCTCCCTAGCAGCTGTTGTACTTCGAATGTGAAATTTATCCATTATCGGTCATAGAATCATAGAATAGTAGAGTTGGAAGGGGCCTACAAGGCCATCGAGTGCGACCCCCTGCTCAATGCAGGAATCCACCCTAAAGCATCCCTGGCGGATGGTTGTCCAGCTGCCTCTTGAATGCCTCTAGTGTGGGGGAACCTCACAACCTCCCTAGGTAACTGATTCCATTGTCGTACTGCTCTAACAGTCAGGAAGTTTTTCCTGATGTCCAGCTGGAATCTGGCTTCCTTTAACTTGAGCCCGTTATTCCGTGTCCTGCACTCTGGGAGGATCGAGAAGCTCATCTTAAAAGCTCCCCTAGATCTTCGACATGCAAAGTAAGGGAAGGGAAGGAAAGGAACCTCATGTGCAAGCACTTGAGTCATTGCTGACTCCTAGAGGGACGCCTGCTTTCATTGACGTTTTCTTGGCAGACTTTGTAGCGGGGTGGTTTGCCATTGCCTTCCCCAGTCGCAGTTACCTTTCCCCCAGCTAGCTGGGTACTCATTTTACCGACCTCAGAAGGATGGAAGGCTGAGTCGACCAGCTGAGAACCAGCTTCTGCTGGGATCGAACTCAGGCCATGGGGAGAGTTTCGGCTGCAGTAACTGCCTCTTACCACTCTGCGCCACACGAGGCTCAAAGCAAAGTTTGAGAAAAACTTTAAATATAAAATTGTCTCAGCTCCACAAGTCGCAATTAAATATTAAATGTCATGTTGTTACTATCACATAAAGCCATTTGCCCCCTCTCCAGACACGAATTTATCTCAAAATGCCCTGGGGGGCAACTGAAGTATCAAAAGTTTGAGGGAGACAGAGGGGGGAAGGTGGGTCTACAGATCTATGCTTATCCACAAGGCAAGAGAGGGTGCGGAGAGAAATTTGCCAACGCTTAGTTCTTAAAGCGCATTACACAAGCTTTCTGTTGAAAGAAGGATTAAAAAGAAATGCCACTAAGTAAAACAAGAAAATACCAGACATACTGGATTTCAAAGAAGTCCAGTTTTATCTCTTAATTATTAAAAATGCGCACAACCAAAGACACCAACCATGATCATAACAAAAGTCAGATCCAATTTTAGCAGTGGGAGCAGGCAAAAGAATGTTTACCAGAAGGTCTTGATCTGCAAGATTTGTTTAATAAAAGCTTGGCACCCATTCCAAAAAAAGCTAATTCTATAGTTCTCAGGAGAAACAAGATAAACTCTCACATTATTATTTTTTTTACAAAACAAGAAAATAATAATGCACGTATACACATCTATATCTCAATAGATCGACAGTCCCCATGCCAAAACGACATGAAAAGGGTTTTACATCTCAAGCAAAAGTCAGTAATAATTATTTGCTCTTATCAAGGAAAATTTCCACTAATAAGCACTAAACAGAACATTTTGGCAGCTGCTCCCCTAGCCCTTTGTGAATTGAGAATGGGGGGGGGGGTGGAGGAATGGTTGCTCCCTCAGGGTCAAAACAATTGCTTGTTCCAAACAAGAAAGGAACTTTTTGCCAAATTTCGAGAACAAAGAGTCTAGTAGGACAAAAGTTCCATCCCTTCTGTGTCATCTCTAATTTCCGTAGTGTTTTTTTTTTAACTTCTCTAAACACACACACAGAAATGGGAGCCAAGTGGCATTTGACAAAGCAAGACTCAAAATTTCCTGGCTTGAGATTGTGTGTACTTAAAACATTTAAAAAAAAAACTGAAGGATTCTCTCTCTCTCTCTCTCTCTCTCTCTGGGTCTGTTCAGACAACACGCTAAGCCATGGTTAGGCCGCTAATAGTTTTGCAGCAAATCGTTAGTGAGTGCATTTAAAGCGTAGTTATATAGCCACCATGGTTCAGACTGGTTCACATGACACACTAAGCCATAATATTTATCTCAAAATGCTTAACCACCATGCTGTAATGTGTCATCTGAACAGGGTCAGTGTGTATTTATTAGAAGGAAGCAAGCAGGGGCTCTGATGTCGGTGGGGTTGTGCATCCATTCTGGGTTTCAGTCAGAACCAGCCAGAATGCCAAAGAAGCTATCCAAGATGCTGAAACCTATTTGGGGGGTAGGTTTCAGCACCTTGGATAACACCCTGAGAGTTCTGGAAGAAACCCATGCTCTCTTCTTTCACTCGAAGTCCTTGGCCATCAAAAGTTATAGTGCCTGGATGTCAGACAAAACAAGATGGCACATAGGTCATCTGATCACTGTCGTGACCACTCAGGTGAGATGTATGTATTATATTATTTAAATTATAGCCATTCTTTATAAATTTGCATCTGTACAAATGCGCACCTGTAAATGTCATGCCCGTCTGTCCCCTCTTGTAATCAGCCACTCTAACCCTAGCCCATTTTAATTAACTAAGAATCTATGGCTGCCATCCTCTAAATCCTTACCTGGGGGTTCCACACTGAACTCCATGGGGCTTACATCTGAGTGGACATATACAAGATTGCACTGTAAAAGGGACATTTCACACAGAATCAATGTGTACACTTAAAAATGTACGTGTAAAACACAGCATGGGGACACAGCAGATTCGTTTTCATGTACCATGTTTATTTGATGAAGAATTGACGTGGGCAGTCCCTGCCACATGTGAGAGTCTGTGTGGTGTAGTCGTTAGAGTCTTCGACTAGGACTGGCAAAATAGATGAAGCAGAGGGAAAAAGAATTCCCTGGCCCAGCTAAGCAAAGAGATCTGTCTTAATCTTCCTGGGGAGGGGAAAGAGACGGAGGGTGGGGAGAGGGAGGAGAAACAGACAAAATTCACAGACCAACAGCTATGATTATTACAGCCAGATTCTCTGAGCTCTTTGAAAACCACACAGCGTCTGGAATAAGCCCATCCCTATAATCCAATATTCATCAGAGAAGTTGTCTTTATTAATGTATTTAAAGTGTCTAAAGATGCTATTAACTCCTTTTCAGACAGAAGGAAATTGTCTTAATTCTCTTAAGCTTTAAATAATACAGGGCACGCAAAAGAGAGAAGAGAACGAGAAAGAAGGAGCATGCTTTCAAACTTGAAGAGTAGAGCGCATGACAAGGAAGCAGAAGTGCACAACCCAGACAGACCGACGACACCAGTTGGGCAAGACAGCAACTATCTTCTTCACTGTTCATTTAAACTTCACATCAAGTCCATATTATTTATAAATGCAAGAGGCCTTTCTGAGCAGGTCCCTAACAAGGCCAGCCCTATTGTTAGACAGAGTGAGGCAGTTGCCCTAGACTAGGTGTTCTCAACCTTTTGGGGTCAGTTGATATAGTTGGAATGTTGAGAGTGTGATGGGCGCTCTTGCAAAATGGCTGCCACGGGGCATATTACCCATTCATAAGATGGCTGCCATGATGGGCCTGGCCTGTCACAGAACCCTTGTGTCCCAGAAGCCAAACTGGTGAGAAGGAAAGCAAAGGAACTTCCCCAAGACACTAAATACAAGACAGAGGTGAAGAGTCTGAGCTCCAAAGCACGAAAAAAGATGGCGCTGGAGAACAATGCTTTGCTTCACAGCATGCCAGCCAACCAGTTTAAAAATAATGGAAAGAAATATTAAGAGGGAAGAAAATAATATTCAGGAGAGGCAGGGAACCAGGCACACGTCAGGAGAGGTGTCCATCGGCACCACATCAGGGACTGCAGGCCTACACAGCTCATTTTGAGCGTCATGAAAGGAAGGTAATTTGCTGCTCATTATTAGCATTGCTAATGTTAATGTTACATAATTTTATTGCCAGAAAGGGAGAGAGGAACTTGTGCTAAAACAAGGCTCAAGGTGCCAAAACAACGTAGAAATGATGCGGGAAGGGCAGGCCAAAAGCTCTGTGGTATCCATCATAGCTTTTCAACAACTACTTGTTCCCCTTATGCCCACCCACCACTGCGACATTTTGCAGGCTTTGTAGAAGTCCAGAGTTAAGATGCTCATTAACCTGGAAACCTCTTCTTCACCTTCTGAGCTTTGGACAATACAAAAAGAGCCCCTGACCGTGCCCCCACACCCCAGGTGGCATTAAATTTGTCCTCATTATAAAGACTTTTTCATCACAAAGGTGATCAACAAAAGGCGGCCATTCCCACCTCCCCATAACACACAGCATTACGCCAGTACTTTTCCAGCTTCACTGGCTGCCAGTCTACGTTGGGGCCCAATTCAAACTGCTAGTATTAACATTCAAAGCTCTAAATGGCTTGGGGCCAGGTTATCAGACCTCCTTCCATATGTACCTGCCCAGAACCTAGGATCATCTTCTAGGGTCCTTCACCGTGAGCCCCTTCCAAAGGAAGTGAGGTGGGTGGCTACCAGGAGGAAGGCTTTTCTACTGGGGCACCCCGGCTATGGAATGAGCTCCCCAGAGAGGTTTAGCTGGCACCTACATCATACTCTTTCCAACACCAGGTGAAGACCTTTTTTATTTTCCCAGAATTTTAACATTTTACCATCCTAGTCTTTGAACTTGCTGTTTTAAATCTGTATTTTAAATCTCTGCATTGCTGTTCAGTTTTATTCTGGTTGTACTTTTCTACTGTGGTTTTCTATTGCAGTTTTTATACTGGCCATGCTAGCTGGGGCTCATGGTAGTTGAAGTCCAAAATACATGGCAGACATCAGGTTGGGAAAAGCTGCTCTAGGGAGAAATCCCCAAGGCACAACACCAAGAAATGATTTTAGCATCCTTCCAGAATGAAAACAAAGGCAAACACATCCTTTATTCCAGAAGAAGATTACTTTACAATTTTGGGGGCCACTGCTGTAAAGGCCCTGGCTCTAGCAGCAGATGTTCATATTATTCAAGGGTTGGGTCCTGCCATTCCCCCATCCAGAGATGACAATGGCAATAGGAGAAAAAGTAGGATAATATTGCTTGGCACCTCAGCCCAAAAGTGAAACACTGTACCAATGTTTGGATGAGAGGGGAAATGGATTATGAGATGGTTGCCAAGAAGTGAGAATGCAGATAGATGTTTCTCACTGAATCTCTCTCTCTCTCTCTCTCTCTCTCTCTCACACACACACACACACACACACACACACACACACTACTAAGAGAAAGTCAGAATTCATTATAATATAAAATAAGGCAGCAAGAATCAGAGAAGGGGAGGAGAAAATCTCTGAAGGAAAGTAAAACCCTGCCTCTCCCTGCGACCCAGCCTCACATTCTCAATTCACTCTGAAACTCCTTCACAAATTCTCTTTAAACTTTAAACAACAAAAATGTACCACTTCGCTGACACCATGAAAAAAAAATCCCTACAAAGGAACTCCTTCTTGAAAAGGGGGAAAAAAGCTACAAGAAGAGGAAATGAAGACTAATGGCAGAATATTTCCTGCTACTTAATCATAGCACTATTAAGCATGACGGCATAATGTCCACTCGGTCTCAACTAACTGCCTTCACTTAAGCAGGCTTACAGCTCCATCGTCAACTTGACTCAACACTATGTCAATGTACAACGTTCTCCAAACAGTTTTCAAGTGTAACAGAGATGTTGTGTGAATGACGTGCTAGACTTTGGTCAGTAACTTGGTTTCCTACAGTAGAGCACATCACTCACAGCACACACACTGCCCCAAACAACTGGCAAACTTTTGCAAGAGCGAAAAAGGGTCCACCTAGTTCAGTATCCTTTTCTCACAGGAGCCAACCAGGTGCCTCTTGGGAAATCCCAAAGCAGGTCATGAGGGCAATAACCCTTTCAGAGATATGTTGCCTCTAATCCTAGAGGTAGCACATAGTCATGAGAGTATCTATTGATAGTCTCATTATCTATGAATTTGTCTAACCCCCACCTTATAAAGCCATCTACATTGGTGGCCGTCACCACATCATGTGGCAGAAAATTCCATTATTGTGTGCTGTGCGAGGAAGTGTTGTGCATGAGAGCCAGTGTGGTGTAGTGGCTAAGGTGTTGGACTGGGAGTCAGGAGATCTGGGTTCTAGTCCACACTTGGCCATAGAAACCCATTGGGTGACTCTGGGCCAGTCACATACTCTCAGCCCAACCTACCTCACAGGGTTGTTGTTGTGAGGATAACATGGAGAGGAGGAGGATTATGTACGCCACCTTGGGTTCCTTGGAGGAAAAAAGGTGAGACATAAATGTAATAAATAAATATTTCACAGGTCCTGCAAATTGCACACAGATTATGGCAGAATTTACACAAATTGTTCAGACATTTGTTCAAATTGTGGAACCTGAGGGGGAAAACGCACCCAAAAAAAAGTTCCCAGAAAAGTGCACAGCTTGGCTCGCAGATGCAAATCAAATTGTACACGCCACAGAACACCGCCGAGTCAAAGCAGAACAGTATTTCCCAGCGACGGACATTCCCAGTGCCACGCAGCTCAACATGCACCTGCCCTTAGGTGTGGAGGACACTGTCCCATTCCGGGTGATGAAGTAAGATTAACTGCTACTTTGTTTGGCTTCTGTGTGAGGGATGGGGAGAGGTGCCATTCCTATTAATTCTACGTTTTACACAGTACTACACTTCGTTATGTTAGATGCTTGAGAAATTAATTAATTAGTGGTGAAGCAACTGAATGGCTGTCATCCACCCGTGAAATTTAACAGCCTTCTCGACATTTAATCAATCAACTTGTGGGACCAGTAACCAAGTGTTGCAGTGTGGAAGGCTCCAGTTCTGGGTACCAGACAGCCAGGCAACCGTGCCCTTTCCAGGATATTCCATTCCATTATGTGTCCCCACCACCATCCAGATCATTCAGTCAGCATTCTATGCCACTGAACATGCTTAGTCAGCATTGAGTTGTTTTGGGGAGAAGGTTCTAAGAATTTGTGTGGTTCTGCAAAGCTGGGTTCCCCTAAGCCTATCAATGGACTTAGCTAGACCTAACGGTCTAGCGGGGTGGAGGGGTGAAGATCCAGTGATATTTTTATCGTGAGATCACCCCGTCAGTACACACAGAGCGTATGACAACCTCAGAGGTAGAGGCGTCACACCCACCATTTTCTTTTTTTTTCTTAAAGGGATAGCAGCATACGAACGGTCGTGTGCAAAAGGATTTTTTTAAAAAAATAATTACTTCCCCTGCTCACCCCACCCACCCCCGATGGGCGCAGTGCTCCTGAGGAGTGTTGTGCACTGTGCGTGGGTCCGGCTCCTCGCGACGAATCGCGAGAAGCCGGGACAAGTTGCAGCGCCCGGCCACATGTTCCGTGGTCTCGGGCTCAGCCCGAGACTGCAGAAAAAGTGGGCCTAAAGAGGATGGTGATATCCTGGGGCAAGGGAGGGATCATCCCTCCCTGATCCCGGGATCCCCTGTGCGTCATGTGAACACACAGGGACGATCCCAGGGATCGTCCCGGGATAAAGCCCCATCTAGCTATGGCCAATATCTCATTCTTGGAGTGTGGATGGTGCAATTTTGGCCACATAAGGATCCACATTGAGGGAGTTGAGCCAGAATTAGAATACTGGATAGACTGTTTGAAAATATAGACAGAAGCCACGCTGGTTTCTCATTCTGAGATCCAGTGGCACACTGTCCATTTGGAGATTAGATTCTGTCAAAAGAAATTAGGGGTGCAATCCCATGTTTAGACAGAAAAAAGGGTCCTACAAAAATCCCCTGAGCTGGCTGGGAAGTGCTTGGAATTGTAGAATTTTTCCAGTCTAAACCTGCATAGAATTGCACCCTAAATCAAAACGCTAGCACAGCAGAAGTAGGAATACCCCCAATTTCCTTCTACCATAGCTGCCAAGGGACCCCTGTGCTTGACCTACAACTTTAGGAAAGAGCTCTAGCATGGCGCCAAGTGAAAAGATGCCTCTCTGTTTACGTTTTTGCCCCCTCTCTCTGTTTGTTTTCCTTGCAAATTGCTCTTCTTTTTGATGTACGTTCTAAATATTTTTCTTTAAAAAAAATATTAAAGAAACAGATAAAACCTGCTCCTACGTTATATGTTTGTGTTTAGAAGCAGGGTGTGTGTGTGTATGCAAAAGCTTAATTTGAACGCAGGTCAGAGCCACTTAAAGAAAAACATCACATCCCCCAAATCACACACGGTTCAACACATCACGAGCCGAAGGGAAAAAAATTGTAGACTCAGTCTGGGAGGCTTGGAGCCAGCCTGAAAAGCCCTTTGAAGTTAGAAAAACATCCTCTCATCAGGGCACATTTGTGAAACCGTGGGACAGGGGCTTTAAACAACATTTGCTCTGGGATCACCTGTGGCGTGCCAGTGGATTGGTGCCTGTGCAACTTCAACAACATAACCTCTTACGCTCCGAAAGAAGTCACTACCTCCAAAGTATATGTAACACAGTGAGCAGAGCCGTACCTAGGACAAAACTCATTCTTTTGTTAGCCCTATAACATGGGTAGGCAACCCTTTGGGGCTTGTGGGCTCATTTGAGAAACTATCATGGGCACCACCACAAAATGGCTGCCATGCAAGGCGTGGCGAGTCACAAAGGACAAGTAAGTCGTCCAATGCTGAGGTAGGGTCTGAGCGCCAACGCACTCGGCAACTCCTTTGAACCCACAGTCTTCAGAACAACTGAAGTATTTCCTGTGTAGACAGGAAAAAGTCTCACAACTCCCAGCATGCCCCAGCCAGTATAGCTGAGAGTTGTAGGACTTTTTCTGCCTAAACATGCAACTTAATCTAAGGTAGGTGCCAGTGTCTTCTTTTGCAGACTCGCATCAATTGCAAAGCAAATTCTCAAACCGTTAAAAGAGATACACTTCCTTGTGTAAAGCCACTCACTCATACTCCACAAAATATAGGGTCCTGGATCCAGAGTCATAACATGTAAAAAAAATCTATAGGACACAACACTGAGCTTGGCTGATATCCATGCCAATTTCCATGCCAATTTCCATGCCAATTTCCATGCCAATTTCCATGCCAATTTCAGGTGGGACGAATACACGCAGCCTTCTAGCCATCACCCTCATTCATATCTGCATTTTGCTTCCTTTATAAGCCATGATGTAAAAAAATAAAAAGCTGGTTCGTTTAGTGGGGGAGGGGCAACTGTTGCTTTAATATGATTAACTAAAAGTCAGAAAATAGCAAGCTAGTTTCTGAGACCCCAGAATTCTTCCCCAGGTAGGTTGTTATTGAAACAAAAATTGCGGGGAGGGGAGATGCTGTTGGTACAGTGCGTAGCAGTGAAGGCTAGGCTCCAATATATGTGAATCTTAAGAGGGCAATTAGTTTCTGCCAATTACAAACTAGTTTGTAAGTCGTGTCTATTCACCAGAAAATATAAAAGCCAATCTGTCTCTAGTCCAGACCAGAACACAAAGGCAGCATCCTACACACAGTAGACCCATTGAAGTGAATGGGCCTAGTTTACGTAGAATTACCATTGGATACTGCTCAAACAATCCTTTATGTGAGTGAGAGAGAGAGAGAGAAATATAGGTGTGCGCAAGGGGTGTGCAAGGTGTGCCCAGGCACAACTGAATGTCTCAAGCAATAATGTCTCTCTGCTGGGAACCACATTCAAAGAGGCCAGGAAGAGGAGATCCAAAGGCTAATATTGCCTCATAAGACCCTCATACAGCCAGTATCACCACAAAGCTCCAACAATGCTGGGTTTTGAGGAATGTCTCCTCATTCCCCTGCCCCCCTCACTTGCAATGGCCCTCCTGGGTGAGGGAATCTGAACACGGAGCAATACATCAATGTGGTGAGGCAATCTGAACACGGAGCAATACATCAATGGAACATAGTTTAATAAATAAATGGATGGAAATAATAAGTATTCAATAAATGTTTGCCTTTAAAAAATAAATTAATAAAAATCCCTGGGTGCACATTTTATTTATTTATTTATTTATTACATTTTTGTCACGCCCAATAGCCGAAGCTCTCTGGGCGGTTCACATCCTAATGAAATGTATTGCACTTGCCGATGTTAGCCTCAAAGTTGGAGACTAGTTTAAGTGTTGCACTAGGTACATAAAGAGAAGCCAAATGGTTGGAAGGACTGTTATTGCCCAATTAGGCAAAATCCCACATCATATTGACTTAGATCCACCACGTCTTTTAGATCTGGAATAGGTCCACCATGTTATGTTTTATATACAGAAGGTTCCAGGTTCAACCCCCATCTTCTCCCAGTTGGGCTAGGAAAGAATCCTGCCTGAAACTGTGGAGAGGTGCTGTCAGTCAGTGTTGACAATACTTGGCTGCATGGACCAATGGTCTGAGTCAATGTAAGGCATCTCCCCATGTGCCATGTTAAAACCATTTTGGATGGTTCTGCCAACTTGTAACATAATATCATCATTGGAATGTGTGGTTGGCCTTTTTGCACCTAATGGGAGGGCTGGCCATACACACACACACTTCCCTATATCTTGATCCAGATTGCTGAGAGTATGGAGAGGTTTTAACTCTGCCCTTTGTTGGGTTATTGTGCCAGAACTTTTCTCTCTCTGGAACTCTGTTTGTGCTCAGAAACAAACACACATCACGCAGGTCTTACACAGCAGAGCTGGTTTATTTCCTTCAGGCTTCTGTGCAGTTCAATTCAGATCAGTTCAGATCAGCACACTGAGGTATACACAGAGAGCAGCGATCAGAGAGCAGTGATCAGTAAGCAGTGATCAGATCCATTTTACACAAGTGAGAAACTATATACAGATCTACACAATTCTTATCTACATTACATACAGCTGTGATGAGGCTAACTTAGAATCTTGGCAAGGTTCCCAGAACAGCCTCTATCTCAAGGTAATTGCCCACAGATAGACTTTCTCTGTTTAACCCTGAGATAGCCATACACACACAATTTTAATGACTAAGCAAGTATTTCTTTTCATATACTTAACACCCTTCTACGACCAACCTCACATTTCCCCGACAACAGTCTGATACTGTCATCACTACCTTACACTCTAAGCTCTTGTTCTTTCTTTGCTGCACAACCTACAACTGCACTCTCATTATCAACGATGTTGGATATCTACGCAGCAGATGAAACAAGAGAGCTACAGAGATGCAGAACTCATATGTGGATGCCATCTAAACCTCATCTATTAGATCCAAAGCAATGGTTCTATTCCATCGTTCATTTGGAGATCACTGGTGTTAATCATCACTCAGTCTTTTTGCCTTTACAATTACAGGTCATTTAGCTAGAATCGGAAAACACCCAAGGCATCACTTCAATTCTATTCGCCGAGATGCCATTTGTGCACAAATGTATGCCAAATGCAGAGGGGACGAGCCCTGGTGAAGGTTCTGAATACCTGTCCTTACCAAGGTTTCACTATAACTTTGGATAAGCACATCCAAGCTTTCAGCAAGTTCAAAGGAGAAATGACAATATAAATTTGTCCCGTGTTTGGCGTTGGCCCCGGACTTTTCCAAGTGTCAAATTTCAGAGAGATGAAAGAAAGAAACTAAACTGAAGAAAGGCATTTAGCCAAGAGGATATGCCAAAAATGTCCCATAGTGTTCTTTAAAAAAAAACAAAAAAACAGGATCATGTCACCACCAGATCCCAGATCCTTCCAATTCCAGAGTGAGTCAACACACGTCATCTACTTGAAATTCCACATTTCGGAGACGTAATGATTCGTTTGTGGTGGTAGCTGGACATTAGTTTTGCATACAATGAAACGATGGAAGCAAAAATAATACACAAGGATCTCCTAGACCATTTTCAGCCATATGTTAGTATAACATAGAGGTTTGATTTTAACCAGCTGGAAATAAAATATTTGATTTTAATAACTTTTAACTGGTTATATTTAATAAAACTAGAAGCACCATCCTGCCACCAATGTGATTGCAAAAAACATTTTTAGATACTCATATGGACACTGAGAAGTCATGTTCTAAAGGAAGTTTTATTCCAGGGGGGAAAAAACCTGTAAACTGTGTCAGTACCTTGGAGTTTCATAACTCAATATTTATGGTTGGATAGCATGTACCAATTTTTCCCAACCAGGTGCCTTCAAGATGTTTTAGACTCATAAAAACTTAAGAAGAGCCATGCTG
The DNA here is from genome assembly GCF_023053635.1 of Elgaria multicarinata webbii. Lineage (NCBI taxonomy): Eukaryota > Metazoa > Chordata > Lepidosauria > Squamata > Anguidae > Elgaria > Elgaria multicarinata. The sequence goes on from NC_086184.1 coordinate 10,627,077, forward strand.
GATCAGGCCAAAGGTCTATCTAGCCCAGCATTGTGTCCACAGAGTGGCCAACCAGCTGCCTAGGGGAAACCCACAAGCGGGACATGAGTGCAACAGCACCCTCCTGCCCATGTTCCCCAGCAACTTGCATACCTTGGCATACTGCCTCTGATACCGGTAGCAACAAAGAGTATTCAAGACTAGTAGCCTTTGTAGCCTTCTCAAGGAATTTGTCTAACCCCCTTTTAAAGCCATCCAAATTGATGGCCGCCACTACATCTTATGGTAGCAAATTCCATAGTTTGACTATGGGCTGCATGAAGGAGGACTTCCTTTTTACCTGTTCTTCGGCTGACACTGTCATTTTGAAAAGTTAGAATGCTCATGAATATTCCGTGGCATCCTCAGCAGCTCAGCCAGTTGTGGACCTGCTGCAGGCGACAGCCGGTCAACAGCAGCAGTAGGCATACCTGAGCAAGCACCTTCTCCCCTACCACTGAGGTCATCCGAGGGTCTGTTCCTGGTGGTTCCACATAGATCCATCCTCCAATTGGAGTCCACCAGGGGAAGAGCCTTCAGCATGGTGGCCCCCCTCCTATGGAATTCCCTGCCTCTGGAGGTCAGGCAGGCGCCAATTTTGTATTCTTTTCAGCACCTCCTGAAAACATCATTATTCCAGGAAGCCTTTCCTTAATGTCCAGCTATGATTCGCTGTATTTACTTCTTTTAAAATCTGTTTTAGGTGTTTTATTCTATTTTTATTTTCATTTTATCTTGTACACCCCTCCGAAATTTTCAATGGGAAGCGGTATATAAATATTGTAAATAAATAAATAAAACCACAAGTGGGACATGTGTGCAATAGCACACACACACACACCCATGTTCCCCAGCAACTGGTGTACATCAGCATCCTGCCCCTGATCCTGGAGGTATCATATAGCCATCAGGACTAGTAGCTTTTCATGGCCTTTTGCTTCAGGAATTTGTTCAATCCTCCTTTAAAGCCATCCAAATTGGTGGTCATCACTACATCTTGCGGTAATAAATTTCACTGCCTACTTGCAGAAATGATGAAAAAGAAGATATGGTGCGATAGCAGCTGGTGACAATGGTGGTCAGAACGTAGACTCACTGGGCAGAGGGTGGGGGACCTAGACCCTGTATGTTTAATAGAAACACTTAGCTCTAATAAGACTGAATAATTCTAACTGTTTCATAGTCTTCACAATGCAGTCCTCTTCAGGTCAACCCAGAAGTACGCCCCATTGAGTTCCATGTGACTTACTCCAAGGTAAGTGTGCATAGAATTGCAGCATTCTTTGGAGTCATAGCTTGCAATCCTCCCCCCCAATATTAGTTCAAGAGGGAAGGGGACACATGGATACAGATATTTAATTGACCTATGCAAGCTCTAAAGGATGTTCATTAGCGAGATCCATATGGTGCAATTCTTTTTTAAAAGGTAACACACAAAGAGAACGTGAAGAAAAACACTGTTTTTGCAGGACGTGAAGGTTCCAAATAAAGAATCATTCCTTTACGGTTCTGAATTAAAAAAAAGAAGAAGAACCCCTTCATGGGAACGTGTAAGCAGCCTTTATGAAGCATTTTTTAAAAATAAAGTTTAAACTAAGATACCCTGTTCTCATTTACCCTCAAAATAAAATTAAACCTTTTACTTCTCCATATAGAGTGCAGGGTGTGTGTTTTCCTCTTTTCCATGGGAAAAATATCAAAGTGTTATTTATTTTGCTGTTAAGTACTTGTTTTGAAAACTCCAGCTTCCCACCTGGCCTTACGTTAAAGCCGCAGTCCGCAGAGAAACAGGGCACAACCTTCAGAAAACTACCAACTTTTTAATATATATTTTTAAGCAGGAGCATATGATCTACTTTTCGTATGGAATGTCTGAAGCTGACCATCAAGAACTAGGCAGTTCCCCAGTATAAACTTACCAGGATTACATCAAAGGCTTTGCTCGAGGATAAGGCGATTGATTTCTTCAGGGCTTTTGAGAATTTCATCCAGGATATTTTGGGTTATTGCATTAGACCTTACTCAGCTAGAAATTACAGCTATTCCGATTACCAGACGGAGATATTTTTGCTTTTCAAAGAGAAGAGGGTGCCTCTGTGTCACGGATGTATGTAGCGACTATTCCAAACCCCAAACAAATACCAAAACACAAGAAAGGCAGGAAAGGTAAAACGGATGGTCCAGATTAACTACTATGCTAAACACACTACAGTGTTTTAGAGTGTACTCAACATAGTAGCTCACCCAGACCAGAAGGGCATAGAAGTAACTATTTCGTCTGAACTAGTAGGAAGGAACATCAGGTGAAACTGAGTCGCCGGGTGGTACACTGCAGTCTGTGTTTAATCCCCAATAAATATTTCCATTTTTGGCTTCCCATCTCAAAGGAAAACCAAGGTCAACCACTTACATTTAGCTTACTTTGTGACTTAAAGAGCCTATGGCCTTTTCTGCACCTAAGGATTATCCCAGGAAAATTGAGGGATCAGGGAAGCTTGATCCCCCATTTTAGTTCATCTCTTACACTGATGTATTCTTATGTTCCATTTGACATTTAGGGCATAGCTAGACGGGGCGATATCCCGAAGATTGCCCCGGGATCATCCCTGTGCGTTCACATGATGCACAGGGAATCCTGGGAGCAGGAAGGGATCATCCCTCCCTTGGCCCGGGATATCGCCTTACCCTTTTAGCCTGCTTTTTCCGCAGTCTCGGGATGATCCCGAGACCGCGGAATGTGTGGCAGGGCATCGTGGCTTGTCCTGGCTCCTCACGAGTAACTGCAAGAAGCCTGGACCCGGGCACGGGGCACAGAGGTCCCCAGGAGCTCTGTGCCCATTGTGGGTGGGGTGGGGGAGTGGGGAAATTTATTTATTTAAAAATTAATGTCGTGCACGAGCGCTCGTGCGCTCCTTCTCCTTTAAAAAAAATGATAGGCGTGACATTCTCTTCTTCCTGGGACGCCACGTGCCGCGTGTAGGCAGAGGGGGAAATCTCGCAATAACCATATCGCGAGATCCTCCCCCTTCCGTTGCGCTAGACCTCGTAGGTCTAGCCATGGCCTTAGGCACAATCTCCCCACCACTATTACTACCTTTGCATAGACACAGTTGTACAGCTGCCATTTTCCTCTTTTTTTTACTTCCAGAACAGAAAACGTCAAGGCTTTTTTCTATTCCCCAGGGCACTGAATTCTCCAGGTGCTTCTTCATGTGCCAGTTCTCCTGCAGTGGATGACAGGAATGTGCAGTGTCCTTGGCTCACCCCAGCATAACCCATTGAAGAATCTGACATGGTAAGTTACCTCCAAGGGCACCGCAACACGCCCTCCTTGCTCCCCCAAGACCAAAAAAAGTGTCACCTCCATATCACACATCATTCACATCAGGCAGCAGATCAAAAGATCCAAATCTGCTCCCAAATCCCATTCCTCCTGCAAGACGGCACTTTGTACTGTCACTTCCCTACCGAGCACATCCCCTTATTTCATACCTCACAGCATGCACGGCTGCACCCCGAGATCAAACACCCAGGCACGATTTCCTTCCACAGATCTTGGAATCACAGAGTTAGACTTTAATAGGAACCTCAATATGCCTAATCCTCTAAAGCTAGCACAGTAATGATCAGAAATGCATTAAACTCTGCCATAACCACAAAAGCAAAAAATAAAAATGTCTCTCTCTCTTTCTCTAGCAGATGTAGAGCGCGCACACAAAATGGACCACATGTCAGTTCATCTAGATTAACACATACAGATGTCGAGGGCATTCGTGTAGATCGGAGGCCAAATGGCTTGGCAGAGAATCAACAGCTTGTGACAAAATTTCACTGCTCCTCAAACTAAGGCTACCATTTTTCTTAAGGGGGGGTCTGTCTGTCTGTCTGTCTGTCTCTCTCTCTCTCTCTCTCTCTCACACACACACACACACACACACAGAGAGAGGGGGGGAGGGAGAGAGGGAGAAAGCAGGGGACACCAAAGATAATGCTTCTGGCACCTAAAGACAATTACAACCCCAAAATGAGTCTTATGATTTCATTCTATTTAATTTCATTCTGTTTTCATTAAAGAGAGGGATAGAAAATGTGTGTGTGTGGAAGAGAAATAGAACCACACACTCCACATGGAGTACAGGGCCTCATCTACACCAAGCAGGATATTGCACTATGAAAGTGGTATATAAGTGGCAGGAGCCACACTACTGCTTTATAGCGGTATTGAAGTGCACTGACAACTGTTGGGGCCCATTGACACATACTATATACAGCTTTCATACCGCTACATCCTGCTTGGTGTGGCTCCTGCCTTTTATATACCGCTTTCATACTCCTTTCATAGCTCAATATCCTGCTTGGTGTAGATGAGACCCAGGTTGACCCAGAGACCCATAAACACCAACATCCCATGTTAAAAATCCACTGTCTCCTCAAAATGACAACACAGAGTTTTGACAGGAACAAGTTGAGAACATAATACATTTGCAGCTCTTTCTAAGATGCCTTCTGGCCCCTAAACCAGGGGTCCCTAGCCTTTTTTTTAATCCATGGGCATATTTCAGAATTTGGAAAAACTACTGTGGGCACAACCACAAAATACCTAATCACTAGATTGCCACTTTGGTGTCTACCTGTCATATCTATGCATTTTATCTAGGGGGGCGGGAATTATTTCATGTCTATTGGACACTGCAACATCTCTTTAATAAGGGATTGTCTAATTCAGCTAATTGTTGGCAGTGCAATATAACTAATGCTTCTTTTAAACATATGTTTTGGCCATGTCCAGTAGTTGCTTCTTTTGGGGAGGAGGTTATTACACAGCTAAATTTTGTACTCGAACAGTCTTTAATATTCACTGATGTACACGCCCTTTTAAATTATTTACCTGCTTCATGGAAATTAACGAATGGTTAGTGTAAATGGATACTCTGCACCCTTTTGACAGCTAAAAGACTGATATTACAGCATTGGAAGGTTAAACACTCACCTCTTATAATGCAATGTATTGAGGACCTTTAAATGATGTCAATATTTGAACGGGTGGCATATAGACACCATCTTCAAATGGATACTTATTTGGATATTTGGTTTGCTTTTGTAGAAGCCTATGTATAATTGCTAGAAAGCTGTATGAATTTCATACAAATCCATGTACATATATGAAAAATATGCGCATGGATTCCCATGAAATGCATACATCTTTCTAGCAATTATTCATCGAAAGGCAGATATTGGGTGCTCATAGGCACCACATTGGGTGGTGCCTAAACCTACCCTAAACCTTTTAAACACACAGTAGCTCTCCCTCTTTTTTTTCTTTCTTTTTTTACTTGCAACCACAAGGACTAGAACCTTATTTCTGCTTAAAATTAAACCCATAGCATGCATTGCACTGTTTGCATCTATTATGCAATTTATCTTGCTCCTCCGTTTTACTATGCCTAGCTTTTACTGGGGTCTGCTTTCCATGGCACTTTTTGGTTTGGCAGTTTACACAGGGTGAAATTAAAGCGGGCAAACAACACAGTCCTGTAATGTGCATCCATTAAAATCAGAACAGCCTTGCGATAAAGGATTCCAGTATATACTGTAGAAAGCTTTAAAACGAGAGTGAAACCATCAGCCTTGACAGCGGAGGTTTCATTAATAGCTTAATTAAGAGATAACACATTTGGACTCTTCAGGGACTCTGCAAATGGATGCAGAAGGTCCTGTAAAGCTGCATGCAGCTGTTTCTCAATATTCCTGGTTTTCAACATTCATATGCTATTAGCATTGCATTGGGCAACTGTACTTTTGATTGCTTTGGCTTTTCAAGTGAGATGCTCCTCAGAAAACAGGTATGTCTTAACTGTTGCCCTGGTGGCCATTTCTACTTGGCTTCCCAAGCTGGGTCTGTTATAGAAAGGGCCCGTCTACACACTCACCAAGTTGAAGATGCAATGCAGGTAGTGGAGGAGTAGGTCCAATTGCCCCTCTCTCCAGCCAGCTTAAATGGTGTGTGGGCATAATGTACCAACAGCCATACACACCTTGGCCAAAGTCAACAGGAGGCAGAGAGATGGCACAGATCTGGTCTGTGTGTCCAGCAGCATGCATTACCCCAGGGGTGTGGAACCAAATTTCATTTCGAAGAAGCTCTTGGGGGTGCACTGTAGTGGTGGCTAGTCACGGGGCCAAAAGATCAGCAGATTTGATCTTCAAGCCCTTACAGCACAGTCAAAGGAGGTGCGTGGGTACAATGTTTCTGACCCCGGACACTCCTCTACTTGGACTACTCTTGAACCCAGAATGATTGCATGCCTTGAATCCTGTGCTTCGGGACCCTGACTTGGATTATATCCTGTTTCTGACTCTTGTTTGGATTATCTGAGTTTATTTGAACTTGGGTTCACGAAGAACTCTGATCCGAAGACTCTGTTGAAGTGCCTGCATTAGTGCCCTGCTGTAACAAAGGAATTCACTGTTTCGTTAGCACATGCTTGGTTGCTGACATTGCAAGGGAGCCAGGCCTGATACTTTAATCAATGGGGGAAAATGTGTACATTTCAAAGATATGGACAATTGGGCCATGGCTACACAAGGGCTTATCCCGATCATCATCCCAGGACTGGCCCTGTGCATCTACATGACGCACAGGGCATCCTGGGAGCAGGGAGGGATGATTCCTCCCTTTCCCTGGGATATCACCCTACCCATTAATTTCGATTTTTCCACAGTCCCGGGATGATCCCGAGACCGCGGAACAAATGGCCCACTATTCCGGGTTTTATCTGGCTTCTCCTGAGTAAGACGAGGAGCTCCTCAGGAGCTCTGTGCCCATGGGGGGGGGGGGCAGTGCGAGTGTGTGTGTGTTTTAAAAAAACTTACAATTTCCTTTTAAAAAAGTAAATCCAAAATGGCAGCTGTGATGTCACGCATTGTGTGTAGACCAGGGTGACGATCTCGTGATCATAAAATCGCGAGATCATCCCCCTCAGCCCCCCTCATCTAGCCATGGCCTGGATGCAACTTTTGGAGAAAGAACACACATAAAAATATGCACGGATTTTCCTGCGAAAAGGGAAAAAACTCACAATCAGATACGAATTCAAGTCGGAACGAGATTCAAGACGCAATTCATAGAACTGCAGCAGGGTTTTGCTGATTCCCACATCATCCCTAGCCCGGCGTCCCTGCAGATGGCCTTTCCCCTTTCCCCGATTTGATCGTTTGATTGTTTCCCAGGTTCTGTGCTGTTTTTTTCCCCATTGTAAAAGATTGAATTTCCTCTCCTAAGGCTTAGTTACCAGCAGAAGAGCTTTAGACAACAATAGGCTGGTATTTGGGGCATTGTTGGCTCCACATCCTATTCGCCTTTGGTCCCACCCCCTCTGCCTGAGAGCATCTCCAAAATTGAACTGAAAGAGTTTCCCCACCCCCTGCCACCGACAAAGAGCAGCAGCCTGCTCTCTATTCTTTAACGTTTTCAACAGGTATTTACAAAACAGGTACCTTTTATTTATTTTTACCAGTCTTGAAATAGCCACTCACTTGATCAGTTAAGAATTGCCTCCAAGTCTCCAGGCTTGTCTGATCTCAAGGGACTAATACTGGTAAGTATGGCCAACTAGACTAGTAACTTGAGTGAATTTATTTTCAAGAGTGATTCCTATAATTGTCAGATAAATGGCATGTATATTTAAAAGATAGGTTGCATTTTAATATACGTTGCATTTCAGCCCTCTCTTTAACCAACATTATCAACACCTAAGGTTCTCCTCCAGGTGTTTAATCCAAGGGAGGCTCGGAAGATGGCCACAAGGGAAAGGGCCTTCTCCGTGGTGGCCCCCCAATTATGGAATGCTCTCCTCGATGAGGCCCGCCTGGTGCCAACGTTGTTGTCTTTCTGATACCAGATGAAGACTTTTTTCTTTTCCCAGGCATTTAGCAGTATACAATGAATTTTAATCGATCCCAGATCTGTTTTAGGTTTGACTCATAGCTCAAAGCTGTTTTTAGATGTACGTTGTCTTTGTGTATTCTGTCTGCTGCTGGTTTTTATGGTTTTAAATTCTGAATATCATTTTTAATGTTTCAATCTTTTGTGAACTGCCCAGACAGCTTTGGCTATGGGGCGGTATAGAGGAGATGATGATGATGATGATGAAGAAGAAGAAGAAGAAGGAGGAGGAGGAGGAGGAGGAGGAGGAGGAGGAGGAGGAGGAGGAGGAGGAGTGCCCACAAGCCTCCAAAGCAGCTGTCTTCCAGTTGCAAATCCATTCAAACTGAGAAGAGAAACACAAATGCTCACAGGCACACATGGAAAAAAACCTTTCCAAAAATGCCTCAACATCTGCAGTTTACTTTTCAACCAGGTTTTGAAGCTAACATGCAGGAAACATAACCCATGGCCTTCCAAGAATTTCTATAAAGGCCAACAGCTGAACTGGCAGGAGGTTTGCCGAACGAACATTCTGTTTTGTTTTAAAAGATCATCACTGAATGATATTTTTCTTCTTCTGAGGACAGCATCGGCCCTTACAAAGTTTCAATACTCCAGTGGCTTCTCTTTTTCTCCCCCCTCTGTTTCGAGGCCAGTTCAAAGAGAACCATAAAAAGTCATCTGAACATCTTCTGGAATGGAAGGAGCAAGGCTATAAAAATACCACTTATTTAGCCCCTCCTGGGTCTTATTACAGAATCGCACAAAAGCTTATAAAGAAACCTTCATTTAATGAACTCTGGTGTAAAGGACATTTCCATATGTCCGCAAGAGCGTGCAACAAAAAAAATTCTCAGTCTCAACATTTATCGGCTGCCAAGGCGAGACTTAGGGTAAGATTTTCAGCCATCGGAGGAAATTAGCACATTCACAGCATCCTACACTCGTCTCCTCAGAAGTAAGTTTCTTACGCCCAGGTATAGGATTCTAGGATTAATCCTGCAATTCATCCATAGGCGTACGCAGCACATTTCATTAGGGTGTGCACCCAGGGAATTTTAGTTTTTTTAAAGTTGAACGTTTATTGAATATTCAGTCATAAAGGACATTTATTTATTTAATACTGTAAACACTGACGCCCTATTATGTGTTTGGCTTGCCTGACTGTGGGAGGGCCATTGCAGGTGACGGGAGGATTGAGGAGACGCTTATTGCTTGAGACATTAGGGTGTGCCTGGGTACACCTGGCACACCCCTTGTGCATACCTATGAATTCATCCTAAATTGCAGTCAAAAACCATTTTTCTCTTTAAAACTCCCCTTTCCTGAGGGAGTTGCATCAAGTTTGTCAACAGCTGGAAAAATCCAAACAGCATAGAAACTTTGCAAGCCACCCAGATCTACACTTATTCCTATGTAAATATGGATAGGATCGGGATGTAAGTTAAGTTCTGGGATGGAGCATTTATTTATTTATATTTGCATTTTCATACCTCCCAATAGCCGGAGCTCTCTCGGTGGTTCAGAACAATTAAAGCCATAAAATACCAAACAATAAAATACAGATGATAAAACACAACATAAAAGTTTAAAACTACAATATAAAATGTAAAATGACCACACAGAAGCTAGCAACAGAGCAAAAACAAAAATTAAAATACAATTTCAGATAAAAAGAAATTGAAAAACTAAAATGCCTGGGAGAATAAAAAGGTCTTCATCTGGTGCTGAAACAAGCACAATGTAGGGAGCCAGACGAACCTCTCTGGGAAGCTGATTTCACAACTGGGGTGCCACAGCAGAAAAGGCCCTCTTTTTAGTGGCCACCCACCTCACTTCCTTTGGCTGGGGCTCCCGGAGAAGGACCACCAAAGCTGATCTTAGCACCCAGGCTGGTGTATATGGGACAAGACAATACTTCAGGCAGCCTGGCCCCAAGCCATTGAAGACTCTGAATGTTAATACCAGCAGTTTTAATTTGGCCTGGAAATGCACTGGCAGCCAGTGCAGATGAAAGAGTACTGGCATAATATGATCACATTGGCCAGTCCCGGTTAATAATCTTGCTGCCTTATTTTGGACCACCTGAAGTTTTTGGACCATTTTCAAAGGCAGCCCCACGTATAACGCATTGCAGTATTTGTGATATCTTATATACCGCCCATCAACCAAGTCCTCAAGATGGTTTGCAAAACTTCTAAATAAGTAAAATCAATCTGGAGTAGCTATTAGACAGAGACAAGTAGGAGCTCTAACACAATGCTACAGCGTATCCCTATGCGCTACTGCCATTGCAGGATTCAGCATTACTCTAGCCCCTAGGCAAACCGTCTCTTTCTCCTGACCTGGCTTGGTGATAATTCCAGGTCATGTCTGTGTCTTTGCTTTGGCCACAGCAAAATTCTGGCCTCACTTGTGTGGTCACCACTTATGCATTGCCAAAAAGAGAACAAATGTATCACCAAAAAAGGGCATACAAATTCGCATCCTCTTTACCTATGTTAATGTATTTACAGAAATGCAAATTTCTGAAATGATCATTTAAATAGAAATTCAATACATCTCACTATAGTGAGGAAGGCTGATGACCTGTTCAGTCTGCTGCCCAGGCACTATTGGGTATTTTGTAGATAGGCGGGGTATAAATTGAATAAATGAATAATAAACTGCTGATAGGCAACTTTATCTTTAAATGAGACTTGAACAGCGCAGACCTTCAAACAGAAGATGGTCCTCTTGCAGTCCTTCAAATACTGGATTGTCCACTGTAATAAACCACACAAGTCCACCCTAGCTCTTAGTCCAAATGTCTGCCACCATTCTTCTTCCTTGTCTATTTCCCTGCCTACCTGCCCTCTGACCTATAAACTTGCCTGACCTGGAAGCCTTGATAGCTAGGCAAGGTCAGGAGGAGGACCCAATGCACGAACCCTCCACAGATGTGTTCCAGAGCGCCTTCTAATTCTAGTCACAATCCTATCAGGACTCGGCTATGAACTCCACTTGGATACAGACAGTCAACGTTGTTGACACAGATAAGGAGCTGACATAGATCCCAGCCGAAATCATCACCCAATATGATAACCATGGTTAACATCTTGTGTTCAGCATGTTCTTACAAGTTATCTTTTCTCTCTCTCTCTCTTTTAACCATGAAGAAAGTTCACGGGCCATTCCCACTTCCTTGCCAATATCCAAATTAACAACGTGCCACGTCAAATCTGAACTATCCAGAAAATGCACACAGATAAACACAGAACATCTCATCTCAACCATCTCTGCCAGATGGCTCCCCAAACACAACTTTGTAAATTTTGTAACAGGAAGCATTTAGGTTTATGCTTTTCCCCATCCCCCAATAGGCCAATTTAACCTCTAGCACAAAGCTTTGAAACTATGCAAAGGATACCTAACATGTTCCTTATGGCAATGGCATTGTGGCTTTTAATTGTACCAACTGGTATCATTTGAGGATAATGACTTTGGAATTCAGCTTTCTGCTAGACTATTGGCCGATACACTAAACCTCATCAGTAAGACACTCCTAATACTTCCAGAGACTCTTTGATGGTGAACATCCATGCTGCAATGTTTCCAAACCAGAGATGTCAACACGGACTGTGCATTTTCCCTAATTAAATTATCTTTTACGGCAGCCAAATTTCATTAGTATTTTAGTCTTCTCATCCTTTGATCATGCAAACATTTGGGGAAAATTCTAACCACACTTGGGAGTAGAGGTAATAAGGAGACATGATTCACTCTGTATAAATAATCATTTCCCCCCCCCTTTCAAAACACACTCACACAACCCCACAAAACCTGGCACACTGGTTTGTTCGGCCAATATTTCTCCATGTCTGCCTTATTTCAGAACAAAGGTCTCAAACCTCTTTAAGGCAAAGGATCAAATTCAGAGAAGTTTTTGGAAGTGGCATTCCAATGATGTGTGGCACTGAGGTAAAATGTAGGGGAAAGGGGTGGAACCAAAAATACCAACATATTTGAGCTTAAATCTCTTACAGCCAATGAACTGCCAGTTCTGGGGCACCACACTTCAAGAAGGATGCAGACAAGCTGGAGGGGGTTCAGAGGAGGGCAATGAGGATTATCAGAGGTCTGGAAACAAAGCCCTTTGAGGAGAGACTGAAAGAACTGGGCATGTTTAGCCTGGAGGAGAGACATTATAGCACTCTTCAAGTACTTGAAAGGTTGTCACACAGAGGAGGGCCAGGATCTCTTCTCGATCCTCCCAGAGTGCAGGACACGGAATAACGGGCTCAAGTTAAAGGAAGCCAGATTCTGACTGTTAGAGTAATGTGACAATGGAACCAATGACCTAGGGAGGTTGTGGGCTCGCCCACACTAGATGCCTTCAAGAGGCAGCTGGACAGCCATCTGACAGATATGCTTTAAGGTGGATTCCTGCATTGAGCAGGGGGTTGATGGTCTTATAGGCCCCTTCCAACTCTATAATTCTATTCTATGATTCTATGAACTAAGCCTTAGAAGAGGCATTTCAACCTTTCAGAATGGCGAAAACCTGTGCAAACGTTAGGAAACCACCAATCAATTGGGGGAATTAGGTTGCAGACAAGGTGTGGCCACCTGGGAAATGCCAGAGGGCTGGACTGGAACCCCACATGGGCCAAAAGTTCAACCATCCCGACTGAAAACCTACAGACTCCAAACTTTTGACTCAGCTTTTTAAATCCGAAAAAAAACAGGACAAATGTCATAATTTCCAGTCATTGCTTGGGATGATGGAGTTTGGAGTCCAAGACATCTGGAGGGCACCCCTTTGGGAAAGTCTGCTTTAGTCCACATTTCTAAATCTCCCCTTGCTAAAGACGCAACCCTACCAGCATTCCCCAGCAAACACTGGGCAGCCAATATGGCGGGCTGTAACGATGTAACTTAACTTGAAAGTTTTAATCTGACAGTTTTTATTCTTTTATGCTTATGTGTATCTCTTAATGTGAAGCTTTGCTCATTTATTATTTTAAATCCTTTGTATTGTAGACTTTACATATGTATGCCAGTGTTTATGAAACAACAAATTCCCAACAACTCCCAGCATTCCACATCCAGCCATGCTAATGGAGGCATCATAGTAGTTGTAGGGTTGCACCCTTAGTAGCCAATGGCTAATAAGAACTGCCTCCAGGCAACGAAGCTTTACAAACGTTCTGTCCCCACACCCCCAAAAACACTTCAGATATGAAGTCCCAGGCCGTAGCTAGACCTAAGGTTTATCCCAGGATTGTCCTGAGGTCAAACCTGTTCATCTAAGTACCACACAGGGCATCCAGTGTTCAGGCAGGGACGAACCCGGGATGATCCTGGGATAAACCTTAGGTCTAGCTACGGCTCCAGACACCTGCAGGCTTGGTTTTTATCCTGGTTGTGCTTTTTATACTGTATTTTGTATTTGTGCTTTTAACCTGTTGGTTGTTTTATTATGGTTTTAATTTTTGTGAACCGCCCAGAGCGCTTCGGCTATTGGGCGGTATAAAAATGTAATAAATAAATAAAATAAATAAATGAATGAAATAGGCATAATCACAAAGGACATACATTTTACTATAGGAGCTAGGGTGGCCACTCACTGCCAAAAAAAACAGAAAGGACAATAGAGAACACAGATTTGCTTGGATCAGTGCAAAGGGGTGCCTCAAAGCGAGACACAGATTTATGGAAAAACAGCAGCGCAGCGATACAGTTTCAAATGAAAGGGCCTGCGGTATTAGCGGCCGAGGGTCTTTAAAACGCCAGTTTTAAAATCTCTTCACTGGCTGCCAATTAGTTTCTGAGCAAAGTATAAAGTGTTGGTTATCACCTTTAAAGCCCTACGTGGTTTGGGTCCAGGCTAGCTGCGGGATCGCCTTCTCCCGTACAATCCGCCCCGCACACTCAGGTCCTCTGGGAAGAATCTACTTCAGCTAGCAAAAACTAGATTAACAACTGTGACCCAGAGGACCTTCTCTTCTGCTGCTCCCAGACTGTGGAATGGCCTGCCGGAGGAAACTCGTCAACTTGACAGTCTACTAGCATTCAAGAAAGCTATACTGATCTCTTCCAGCAGGCCTCTCCAGTGGAATTTTAAGATGTTTTTAAAATGTTTTTAGGATGTTTTTTAGGATGTTTTTAACAATGTATATTATGTTTTGAGTATTATGTATTTTATCTTTATAGTTGTTCCCCGCCTCGATCAAAATGGAGAGGCGGGTAAGAAATATTATTATTATTATTATTATTATTATTATTCCTCTCTCTCTCCCACCTCCATGCCCCCATTTCATCTCTAGTATCTGTCATCAGAGATGTGTCTTGGATGGAGCGGAGAGTTGGAGGAATGTTTGAAGTTCTGTTCTTGGCTTCTATACTACGTGCATCTGGATTTGAGAACGTAGCATGGGATCCAGAAGGCCAAAAGCAGCCTTCCACACATGTAACCCTTTCTACCCAGCAGCCAAATTAAAATGACAGACCTTTTCAATCCCCACCCCATTACACCCCCTCAAAACCGACAGCAATAGGACTGCAGCGTTCAAGGAAGTGGGGAGGGGGAGGTAGTCACATTTGTTATGGCTTTGAAGATAAAAGGAAATAGAATTAAGTAAATGCCGCACTTGGAAGTCCAGCCCCACCCCGGCATTGAGCCAACGCTTGGGGCAGAGGGGAGAGGAAACCCTTGCAAACACTGTAGATTTGCAAAAACAAAAAGCAGGGCGTAAAAATAAACAGCTGAATAAAGAACAGATAATCCGCATGTTTCTTCCTCAATTTCTTCTTCAGTTTGCTTTTAGAGCACCCCTCTTGGTAATCAAACATGCTCTCTCTGCTCTGAAAATTGGCATGAGCTTTCAGCCCCAGAAAGTTCTTTGAACACACTTTCATGGTACCACACCAGAAGAAGAAGAAGAAGAAGAAGAAGAAGAAGAAGAAGAAGAAGAAGAAGAAGAAGTAGTGGTGGTGGTGGTGGTGGTGGTGGTCCCCTTCTCCCAAATAGCATAAGATGTAAGCCAAAATTTCACTATCCAATTTGCTAAGGCATGAAAACTAAACAATGCAAATACACAGGTGTTCGGGACGCTGTGCCTACACTGTGCCTACACCAAAATTGTTTCAGACGTTCATCCACCTATGAAACACAAAGTCAGATGACTGGTCCATTTAGAACAGTGGTCTTCTACTGGGGGGGGTCGTAACCCAAAAGTGGGTCGCGAGAGCAGTCCAGATGGGTCGCATTAAAGCTGTCCCGCCATGTTGGGCAATTGTGAAATGTTGGAGGTTAAGCGTCCAAGGTGGGTCTCAGGTATGAACGAGTCGAAGATCACTGACCTAGAAGAACAGTCCTCTCTGCTTGAACTGCCAGTGGCTATCCAAACACTTAAGCAGACTGTCTTTTTCAGCTCTAAGACCCTTCTAAATGGAGGTGTTCAGGAGTGAATCAGGGTGGGAATCTACACTTTTGTGATGTAACATTATTCAAGGGTTGAGATTACTTTATGGGTAACATGATGCTCTTGTTTTGATGCTTTATCTTTATTTTCTCGCTCACTCTCATAATATAGTCCGCTAATTTCTGCAGTCACAACGTTGCATCGCCTCTTATGTGTCCCATCTCAGTGTTACCACCACAGCTTTCTTGATGCAAACATTCCCTGCTAGCCAATCACTGCCTGGGGGCGTGGTCCTCAAATTTCAGCAGCTACATCCGCAGCTGTGAGGAGGGTGGGGCAGAGAAAGCAGGCGTGGCCAGGTATGGAGTGATCAGATGCAGGTGATGGTTGAAGGACCGCCCCGCCTCTGCGGTAGGAGGGGAGCGTCTCCTCCAGAAACGGAATAAAGGAATGAAAATTACACTATGGTCGAGAAGTTTGCACTGAGCCATTTAAACCGGGAGAGAGAAATAGCATCCTCAGGACTGCTTTCTACTGTTACAAGCACATGTGTAGTTTCCGCCTGGGACTTCCAACATGAAGAGCATGCCCTGCTCAACTGAGGCGGGGGTGCAAAAACTCAGGCCTAGTGGTTAAATCCAGCTTAACCGGGAGCCAAATCCAGCTCTTGGTGTTCTTCAGGTAGCCACCCTCATTCCTCTGGGTCACCCTTCTTCCCCTGCCCCCCCCCCACCAATCTTTGGAGGTTTCCTAGCTTTAGTGTAGTTTCCCCCCCCCCATTCGAAATGGCTGAAATATCTCTCCTAAGGCTTACTTACTGGCAGTAAGAGCTGTAAGCTAAAATACACTGGTATTTTTGGCCCGGCCCCCTTTGCCTTTGCCCTGACCCACCACTGGAAGGCGGCTCCCAAGGGCTTCTCCAAAACAGAATTCTGAAAGAAGTTGTGCACTTGTGAACTGGAGCGTACAACGTTCTTGCCTAGTTGCTATAGTTGAAGGGCTTGAGCGTGGAGAGGGATGGTGGACCAAAGCTCTGTAGTAAAGCACATGTTTTGCAAGTAAGACATTCCAGGTTCAACTCTTGCATCTCCAATTTAAAGGACTTCCATCAGCAGGGCTGTAAAATTGAATCTGCTTGAGGTCGTGGGAAAGCCCTTGCTAGATTGACTAATGGTCTGACTCAGTACAAGGCAAACTCAGTACAAGAATATCTTAGATTCTTAGCTGACTAGGCGAAGGTTAGGGAACTAGTCATTTTCTAATTATTAGGGCTGGGACAGGGCAAAAGGAGGATCAAAGGTTTCTTTCAAGCAGGAAATATTTATACCTCGAACTCAAAGGGGGAAGAAGGAAAATTGCAGTGTTGTCATCGGTAGAACAGAATTGCAAAAGCAACAAGGCTCACCTTCCCAAACCAGGTGATGGAAAGAGCCTTTCCCACATGGTCCATGGAAGCCTTCTCGAAACTGGGGCCTTCCCATTATCTCTAGCCAGCACGCTCATCATCCCCTGGTGCTGGGGATCATAGCTGGGGTAGTCCAATACATCCGGAAGGGACCAGAATGAAATCATTCGGAATGAATCATTTCCATGTGAGCTTGGCCTTATTCTTCCCTTGTTGCTCAATGCTGGCTACATTAAATTCCAACTCCATGTGGTGTCGATGCCTCCAGATGACAAGTCGTCCGTAGCCAGCTACAGCAGCATCCTTGTTCTTGAGCCAGTAATCTGCATAATTTCAACTGATGTTGAGTTCCAGCTTTCTCTGCTACTTAAATAAGTCATCTTTCTCTTCTAATCAGGAGGAAAAACTGAACGCAGATGCCCGAGAACTTCATAAAATAACCACTGATTCATTTGTTTAAAATCTTCCACTCCAAGAGAGGTACATATCAAGAGGTGATGCATTTGAAATTCCTAGAAAGCTCACCAACTCATTAAGAAGAAGGTGCTTACTAGACACCTCCAAGCACTCCACCCCCAATCGCCCCTTTAATACTTTCCAATCCTATTAAGTCAAATCCAAGTGGTTATTGCTGCAAGGAGAAACAGGCTTTTAGTACCTCCTTTTAGCCTAACTGCTCCTACGGTACGTACATCAAAGCAACTATGGGTAAAGCTCCATTTTCAGAAAGGGTGAGTGGAAAACAACACCTGCAACCGGATCGATGCAACTACTTGGAACGCTGGCTTTGGACTTCCCCTCCCATCAGCCCCAGCCAGTATGGCCAATGGTCAAGAATGCCAGGAGCTATCCAGAAGAACTGATGGCCACAAGATTGAGGAAAGCTGGTTTCATTCAACACTTACAGGAACTTGTTCAATTCAACTAAAACAATACTATTAGAAAACAATCTTATTATTTATAGCATTATCCTGCTCTTTAGCCAAAAAGGCTCCCCAGGTGCTTACAAGGACCAGAAATACGACAGTCATTATTGGCTCACTATGAATACACAGGCAAATGTATGAAAAGTAGGTAGTAAAATTAGGATGACACTTAACACCTTGGAATGATGGCCTATACCTGGAAACCCTTGGTATCAAAAGCATGTCCTCTACAACTGAGACATGGCCACCAAGTGAATCAAAAAATTACCTTAGAACAGCCATACCCAACCTGGTTCCCTCCAGAAGTTTGGGGCATTTATTTATTTATTTGATTTGTACCCTACCTTTCTACCAAGAAAAACAGCAAGGATTCTTACAATCATAAATTTAGCTTGATTAAAACAATAATAAAGCTAATGCATTAAAACACAATTAAAAACATAACCATAGAATAAAAACCACATCCAACCCATCAATTCTGCTTACCCACCCAGGGCTGCTTGAATAAAGAGGTATTTGCCTGCCGGTAAAAGGATAGCAGAGAGGGAACAAAACTAGCCTCCCTCGACAGGGAGTTCCACAGCCTGGGAGCCGCCACCAAGAAGGCCCTCTCTCACCTTGCAACCAAATGTGCCTTTGAAGGTGGCAATCTTGAAAGAAGGGCTTCTCCTAAAGATCAAAAGACCTGGGTTTGAACTCCCAGCAGCAAGGCCAATGGTTAAGAATGTGAGAGTTGTACTAAATAATCCCCTTCCAAATTTGAGTTCTATCCAATACTAGTACAATTCAAGTCCCATTCATTTCAATGGGTCTACTCAAAGTAGAACTAACATTGGATACAATCCTTATTTTATAACTCCATACAATAGAAAGGACCCAGACCGCATCACACTTTCACCTTTTGAAATCAATGGAACTTAAGGCAGCCGTGACTTACTTTCCACTCTGATTTCAATGGGAAGAACCATGACTAATCTGTTTTAGATTCAATCCACTGTAGGTATTTTTCGAATGGCATTCATCTCCCTTCCAGTTGAAAACAAAAGAACCTGAGTAAAGTGAGAACAGGATTTGTATATGAATGCACACTATATTATTTATTATTTGCAACTCTATGCATTTGCAACATTTAGATAGGAACCAATATGATTGGGAAGAGCACATCTAAGCAAATTAGCCTTGTCGTATAGCAAAAATGTATGGACAATTAACCTAATTGCTGAGCTGTTCATTGGAAAGCAAATTTGGTTGTACGTTTACTAATAAATATGTGGATATTACAAATAAACATGAGAAATCATATACACCTTTGTATGTAGGGTTCCCCTGGCATTTAAACTATGACCACACTGCTATCCAGTTTCTTTGGACTTTGGATTTCCTTTCCTAAAAGATGGCAGACATCCCCAAAATTTGGCTCAAACAGCTACCTGTGAAGAAATATACATATACAACCCTCAAATAAATCAATGGCTAGGACTCACATTCAAACAAGTGACAGCTTTCCAAAATACGTAGAACAGTAACTCCTAAAGCTGACAGAGTAAGAACATTCAATATATGAAGCACCTATAAGAGCCACAACAACTCATACTCTACTCAAAGATTGGATAACAACTTTCTCCCTTCACCCAAATAAAATCCCCTTGATCAAGGGCTGCACACTTTGCCTGGAGGAAAGAAGCAAGCATGTTAAACTTCGTCACGTACACTTTAATTAAAATAAACACTTGGTGAGTCACCATAGGTGAGTACTCACCTATGGTGAATAAGAACTGCCTCCAAGTGGCATGGCATAACTTTTTTTTAATATACAAAAGATGGCTTAAATCTATTTCCTATTCCCAGCCACAAATGAATTTTAAAAAGTCCATTAAAACAAATGTGGGCTAGTAACTTATTAGGAAGCATTTACAAGTCTGCTTTAACTTGTGATTCTCACCACACAGCTAAAAAAGAACTTGCTTGCCTCAGCCAGAAAAACAGTATGATTATCTTCTCCAATTAACAGAGTGCAAAAAAGTGCTATATTCTCTAATTACTCAGCACTGTGCAAATGCCAGCAGTCCCAAAGGGTAAACCAAACCAAGTACGAAGAAATAAATCATGGAAACATACATTCAAGCATAAGAAATAAATCGTTATCATGTAGATTATGGCACAGTCATCTTCTGTTCATAGGCTTGGAAAGACTTTTTGCAGTGTTGACTAAATCATAGTAGTGATATCAAAAACACTGCTCTGCTTTTTGATCATCCAAGACATCCTTCCCCAATCTGGAGCCCTCCAGATGTTTTGGACTTCAACTCCCATCAGCCCCAGACAGCATGGCCAGTGCTCAGGATCCTGGGAGTTGTAGTCCAACACATCTGAAGGCCAGAAAGCTGATAATCTTGGGACAGGGCTAGGTTTTGACATAACTTAACAAATCCACTGTTTGATTTGGTTTCTCATGAAAGCTGTGCTCTACAAGTTTGCCTTCTATTTTTTAAAAAAACTTTTCAAAGACATCCGCTCTCTTCCATGTCTGTTTTTGAAGATGAGACAAAGCAAAATCCAGATGTGCAGGAAAAGCTGGAAAACACACCTCCGAAAATAAACGTCCACACTGGCTGAGCATGGAAGCAGACTTACAGCTTTCTCCCGTGCATTTTTACTCAAGAGTAAGCCACATATTGTTCAATAAGGCTCCCTGTCATGTAAATATGCATGGAATTGCACCCTGACAACCTTCTCAAGGCAAAACAATAATCACAATATGCAACTAACAACACAGTGAATCCAACACCATTACTTTTTCTTTCTTTTTTCCGGCTTTGGCTAATTGATACTTTGTACACAAAACTTTCCTGGTAGCATTCTGCCAATGGTTCTGGATAAACATTCTGGCACCAGGATGCTTGGCTTATAGCGCACGCGCGCGCACACACACACACACACACACACACACACACACACACGGATTTTTCAAGGATCTGGCTCACAGAAGCCACTAGACCCAGGAGAAGGCGCCTTTCTCATTATCAACATTAGAACAATGGCCTAGAGAACAATAGAGAACACCCCATTCTCTTCTGCCTGCCCTTCCTTCCATTTTCTTTTCAAAAGGCAGAGCAAGTCAGTTCCAAACAAGAGAGAGAACAACCCTCTCCAAGAGTACTTGGGAGAATTTCAAAGGGGGGGGGGAGATTGTGCGTTGCTTAAGTAGCCCAAGCACAGGAACTGACAAATGGCACTTTCAGCCAAGCCTCACGGGAGACCATCCCATCTCACTGAGAACTCTTACAAGAAAATGATAGCGGTTGCACTATCGCAAGCCAGTTATGAAGTGGACTTCATAAACA
Source organism: Elgaria multicarinata webbii (assembly GCF_023053635.1). Taxonomy (NCBI): domain Eukaryota; kingdom Metazoa; phylum Chordata; class Lepidosauria; order Squamata; family Anguidae; genus Elgaria; species Elgaria multicarinata. The sequence goes on from NC_086184.1 coordinate 10,648,103, forward strand.
AGTGGCAAAACACCAGACCATACATGAGGCCATCACCCACACGCATACCAGGTTTCTCCTCTCCACTGTTTTGGTATCTGAGAACTTCACAGCGGACATTTGGAAGACAGAAGTTCCATGTGTCTTTCCCAACATCTTTCGAAATCAGGGAAGTGAGGCGACCGCCCTTCCAGATCACAGTTGGGCCCCGGCCAACGCACAACTTTCTTCAAAGGGTGGATGCTCGGGGAACCAGCCATCCCAAAGGCACAACAACACCGAGTGGACAGTGGACCTCCCCAATGAAAAAGATCAAAGTAGAAGGACCCCAGCATAGAGGTTCAAGCTTATAGGGGTGGGGAGAAAGGCGAACCAAACAGAAGGCAGCCAGAACTTACCCTGGAACCGGAGAGCCTGCAAAGAGCCCGGTGATGGCACGCCTGCTGAAGTCCCAAACTGCTACCCCCACTACAGCTTCCGCTGCCGGAGTGTTTCTGATTCACCATCCAGTCCTCAAGCCCTTTGCGAGCCAGCGAGGCATTCACAGCAAAACTATCACCTGGGCGTTGGTGGGGGGGAAGGGGGGAGAGAGAGAAGAAGAAAGCAAAGCCAGAATTGGACACAATTGCCACACCGGAATTGATGAATCAATCAATCCCACCCACCCCCTTTTTTGGGGGGGGGGCTAAACGACCCACCCCACCCCCAGCCTTAACAAAAAGTGGAGAGGTGGAAAGGAAGGGGGGGTCAGAAAATAGAACCAGCATCAGGGGTATAAAACCTGAGCATCGCTACACACCAAAGAACCCACCGAGCAAAGTTCTAATTTATTTATTTATTTTTAATAAGGTAAGGAAAAGTTAGGGGAGGGAGGGGAGAAGGCAAAAGAAAAAAGAAGAAGAAAGAATTAAAGTTGCTATGTTCATGACTAAAGAAAACCGCTTACCTTCCGGGCTTTCTCTGGGTTTACAAACAGCAGCTAAGGCGATCCATGGGGAAAGAGAGAGGAAAGGGAAAGAGGGGTCAAGACAAGATGGTTAGATCGCAATCTTTTAAAAACACATATATTCCCACACACACACACACACACACCCTGGTAGATCCCTAACAAGATCCACGATCCTTTTCCCTCCCCGCCCACCGGCCTGCTTTTAAACACCCCGCAACTCGGAACTGACCATGTTTCGAGTGAAGTTTTCCCATCTCTCTGCACGAATCTGCCAATGCGATGGCATGGGAGTGCGTTCCAAGTCAGGGCTGAGTTGTTGGGTTCATCGCCTTTCTTTTTCCTCTCTTCTTTTATCTCTCTCTCTCTCTCTCTTCCTTTTCCGCGCAATCTAGGCTCTCAATTCCACGCGGGTCTTTTTATTCCTCCTTTTAGCAATCCATGTGGCCCGACCTTGCCCTTCCGCGGGGAAAGCGGCGACGAAAAAAGACGCGGTGGGCACAGAGAGAGAGCGAGAGAAACGCATAGACGGAGAGAGGAGACACATATGCGCCCATGCAGCCGCCGCAGAAAACAGCTCTCTGCTGGCAGCGCCTTTGCTGCTGCTGCTGCTGCTGCGTCTCACTCTCCCGTCTTCTCCTCTCTCTTTTTTCCCCTTCTTCCCAAAGACAGAGGCGGTTACAAAAGACCTTACTTCACCCACCAGGGAACATGATTGACACCTCATTGAGATTAGACCACTTGCAGGCAGCCTCTGGATTCCTATTGGCGCGAGGCGGCACATGAAAGGGAAGAAGGATCCTTTTGGAGTCTCCCAAAAAAAATAAAAGGAGCAGCGGCAGCAGCGGCGGCGACTTTGGTGTATTTCATTTCCAGCCAGGCACAAGCAGCAGAACTCAGAGCCATAGAGGGAGGGCTCCTTTCCACAGATGGCTTTCCTTGCTGGGATTTGGTTGCCGCTCACTGGGTTGGTTTGTCGGTTTGTCTTCTTCTTCCTACCCCCCCCCCTTTTCCTCCATCAACTTTTGGGAAAACGCTCGATTCAGCACATACCCAGGGTGGAGTAGTGGTTAGTGCGTTGGGTCAGGACAAAATATAATCCACGCAAGTGCTTTTTATCAGTATTCAACTGCGCTGATTGAAGTTGAGGTGCATTACACATTAATTGGAATTAAGAGCATAAGGAGAGCCCTGGTGGATCAGACCGAGGGTCCATCTAGTCCAGCGTTCTGTTCACACAGTGGCCCACCAGCCATCAGCCAGGAACCCAGGGCCAGTGCTACCATAGAAGCCACTCAGGCGGCCGCCTATAGTGCCAAGCTAAGAGGGGTGCCGGGCGCAGTGCAGCACTCACGCACGTTGGCTGTGAGCCGGGCCAGCCCGAGGATTCAGCTGGGCCTGGGCAGGCGAGATGGCGAGATGGACGCTGGGGTGGGAGTGGGGCGGTTCCACGTTCGGACTTCTGGAACGCGCCCAGAAGAGAGAGAGAGAGAATGTATGGGTGAATGGGGTGCATGGGGTCTTTGAGTGAATGCATGTGTTCATGCGTGTGTTTGTTTGGAGTGAGTGATGCTGAGTGTGTGTGCGTGCGCATGTGTGTGTGAGTTGGGGGGGATGATTTGGAGGTGATATTCCTATTAAATAATGCATTTTAGACCCATAGACGTTCCTTTCCAATTTGTTTGCTGTAATTGGCATGACGTATTTCTTGCAATTTAAAATAAAATTAGCAGTTTCAAGTTTTGTTCTTCTTATTTTTTCCAGGAAACATCTGTTCTTAAAAATCAAAGTTGGCATTTGGGGGGGTGTGAAAGTAGCTCACCTTGCCTAGGGCGCAAAATAGTCTGGCACCAGCCCTGCAGGGACCAACAAGGCAGGACATGGTGCAACAGCACAGCACCCTCCCACCCATGTTCCCCAGCAACCGGTGTCTATAGGCTTACTGCTTGATACTGAAGGTAGCACATAACCATCAGGACTAGTAGCCAAAGCCCCTTGGATAACACCTTTAGAGTTCTGATTGAACCCCAGAGTGGATTCACTGCCCCACTGGCATCGCGCCACCAGCCTCCACTGTCACTACTGCTTCCAACAGTACTGAACTGGATGAGCTAATGCGTAACTATGCATAAGGCAGCTTCCTTTCTGCAATTTGGAAAGACCCAGCCCAAGTCAAGACCCAGCAAAACACTCGTGTACAGGTTGTCCTTCACAACTCTGGTCAGCATTGGACCACAAAACCAGATGTTCTGAGAGCCTTTTCTTGGGGATGGGGGGGGGCATTGTACCCAATGAACGGTGGTCCTCAAATGGCAATCACGGTGAAATTTGGGGCAGATGCATTTCCTAACTTCCGGGGCAGATCCATGCTACTAGACTTCGGTACCTAATGAGGAAATGAGGGAGCAGTGAGGTTCTTTTCATCATGTGTTGGAACAATGCAAATCACGAGCTTATTAAGCACGCTGTGGCAAATTGCTGCTTTAAGAACTGTCAGCTGGATTCAAACGGAGCCACCCTGCAAAGGAGCAAGGCTGGGTTTGGCAACAGGCACACAACCGAGGTGCTCAGTAGTGCAAAGGAAGTTGCCTTCTACCAAGCCAAATCCCTTGTCTGTCTATCTTCATATTCTCTATAGCAGCTCTCCAGGATTAGAGACAGTTTTTCCCAGTCCTACCTAGAGATGCCAGGGATTGAACCTGTGACTTTTGGCCTGCAGAACATGTGCTCTACCTAAAGCCTCATAGAATCATAGCATAATAAAATTGGAAGAGGCCTATAAGGCCATGGAGTCCAAACCCCTGCTCAGTGCAGGAATCCACATTAGAGCATACCTGACAGATGGCTGTCCCGCTGCCTTTTGAAGGCCTCTAGTGTGGGAGAGCCCACGACCTCCCTAGGCAATTGGTTCTATTGTCATACTGCTCTAACAGTCAGGATGTCCACCTGGAATCAGGTTTCCTGTAAGTTGAGCCCATTATTCCGTGTCCTGCATTTCTTCTCTTTAAGAACATAGGAAGAGCCCTGCTGGATCAGACCAAGGGTCCATCTAGTCTAGCATTCTGTTCACACAGTGGCCAACCTGCTGTTGACCAGGAACCCAGAAGCAGGACACAAGTGCATCAGCACCCTCCAACCCATGTTCCCCAGCAACAGGTGTACACAGGCTTACTGCCTCAGAAATACTGCCTTATGCCAAATCAGACTGGTGGTTTGTTTAGCTCAGTATTGCCTACAAGACGGGTGTTGACCCTCAGGCCTGTGGGGTGAATCAGGACCAGCCGGGGTCCCAAACCGGCCCTCCTTTTTGCGACTCTTCAGGATTTCAGACCAGGATGGATCCCAGGCCTACCTGGGGAGGCTAAGGATAGAACCTAGGATTGTTTGCATGCAACATATGTCCTCTAATACTTCCTTTTGTGGTAGAGCCGTATATTTGACGCAGACAAAAGGAAGGACGCATTTATATAATGCATGTATGAAATTCCCTGGCAGAAGATGTGCTAAGTGTGGCTGGCTTTTATTTATTTATTTATTTATGCTATACATATATCGCTTCTCATTTGAAGCAAATCCTGAAGTGGTTTACAATAGGATACAAACAAACAAAGAACAGCCGCACACATACACACTCATTCACGTACACAATAGTACCATGAGTACAAAGTACGATACAAAGGCAGCTCATGACTGGGGGGAAGCAAACAGATACATTTTCAGTCAACACCTAAAACATGTCAGCATTGAGGCCGGGTGGACATCCTTCAGGGCAGAGATCATTCCACCGCAGGGAAGGCCCATCTCTGTGTGGTCGCCAAATGAAAATCGGTAGAGGGTTAGGCAAATTTTACTCCAACCTTTCCTGACCTGACATCCTCGAGATACCTTGGACTACAAATCCTATCATTTCCTGCCAGCATGGCCATTTGATACTACAAATGGGGGAGGGTGGATTTTTCTTAGCAGCCATATATAGTTCCCTGTTGTAATGCAAAGTATTCCGAGGTGGCTTAGCCTTGAGTGGGCCATTAAGAGCCATTGACTTTACAAAAGACCTGCTCTTGGTGGAGGAGGAAAGTACTAGAACGGGTTCTGATATTGATCAACGCAGTTCCCTGCATTTTTGGACTCCCCTTGGAGGGGGGTAGCTATGGAGACTGTCATGATTATTATTTTTTGCCCCTGTATCACTGCTGAAGCTGCTACTAATGTGTCCCACAAGGGGCTTGGATCCATGCTGGATCAGACCAAGGCTCCATCTAGTCCAGCATGCTGTTCACACAGTAGCCAACCAGCCATCGGCCAGGGATGAACAAGCAGGACATGGTGCAACAGCACCCTCCCACCCATGTTCACCAGAAACTGGTGCACCCAGGCTTACTGCCTCAAATACTGGAGATAGCACAAATCCATTACGGCTAGTAGCCGTGGGTAGCCTTCTCCTCTGATTGGAATCCACCAGGGGAAGAGCCTTCAGCGTGGTGGCCCCCCTCCTGTGGAATTCCCTGCCTCTGGAGGTCAGGCAGGCCCCAACCTTGTACTCCTTTCGGCGCCACCTGAAAACATCTTTATTCCAAGAAGCCTTTCTTTAACATGCAGCCTTGGATTTCTGATTTTTGCTTCTTTTTAGATTTTGTTTTAACTGTTTTATTCTGTTTTTATTTTCATTTTACCTTGTACACCGCTCCGAAATTTTTCAATGGGGAGCGATATATAAATATTCTAAATAAATAAATATAATAAATAAATTTATCCAACCCCCTTTTGAAGCCATCCAGATTGGTGGCCATCACTACGTCTTGTGGTAGTGAGTTCCATTCCCAGCTGGGGATGATGGAAGCTGTAGTCCAACCCATCTGCAGGGCACCAGATTGGGAAAAGCTTTCTCTCTCCCCCCCCCCCCTGCATTTTTTATGCTGAATTAATTTATTCTGCTCTTGGTTTTATTGTATGAAATTTATTTTGGTCATTTGCCCTGTTTTGTACTGCTGTTTTATGTATGTTCTGAACTTTTTTCATCTCCCTCCTAGAGTTTATTTTATAAAGAAGAGTGGGATGTACATTTTTAGATATTTTAAAATAAATATACACAAACTACACATCCTAAGTGCACCTCCGAAGTTACCTCTTCTGTCATTTCACATGTTGTGTGGGCCTAAGCCAATGTCATCATTTGTGGGTCAAAAGTTGTGTTCCCTCTCACAGCTTTTGAAGAAAGCATTTGCAGATACAATGTGTTAAACCACAGAATTATCAGCCATTTTTTTTAAAAAAAAATACCCTTGTAGCTGGTCATTACTTTTCGTATTATGAAAATTATATCTCCTTGGGGGGAATTCAGCTAAGAGAGATAAAAGAGAAGCAGAATGCTTATGAGTTCAAAAAAATCTATTTTTTCCATTTATTAATTTATTTATTTTTTAAAAAAAACGGAAGATGGAGGTTTTACTACCCACGATGGCTTCAAGTCACACTATGCAAAAGAAAACTGGAAACAGCCTCTGGCCAAAACATTCCAATCTGTCCATTTCCAAAAGTCCAAAGCATTTGGATCTAGAGCTCACCTGGAAGAAGGAGAAGGAAGAGATTACGCAATGATGTGCAATCTAATGCTTTGATTTTTAAGATCCCTTTGCAGTGCACAATCATTCCTGAGACAATAAATAAAGTACAGGAAACCGTCATGAACAATGATGTTTGCTGTCCCTGATATTTCAATAAGAGATGATGTGATCCTGTCCGAGGATACTCCTGGGATGCTTCCCATTGCTTCCCCTTCTCTCCCCATTGACAAAGGCTATAAAGTTTTAACGCGGTTTGCCAAGAGGAAGGGGCAAAAGGAATAGGTAGATCAGGAGTGTCAAATCTCTTTTATTATGATAAACCAGCAACTGCAGGAGGCTATATAGTGTTGTCTCCACAGAGTTCTTTAAACATCATCTGGATTCCTCCTCCAAGACAAAAAGGGGCTAGAACCAGGAAGTCTGGTAGAACTCTCTGCACCTCTGGGATCGAGTGGTCCTTTCTGCTCTGCAGTGCCACCTGGCTAGTGGCAGGAGAGGAGTACTGCAGATCATCATCCTAATATGAGGCTCGATCTACACCAAGCAGGATATAACACTTTAAAAACATTATGAAAACGGTATATGTAATGTGTCCTGGGCCTGAACTGTTGTCATAACCATTATAAACCATTATAAGCAGTAGTGTAGATCCTGCCTGAGTTGCTAATACAAGAAACACCAACGAATAAACCAGCAATGGCAAAGGCTATCAATGGCTACTAGCCCTGATGGTTGTGTGCTATCTCCAGTATTCGATGCAATAAGCCTGTGTGCACCAGTTGCTGGGGAGCATGGGCAGGAGGGTGCTGTTGCACCATGTCCTGCTTGTTCATCCCTGGCCGATGGCTGGTTGGCCACTGTGTGAACAGAGTGCTGGACTAGATGGACCCTTGGTCTGATCCAACATGTCACTTCTTACGTTCTTATGAATGGGGCAGGAGACCTTTCCTTTTTCGCAGGAGAAAATATGTTGAACGCAAGTCCATCTAAAAACTTCAGACTGCAAATACCGACGTAGAAGAAGCATTCCATCCTGTGTTAAAGAGAAGAATGGGGGAGGATGCCTCTTCCAAGATGATGCATTCTGCAAAGTAAGCAGGCATCATCTTAGAACATAGGATGTAAACATGTGTTTCTGAAGTCTCGGTTTTACTCACGTGACGACTTGCGCAACTTTGATTGACTGATCAATCGATTAAGTTGCTAAAACTTGTATGATTAAGAGACTACGATTTCTTTGATCAGGTGACAGCTCTTCAAATAACCAAACCACAGAATGCACATCCTCATGACAGAAAATGCCAAACACATGCTGCCAGTTTATTATTTTATGATTGGGAGAGTGGTGCAAATTTCACCTTCTCTTTCTCTGGTTCCCGTTCCTAATAACGGGCAAACAAGAAAGCAATTTCCGCCTTCTTCCAAACACATCTACATACATGTTTCACTACAACTAATGGCTCCTATTTTTAATGAGCATATAAGACTTCAGAGTGTGGTATTTTGTGTGTGTGTGTGTGTGTGTGTGTGTGTGTGTGTGTGTGTGTGCATTAAGTTAACTCTGGCACACGTTTAATGTTCCCATCCCGAGATGAGAACAGGTTTATATTGCATCGAGGTTCAAAAGGGTTTCTTTTAACGTCAGCTCTTTGCAAGATTTTTAGTGCGCTCGGCCCTAATGAAAGGGCAGTGGGGGAAAAACAACAGCCGCCCGATCCGCCTGCGTCACAGATTTCAACTCTTCGAAAAATTCCACTGCGGTCACAGGGTTAAATGAGAGGCCCCTTTAATCATTATTACAGTTTTATGAATGGTGTGTTTTACTCTGATACTTCACTTCTTAACATGTGCCATTGAAAAGGGGAGGGGGGAAGGAAAGAGACAAAAGACTTTGTGTATCTGAAAGATCCTGTGGTTATGAAACCTCATTGTAATTTTACTGTGCCCCCCTCCCCACTCAAATCCTCTGAACTCACTTGGTTTTAACATCGTTGAGTCTTAATTCCATTGAAGATCCCAAGGCAAATACAGAGCAAAGGCCCTGGGATTTAACTATACTAGGGATGGGCAATTTTAGGCCCTCCTGATGTATTGGCTTAAAACTCCCATTATCCCTATCCAGCATAGCCAATGATGAGGGATGATGGGAGCTGTAGGCCAAAACCAGAGAAGGCTATTGGCTCCGGTGTCAGTGGAACAGTAAATCCATGCCAGAATTCAGTCAAAACTTCAAAGAAGCAATCCAAGATGCTGAACCCATCTGGGGACTAGGGTCCGACACCTTGAATAGTTCCTTTAAAGTTCTGGCTGGTACTGACTGAAACCCGGAATGAATTCATTGCCCCAACAAAATTGAAGCCACCAGCTTACACTGGCCGGAACATCTGGAGAGCCAGACATTGCCCACCCCTGAACTATATGTTTCTTGTTTCCTCAACATTCCTTTCTTCCATGGGCTGCACATCCTCCTTTCCCATTCTTGGACTTCTTCTCTAACTCTTCCCCCACCCCTCCATGGGTTAGAAAAAACTGTCAGAAATTCCCCATCCTCAGGCTACAGGTTGTCTTCCTCTAGGGCTCTCACTTTCTCCATCTTGGATTGCAACTCCAATTTAAACTCTAAAAACTATTTCTAAATTTGCATCTATGCATATAAATTAGCACATGCAAATTTTATGCAAATCATCATTTTTTGTCCTGGTTTTTGGCGATGCATGTATTCATTTTGGGTGGTACACGAGTGCCCAACTTAGCTCAAAGTAGTGCCCAGGTGATCTCCTTTCTAAACATTGACCTAACCCAGACATGCTTAGCTTCAGCAAAGCTGCCTTCAGACCACGCCTTGGGGCCATAGAACCATTGAAAGAAGGATTCCCAAAAATTGTAATGTGCCTTCAGACCATGCCTTGAGAACATAGAAACAAAGACAAAGAAAACAAGGCTTCCTAAACTTTATAATGGAGAGCTTTCCCAAGTATAAATAAACACAAAACAAAGGGAATTCAATAGGTGGGATTTGCTTCTGATCCTCTAAAGACCAAGAGAACAGAGATGGAGAATGTTGTTTTTCTCTAAGGGCTCCAAGAAAGGGACTCCAGGAAAGACCATTATGCAATAAAAATTAATAAAAAGACAATCCATTGTATCTCTAGCACCATCTATTCACGCAATCTGTAGGCACATGCTGAATGGGATATGGGGAAGGTTGTTGTACACTCTGACTTCTGACTCAATCAAGACAGAAAAATGTACCATCAATAATCTCATTAGTAGGGCTATCACCTGATTAAAGCAGTCTTTGTCAGTTAATTGTAGGACTTTCAAGCATTTCATCAATTAGATTAAACTCCCAGTAATTGATAGGATAATCTTCAAAGGTAGTAAAATTGTGACACCAAGGAAACTCCAAAATGAAAGATCCTTTAAGGAGACAAGCTTGACATCCTGACAATAGTTTAATCAAAATATTGTTAATGCAGCCGGAAACCGCTGTACCTGCTGGTTGCCTTCATGCCCTGCTGTGGGCATCCTAGAAGTATCTGTCTGGCCACTGCTAGAAACAGGATGGTGGCTTACTGGTTTAGTAACTTGGAATTCCAAGAATCCCTCTGAACACTGCTGCAATTCTCACAGTAGCTGGGGGCGGGGGGGGGGGTGAGAGAGAGAGAGAAAAGAAGCTTCCCAACAACAACATATTGTTTCCTGTTGTGATGCAAAGTTTTTTAGGGCCTTGGTATTGAATGGGAAATGAAGACCTGTTAGCTTTATAAAAGACCTGCTTCTGATGGAGATGAAAACTGTTAGAACTGGTTGGTTGATAAGTATCAACACAGCTGCTTGAATTTTTGGACTCCCCTAGGGATATGGTCCAGGGGAGAAAACAGGGCCAGTGTCAAGGGTCATCATGGTTGGGTACCTCCAAGGGTCCACATCCCAGCAGGGGCCCACTGACAAGATCCCACAGGACATTCTCCTCCTCTTCATCATTGCAACCTGTTCACCGGCCTTTTGCTCTGGCCCAGACAATGGTGGTGGTGAGGAGAAGCCGGAGGTGCAATGAAGGCAAAGAGGAGGTGGAGGCACAATAGCAGCTGGTGACAATGGTGATGAGAAGGTACATAGACTCACGTAGGAACCCAAAGGCCCTCCAAAACCTGGAGCCGGCACTCATGATGAACACCAGCACTGCACTTTAATGTTTACCACTACACCACTGGGAACAACCGGAGTATCATACAGTTTCCACTGATGACCAAGTACTCTGATGGTCTGTATGGGCAGTGTCATTTCCCCCAAGGCTCATAGAGATTTGCTAACCAGCTGAGGGAGAAGAAAGAAAAGTAAAGAAGTGAGAAGAAAAAAAATTCTCCATAGGGAAGGAGTTGTGATCATTCCTCTTTAGATATTAATTACTTATTTGTTCAAGAAGTTGCAATGGTAAGAATTTAGGTACTCCTAGGGAGACAGGAACTGCAGAGGGTGATCTCACCCAATTGGGGATCACATAGAAAGTGGGATGATGTCAGAATAGTCTGGTTTGTCACAGCAGCCACCACTATTTTGAATATTCAGGGCACAGCAGGGACACAGCGTAGTTTCTCATTATGTGCGAACCCTGGGAGGGTGGGGTGTTGGGCTGGTTGACAACTCACCCAAAACCTTAAAACAACCCATATGTTTTAGGTGGCTTGTCAACCATCCCAACAACCCACCCTTGCCAGGGTCACACGTAATGGGAAGCTATGGTGCACCCCTACCATGTTCTAAATATTCAAAATGGCAGCTGCCGCAATGAGAATCCTCACAGAGAAATTCATCCATGCTGATGTCTCGTCACGTTTCAAACAGCTCAACAACACTATGTAGACAGATTTGGCTCTATGACAGCTTGACTTTGAGGAAAGTGAGGGCAATTGAAAACGAGAGTAACTGAAGCAGTCGAAACATGTAAGAGAAAAGTTTTGCCAATATGCGAAAATGTCATCAGGGAGAAAAGGTAGGGTCACTTCTCAGCACTGCAGAAAACGTTTGCAAAAAAAAATCAAGAACGTGTTTTGCTTTAGCACCACCTCCATTCAATCATGCGTAGGACCAGTGTACAGGAGATATTTCTCTAAAGTCACACAAGCCACCCGATTATCCCATGTGTAGGATGGGCTAAAAAGCCAGAAACTCCAGGGCAATTCGGATCAGAAATGTTTTTATTTGAGTTTGTTTCCCCCTTCCTGCAAGTATTTTGCTGAAATGAAATTTCCTCCCCTAACTTAATGTTATTTGCTGAGGAAGTAGAAAACTAACTTTCGCCAGTAATCATGCACAGTTTTTTACATTGAAAACAAAAGGCAGCAGAGGAGAGAGCAGAGTGGGGAGGAAACCCAGCAGTTCCAGGACTTCAATAATCCTTTAGCATCTAAAGAAATGACAAGGGAGGAAGTTTTAATATAGATGAGGGAGGGGGGGTTATTTGCATTTCTTAACAATAAGGGTGGCTTATACTCCACCTGGTGTCTTTTCTCACATCACCTTTTATGAGCTTCTCTCTGTGACAAGTATCTTTGTACAGAGGGTTTCCTCTCGCTCCCCCTTCCCTCCCCCCCACCCACATCTAACTCTCTACCAGGCTTCAGTATACAAGCACAATGGAAGCATTGAAAGAAGAACAGTAGGACATCTCCTTTGATCTTATGTTCTAATAACTTGTGTATGTTTGTGTCCAAAAACAATGCTCCGAGGGTGTTTTCTTCCTCCTTCTCTCGTGAACTGTTTGCGTGGTTGCCTCTGCTGCCTCTAAAAGGAAAGGAATTTTCATCACCGGGCAAGAGTTAAAACATTTAATTTTAGCCCCCCCCCCCAAAAAAATGTGTGTGTGTGTGTGTGTGTGTGTGTGTGTGTGCGCGCGCGCATTTGTGCATGTGTCTTAAGTGTGCGAGAGGCATGTAAACAAGAGACTGCAAACACTCCTCCTTGCTTTGATGTGTCCCCCAGCCCAGACCAACAGCAGATGTAGGAACGGTTCACACATGCGTGTCTGCCACTTAAGGACAGCAGCATCACGCAGCGACAAAACATGTGGGAAACGAGCCACAGCAGATCCGAACACCACAGGTATGACTTTCAGGTTGCCGTCAGTTCAAATGTCCAACTGCAAGTCACTGAGTGTTGAGAGATCAAGTGATAGACTTGCATTTGTGAAACTCACCCATCCGCTCAGTCAAAGCAGCGATGGGCCTCCTTTTCCTCCCTGTTGATTAGGGTGACCATATGGAAAGGAGGACAGGGCTCCTGTATCTTTAACAGTTGTATTGAAAAGGGAATTTCAGCAGGTGTCTGCCACGACACAGGCTCTGAACACCAGACCCGGCCGCAGCTACTCCCTGCTCAAGCCAAGCACCACCGCTTGATACGCCTGAGGCAAGGGATAAAAACCACCTTCCTCCAAACCATGTGGAGAAGGGGGTTAAAATGGAGAAGGATTTTGCTATATATAAAATAAAACACTGTGAGTTATATGTGCTGAGGTGAATGATTGTCAGAGTGGGTGTTAAATAAGTAAACTTTAGATGATAAATGCCAAACAGACACGTGGGATTTTTGTGGTAGTTTAAAAACAAAACAATCAAAATTTATTTTCAAAAGTACACAAGCTTTGTTTCAAATAAACCATTTAAAAACCTTTTTGAAACCTGTCATACAATCCTTTCACTCATTCACATATGCACTTTCCTTTTTCTCACACAATCACTCTTGAACTTTCTTTATTATCAGTATTGATTAATATACTTCCACTACGTGCACACCACACTCTAAAGACACCACTCTTTACACTGACTCTCAAATTTCCCAGAACTTAAGTACCCTAAACACAGAGAGCACTAAAGACTCTAAGAGTACCTAACAAGTCCCCCACAATCCCCTCAGTCCTTCCCTTATATATCACTCCTCCCCCCTCCCAAGACATTCTAACTCCGCCCACTCAGGCCAACATTCTAAAAACCACAGACTTACAAACTGCAGACATACATTTGGGAACTGACTTTGGGGTATAACGCCACAGTGTCATTTGTATATATGGAGAACCTGGTGAAATTACCTCTTCATCACCACAGTTAAAGCTGTGGCCATCTTTTAAATCTGGTCACTCTAGTATAGCTCCTACAGTTTTAACTGTGGTGATGAAGAGGGAATTTCACCAAGTTCTCCATATATACAAATGACACCTGCTGAAATTCCCTTTAAAGATACGGGAGCCCTGTCCACCTTTTCATATGGTCACCCTAAACACTGTTGATGTGTCTTTCTTTTAAAAACAAAAGAAATCACGGGCCGCTTTACTCCCTTCCCATTTTCCCTTCTTGGAAAATGCTGGCCATTCAGCAACAGCAGCAGGCACTGAGTTCTCATTGTGGCCGCTCTCCAACTTCCATCTTGGTCCCCCCATGGCCCTATTTCCCCCACAATGCAATGGGACTTCCCAGTGGCCAAGATGGTGGCCAAAGATCCAGCCACAGCAAATGCTTAGTCTCTGCTGCTGCCTCCGAGCAGTAAAAAAGTTTAAAAGAAAGGGGGGAGCAGATCGGTAAAGCCAACACCACCATAAGAACATAAGAAGTTCCCTGCTGGATCAGACCAAGGATCCATCTAGTCCAGCACTCTGTTCGCACGGTGGCCAACAAGCCATTGACCAGGGAACAAAGCAGGACATGGTGCAATAGCACCCTCCCACCCATGTTCCCCAGCAACTGGTGCACACAGGCTTATTGCCTCAAATACTGATGGTAGCACACAACCATCAGGGCTGGTAGCCATTGATAGCCTTTGCCTCCAGGAACTTATCCAACCCCCTTTTAAAGCCATCCAGATTGGTGGCCGCCACCACATCCTGTGGTAGCGAATTCCTTAGTTTCAGTATGCACTGTGTGGAGAAGTCCTTCCTTGGGAGAGGTCTGTCACCACCAGTATGTTCTCTTAAAGAAAACAGAAGAGAAACATCAACAGGCAGAAACAACGAAGAGCCTGGGAAACCTTAAAAATAAACACATTTATTCTGACATAAGCTTTCTTCGACTACAGCCCACTTCATCAGATGCATCAAATAGTTTTTATATATAGTACATACGGCATGGGGGAATTAAGTGGTGAGGTCAGAAGGGTATGAAATGCAGAAAGTGACGATCACATCAGCAACAGTGGGCATTCACAGTGCAGTTGTTTCCGATAATGCAAACATTCTGGCATTGGGTAAGCCAATGTAGTATGATAATCTTGTGCCAGGATTAATGTGCTAGTCTTTCAAGGTGGCGCAAGAACCTTTGCTGGTTTTGCTGCAATAGACAGGGCTACCTCTTGGAAATCAACAGCTGGGAATGAATGGCCTAGGATAGGAAAGACAAGGGGAATGTGTGAGGGGCAGGCATTTTACAGAGAGTGGAGAGGTCAGAGAAATCTGCAAAAGAATCTAATGCGTTTGGATTTTTAGGAATCCAACCAGCAGATTCTGAAGCAGACCAGCTCACCCCGTTGGGTGGAGTCCATGGGCTTGTGGGCTGTTTTCCCAAAGTTTGGGAATTTTGCACAAATTTTGCGCAAATTTTTTTTTAAAAAAAATGGCCATAAATGCACATTTCTCCCATAGGCTAAAGCTTGAAAATGTGCATTTAGGGGGAATTTGCACATTTGTGTAGTCCAAATTTGCACAAATCCAGAAACTGGAAAAAATAATCCAGGTTTTATTGTTGTATTTAAAGTAATTTAATGTGTTTTAGTATTAGTTTGGATTAATGTTTTTGGGGTTTTTTTTGCTTTTATTGTATATGTCAGCCTAAGTCCTGAATGGCTGTGTGCTACCTCCAGTATCAGAGTGAGTAAGCCTATAAACACCAGTTGCTGGGGAACATGGGTGGTAGGGTGCTGTTGCAATCATGTCTTGCTTGTGGGCTCATGGTCAACAGCTGGTTGGCCATGGTGTGAACAGAGTGCTGGACTAGATGGAGCCTTGGTCTGATCTAGCTTGGCTCATCTTATGTTTGTATGGTTATTGGGTGACTCATAATTTAAATGAATGAATGAAAAATGATAGAATAAGCCAATGTGGTGTAGTGGCTAGAGTGTTAGACTGGGCCTCAGAAGGTCCAGATTCTAGCTCCCACTTGGCCATGCACTATACAACCATCCTATTTTACTTTAGGAGTATCGATAGACTACAGTCCATTTTCTTTGTGGTCAATTATTGCTTCCTATATGAATAAGTAATTTATTGTAATGGGCTTTGTCAAGATGTGGGTGAAATAGTTTGACTCATTAAAAGGACTCTTGATTAGAATAAGCATAGGCATGAAAAATCACTATGTCTATCCCTAATCTCGACATACATTCAAGACTAGACTACTGCAATGCTTTATATGCATTGCCCTTGATAACAGCCTGGAAGCTCCAGCTGAGTAGGCTGGATTCCCTGAAATCCCATTAAACCAGGCAAAAGCATTCTGCTCAACACACACAGTTCTCCAAGCTGCTCAGACCAGTGAACAAGCTTGACCTGGCCTGGCCTCTTCATCCTAGACCGGCATCAAGGGTCAGCATGGTTGGATTCCTACCAAGGCCCCACACTATCGTGTTTTTCAGAAAACTCCTGCTTTCGTTGGGAGACAAATGATGAGGCCTGCTAGATAATCCACAAAGCTTTTATTAAGCAGCAAACATCTCTTCTACCAGAAGAGAGTCTAATCTCTAGGAAACTTCCCCCTAGGCAAAACTATGCAAACTAAGCGAGACAATTGTCTGACCAAGGAGAACAGGAAGCCCCTCCCCAAACGCCCGTAACTTCAGAGAGCCTGGTGCGGAGGCAGGTTCTGGAGCAATCCTAGTCGGACTGACTTTCTCACGCCTTCCTTCCGCTCCATGCATTTTAGCTTCCAGCGGACCCTAGCATCAGCTAGCTTGTTGGGGCGCTCTCCTCTGGAAGAAAGCTCACTTCCCACTGAGTGTGTGAGATTTGGCCTAGAGGAGATAAGCTCTGGAGCGGGCTGACTCCCAGCTGGTGAATCGCCCGTGAGAACTTTCTGCCCCACTGGTAGAGGCTGGCTGGTGTCTGGTGCCGCTGCCTCTAGGTCTGAATCTGATTCTGATTGATTACCTGAAACACCTTCTCCCAAAACAGGGGCAGTAGGGTAAGACATGACACACACCCTGGCCAGGGGCCCATTGACAAGAGCCACCTGGACCTGCTCCTCCTGTTCTCCATTTCAATCAGTTTGTTCACTTGCCTCTCATTCTGGCTCAGACAACAGTGGTGATGACACAGAGCAGCAATAGATGCGACTGTCTGCAGGCTCACTGAATCCTTGCCTTAAGCAACCAAGTGGGAGCAATAATGAGAAAGAGGAACAATAGCAGCTGGTGGCAATGGGAGTGAGAAGGTCCATTGAGGGTGTCTTGACCAAAAGCCCTCAAAAATCTGGAGCTGGCACTACTGTTGGTGTAACGTACTTTTCTTGGCTGGAAGTGAGCTGATCTTCCTGAAATTCCATTCTTTGGCCAGCGTTGGTTGATGAATCCTGACTTGATATCTCTTTGATCACCAATTCAAAAACTGCTACGTGCTCAGATCCTGTTGCTAAGACTTGGGAGAAGAGATGTAGCTCAAGGGCAGCAGAGCAGATGTTTTGCCCACAGAGCGTCTCGGATTCAAACCTCCCTGGAATCTCCAATAGCAGGATATGGAAAGACCTTTACCTACAATCCTGGAGAGCTGTCACCAGCCGAAATATACAGTGACACAACATAAGGCAGGTCTCAGTATGCCTTTGTGCCTAGATTTCTACCTAAATATAAATGGGCGAAAGAGTGTGAACAAGCTCATTATGGATCATCAAGCTGGAGCTGCAAGAGCATCAGTGTCCCCACCTGACATTCTACACCATGTAGACAAGGTTCCACGAAACCAGCTAAAGCAACCCCGGCTTGGCTCGTCTCTCCTCCGCTTTGTAAGAGCAAAACTGCTTTGAAGGCATATTTTTTCATTACAGCAGAGCTTGCTAGAACCAGCCTCTTGTACCGAAAAGAGGTTTACGTTGCCTTGACTTCCTTCTCTAAATTCAGTGCAGATTCTGAGCCTAGGGTAGATATCTGACCTTCTAAGACAAGGGAGGGAGGAGGGGAGGGGGGGAAGGCAGCCATACATTTAGGGTATACAAAATAGATGACCTGACTATTCTTCTTGTTTCTAAGGGGAGTCCAATTTTGTTACAGAAAAGTCTACCAGTTCATTCCTTTCTGGAACGAAATGGCATCTTTCCCCAGCCTCATGAAACACACACACACACACACACACACACACACACACACACACAGAGAGAGAGAGAGAGAGAGAGAGAGAGAGAGAGAGTCTACAGATTAAGACTTTTCAACTGTCTCATCAGGAAAGCACACACACAATATTAAAAAGCAGGAAGCGATGCTGTACTTTCAGAATTATGTACCAAAGATGACCCAGGAGGCTCTCTGAGCCAAAAAAATGAATTAAAATCCAGAACACAAGACATTTGTAATACAATATAATAAAGGGAAAGTCGATATAATGTTTTCTTTCTTCCCCTTTCTCCCCCCACAACGCTGCAAAGGATGTGGAATTAATTCCCATGCTCTTGAAAGCAAAATAAAAACACTGTTAAGAGTCAGATGGGGTAGGAAGAAAAGCAGGGCAAGGCAGGCACTCCACTCCACATTTAGGGTGCTGTTTTTGTTTTATTTTTATTCTCAGGTTCCCCCCCCCCCTTTCCAGATCTGCAAGGGCTCAGGCTGTGCGTTGAATCAGGGGACCTGCGCCTTACACCAAGTCTTGTCTCCGACACATTCAGCACCAACCACGCCGAATGCAAACACAATTAGAGCATTCAGGATAAGACAGTAGGAGATTCCCTTTGATGTCGGGATAAATTGAGAATCTGCATGGTTTTGTCTGAGATGACAACCGTCCCAGGTTTTCTAATGGGTATCTAATGGTAAAAGAGAATTTTATGATGCTCATTAATTACCAAACTGTCATGTGCTCCTGGCAGAAAGAAAGTAATCCTCTTCCCCCAGATTAGACAGCCACCACAAAGGACTTCAAAGAACTTGCAGTCCCCTCCCCTGAGAACTGCCTTGCGTAAACCTCCACAGTTCTAATGAAAAGCAGGGGAACAGTTGACAAACCCTTCCTGTTACATGAGCAGCATATTTCGACTGGCAGCTGAGGTATTATTCTTTAGCCAGTTAACGGGGGGGGGGGGACGGAGGGAGGGAGGGAGAGAGAGAGAGAGAGAGAGAGAGAGAGAGAGAGAGAGAGAGAGAGAGAGAGAGAGCACAGAGACAAAACTTTTTGCAGGCATCCAATATGTTCCAAAATGCACACTAGACTTTACAAGCTGTCTTGATGACACAAAGGTTCTTCTTGTTTGAGCCTTGAGGATTTGGATGGTGGTGATGAAAAAGGAGGTGCCGGTAGTGATCTTGCTTGAAGCTAGATCTAGTTGGCTTTCAGAGACTAGGGGCCGGAAAGTACAAGGGCCTGGTCTAGGGAGGCCGTGACTCCCGCTTTTGCAGGGGACAGTCCGTTATTTAAAGGCCTGCCAGAGGACAGTCTGCTTTTCAGAGGCATCCTCTATTTCAGGGTGGGCAA
Organism: Elgaria multicarinata webbii; assembly: GCF_023053635.1. Classification (NCBI taxonomy): domain Eukaryota; kingdom Metazoa; phylum Chordata; class Lepidosauria; order Squamata; family Anguidae; genus Elgaria; species Elgaria multicarinata. The sequence continues at coordinate 10,667,250 of NC_086184.1, forward strand.
TTTGTGGCCCCCTGCAGATGTTCTGGCCTCCACTTCTCATGATAGGTGTGGTGGGGAGGGTTGTATACAATATTTCATTCACACCTACCTGAAATTAGAGGAGGAGGAGGAGGAGGAGGAGGAGGAGGAGGAGGAGGAGGAGGAGAGGAAGAGGAAGTCTGTCTATGGCAAGCTAACATACTAGAGTGAAGGATTCTAGCTAGCCTGATATCCTAGCTTTCTATACACACAGCATATTTGACATGGGATAGCATGTCATCCCCCACCAACACGCTTTAGTGTAGGGCTGGGTCACTTGTGACCCTCCAAATGTTTTGGCCAATGAGTTGCCCACCCCTACTTTATTGGCACATTCCCGTTAGGGCTCTATCACATCATTTTTTATGTGTCTGGCTGTGTATGTGTGTGTACAGATAGCCAGCCCAGCGTAACTAGGATAAGGACTCTAGGAAAGGCATCAGCTATACCTTTAGGGTATGAAAGTTTTCTTTTCCATAGTACAATTAGACCTTGTTGCTAAAATTGTGTTTATTTATAAATAGCTTTAACTTTCTCTTTTGGGTTACATCCTGGCAGGGCAAAACTCTTTTCCATTCCCTCTGAAGCCTTAATAGCATCATTAGTTAATGAACAGCCATAAAAATAAATACAATCACCTTTTCCCATTTGTGATGCTCCTTGTGAAAAGTCACAGGGGCCTCTTCACATGGTATTTCGAGTCAACAATTGCATAACTTACGTTGCTCTTATCCATTGCTGATGCATCTACTGGCCAATTTCTACCAGGGCAAAATTCAACATTTTACCTTGCCCTTCATGGCAAATTACAACACTTGCCAGAGTGATCATATCTCACCAACTCTGAAAGAGCTCCATAAGCTAGCATGTTTATTTTTTGGCACAATGAAATATGCCTCTGGGCTCATCTACGCCAAGCAGGATATTCCACTATGAAAGCGTTATGAAAGCGGTATATAAAAGGCAAGAGCCACACTCCTGTTTTACGGCGGTATTGAAGTGCACTGACAACTGTTGGGGCCCATTGACACGTATCATATACCGCTTTCATACCACTTTCATAGTGTTATATCCTGCTTGGTGTAGATGCGTCATGGGCCCCAACAGTTGTCAGTGTACTTCAGTACCACTATAAAGCAGTAGTGTAGTTCCTGCAGTGCACTTCAATACCACTATAAAGCAGGAGTGTGGCTCCAGCCTTTTATATACCACTTTCATACTGCTTCCATAGTGGAATATCCTGCTTGGTGTAGATGAGCCCTCTGTCTTTCATACCTTTAACAAGGGATGCTCAAAGAATTCGAATGTTGCAACAAAGTTTGTAGCAGGGGTAGGCAACAGTTGGGGCCCATGGGCACATTGAGCAATGCGAGGAACTGTCCTGGACACCACGACAAAATGGCTGCCATGGGAAGCATGGCAAAGGACAAGTTTTTGTTGTTGTTGTTTATTCGTTCAGTCGCTTCCGACTCTTCGTGACTTCATGGACCAGCCCACGCCAGAGCTTTCTGTCGGCTGTCGCCACCCCTAGCTCCCCCAAGGTCAAGTCCGTCACCTCCAGAATATCATCCATCCATCTTGCCCTTGGTCGGCCCCTCTTCCTTTTGCCTTCCACTTTCCCTAGCATCAGCCTCTTCTCCAGGGTGTCCTGTCTTCTCATTATGTGGCCAAAGTACTTCCGTTTTGCCTTTAATACCATTCCCTCAAGTGAGCAGTCTGGCTTTATTTCCTGAAGTATGGACTGGTTGGATCAAGTAACCTGCCCAAAAGACTGAGTACAAAGCAGAGGTCTGAACTCCACCACAACAAACCATTCCTTTGAATCCAGCAGTTTTCAGCATCAACTAAACCTATTTCGTGGCAATCCTGGTAAGAAAATGTGCTATTTTCTTTTAAAAATAAATAAATAAATAAATGGGAGGGGCAGGGCATATTGGTGGGCACCAAGAAATGTGTCTGGGGATGCAGTGGTGCCCATGGGTACCATGTCACCAATCCCTGCCCTAGAGCACCTTCTAGAATTCTCAGTAACATAGCTAAGGTCCCTAAAGCAAGAAAGTCTTCAAATGAGTGAGCGTCTTGATGTGAACTCAACAGTGTTCAAAAGTCACACCCACCCACACACCCAAAAAAGAGTCAGCATCCTATAAAATTCATGTAACCGAGATCAACCTTCCCCAACTGGGAGTCCTTCAGATGTATTGTGATAGAACATGCTGGATGTGTAGTCTAACACATCTGGAGGGCACTAGTTTGGGGAAAAGTTGGGCTAGCCTATGCATAGGTTAATCGTAAGAACGTAAGAAGAGCAATGCTGGATCAGACCAAGGGTACATCTAGTCCAGCACTCTGTTCAAACAGTGCCCAAACAGCTGTCGGCCATGAACCCATGAACACAAGTGCAACAGCATCCTCCTACCCATGTTCCCCAGCAACTGGTGTACATAGACAGGCACACTGCCTCTGAAACTGGAGGTAGCATATAACCATCAGCACTAGTGGCCATTGATAGCCTTCTCCTTCAGGAATTTGTCCAATCATCTTTTAAAGCCATCCAATGTGGTGGACATCACTTCATCTTGTGGAAGTGAATCCCACAGTTTAATTATGTGCTGTGTGAAGAAGTCCTTCCTTTTATCTGTCCCGAATCTCCCACCAATAAGTTTCATGGGATGACCCCATTACGTTCCAATATTAGGAGAAGGGGAGGATTCCTAATCCCTTGGTTCTGCGGAAATATTCCTATCCATGGATAAACTAGGGTATGAAAGGCACAGTGGATGACCAACTTACATGAAAATAACAACAAGGGTAAGCATAACATTTTAAATGGTGTGAACTGAGCCAGAACAAAGTGATTGTGCCTATTAAGCATGTAAAACGTACGTTGGGAAGATAAGCCTTACAAATCTAGAGCATACAAAGGAGAGTTCAAGCATGAATGGAAGTAAGAAAGGAGCACAACGCTGTTAAGGAAACAAAGCATTTTGGATGATTATTTCCTAATATCTCTTCTCCACTTCGAACATTGTTTCCCCATTTTTAATTGTGCTGGGTTCCCCCCCCCACCCCATTCCACCCACCCTGCATCCGTCTCCTTTCACTCCTTAATTCTCTTCCAGGCATCAAGGGTGTTTGTACACAGAAAATAATCCGAACGTTACCATAAAATAGAAAGCAGACTTTCGTCTTCTTTTTTTCAAATCAGCATAATAGCTGTTAAGAAGATCTATCTTTCTAATGATCCGCTCGAGGGTCAGAACAGCTAATCTCCTCTTAGGACTGGAAAGATAATATTAACAGAGGGAGAAATAGCTGTGGGCAGCAGACAAAGCCACTTGGTAAATCAAAAGACCCTCGTGCTAAGTGATATTCAGGCTGTGCATTATTCTCATGGATCTCGCACCACACATCATCTGGATCCCCCTCCAGAAGCTGGAAGACTCCAGCCACTCTGTAGTTGTGCAGAGACAATTGTGGTCAAGGCCTGGAAATGTGTGGTCAAGGCCTGGTGAAGGACTAAGATGATATAATGATTCCTATCCAGATGCCCATCAGCTTCTGGCATCCTAGGAAAGCATGGAGGCAATCTTCATGTCTGCACTCCTCACCCCACTTTGCATTTTCACTAGATGGGCAATTTTGGGAATTTTGCCCATCTGGCTAGGGCTCTGCAGAGGAAGAGGAAAGGCTGCTGGGGCAGCCAGAGAATTCTTTGTAAGCCAACTGCCCCAATATCCTCCCCTCCCCACCCACAAAACTGCCCCCTTTCCCTCCTCTCTGAGCTCACATTTGTCTCTGGGCATCATACACAGAACAGAGGAACATGGAGGCAGTCTTCATGTCTGCACTCCCCCCACTCTGCATTTTCGTTAGACGGGCAATTTTGATCCAAAGCTGGTTTAAAGATAAAGAACCATAATGTAATAAGAAGGGGAAAGAGGGGGCCTTGAAGTTGTCCACCAAGACTTCACATCTGGACAGCAGATGGAGCAGGCAAACAGGTCACATGGCGATAAGACCTCCCCACTATGGTGAGATGTATTGTATTCCTTGTTCAATTACAGGAATTATTTCCAAATTTGCATAGATGCATATATATTAGCATATGCAAATTTAATGCAAATCTGTGTCCTCTTTTGTCCTGGTGTGTGTGTGTGTTTGTGTGTGTGGTGCTTAAATGGCCTCACTGTTGGCCAAGCACATGGAATGAATAATCCCTAGGCCTGCTACAAGCTCTTACTCCAGACACCAGTCTCCATTTGACTAGGGAACCAGAGTAATTACATAGGGAAGCTTTGGACATGCATTTACCATGTGGTCTTGATATGCATGATAGGAAGCACATACCCAAAACAGCCACCCATGGATTTCGCCATGGTGAGTACATGTCCGAAGCACCCCTGAGATCCTCACGAGGTGATGAACATGCTGATCCAAACTAGCCCTGGAGGTAATCCGACCCATTGACCAGCCTCCCAATCATTTCTTTAGCAAGCAGCCATGGGTTCTGTTGTATCGTATTTCAAAAGGGAAGAAAATGGAGGGGAGAAAGGTAGAAATTCTAGAACTCTCTGGCAACAAGATCAGAAAAAAGAGGAGGGGGGGGAAATTACAGCTTGCCCTCTTTGGCAATATTATAGTGGAGTTGCTCAGAAATAACTACACAGAGCAGGGCTATCAAACAGTGAAGGAACAGAGTCACTATAAAAACAGCCATAAAACAAGGTTGCAATTTTAACCTTCCTCTCAAAACCTCAAGATGAATATCATAGAGAAATAATTAGATATGCGGAACAGACACTCCAAAATCAAAAGCCCTCCTTGTGCCTTTCACGTTGTGCAAGGCGAAAGGGGCGGAGGGAGAGAAAGAGCTAGAATATCGCGCTTCAAGTTCTCCCTGTGTGAACTGATCCACAAAGATAAAGACCTACATAAATAGCACTTGAGCAGTTTTCATGTCATTATCTCATTGCCTTCTCTTTTGCGTCGCTAAAGAAAAAAGGGGGGGAAATACAGGGCTCGAAACCCAAAGTGTAGAAACAACGGCAAAATACAAATAAGGATGAGCAGCTGGAGGACCGGGAGGAGAAAGTCAACAACCTTGGCTCCAGTGCTGAACCCCGGACAACGATGTCATGTCAAAAAAGCTAAACTTGTGTTTACGAAATGGTTTCCCTCTGAAGGCTAGTGCTAATAAGCCTTAGGATGGAGACACAAGGGGCGAGCCAGAGGTCCCTTGACGTCTACATGATAGAGCCCTACAGAATTATGCATGGTGTGGAGAATGAGGATAGGGAGACCTCCCTCTCTCAAAATACTAGAACCCAAAGTGGTCATCCCATGAAGCTGATTGGTGGGAGATTCAGGACAAAGAAAAGGAAGTAGTTCTTCACACAGCACACAGGGCCAGTGCCAGACTATTTTGTGCCCTAAGCAAGGTGAGCTACTTTCACCCCCACCCCCCAAAAATGCCAACTTTGATTTTTAAGAACATATGTTTCCTGGAAAATATAAGAAGCACAAAACTTGAAACTGCTAAATTTATTTTAAAGTGCAAGAAATATGTCATGCCAATTATAGCAAACAAATTGGAAAGGAACGTCTATGGGTCTAAAATGCATTATTTAATAGGAATATCACCTCCAAATCATCCCCCCCAACTCACACACGCGCATACACACACTCAGCATCACTCACTCCAAAGAAACACCTGCATGAACACATGCATTCACTCAAAGACCCCATGCACCCCATTCACCTATATATTCTCTCTCTCTCTCTTCTGGGCGCGTTCCAGCAGAAGTCCAAATGTGGAGTCGCCCCACCCCCACCCCAGCGTCCCTGGCTTTGCTTTAGCTGGGCAGGCGCGGGATGCTATCTCGCCCTCCCAGGCCCAGCTGAATCCTCGGGCCGGGCCAGCTCACAGCCAACACGCGTGATTGCTGTGCTGTGCCTGGCGCCCCTCTTAGCCTGGCGCTCTAGGCGGCCGCCTGAGTGGCCTCTATGGTAGCACCGGCCCTGACAGCACATAGTTAAATGATGGAACACACTACCACAAGTTTTAGTGATGGCCACCAGTTTGGATGGCTTTAAAAGGGGGTTGGATAAATTCCTGGAGGTGAAGGCCATCAATGGCTACTAGCCCCGATGGTTGTGTGCTATCTCCAGTATTCGAGGCAGTAAGCCTGTGTGCACCAGTTGCTGGGGAACATGGGTGGGGGGGTGCTATTGCACCATGTCCTACTTGTTGGTCCCTGGCCAATGGTTGGTTGACCACTGTGTGAACAGAGTGCTAGACTAGATGGACCCTTGGTCTGATTCAGCTGGGATCTTCTTATGTTCTTATGTTCTTACCCCTTGAAATATGGGGGATGGAAGGTTATTAGAGCTTTTACTTCTTCGCTCTGGAAATGGCCGAGGGACAAGACAAAGGGATCAATCGCTCATCTGGGTAGAGTATTAAATCAACCAGAAAGTTGCAGGAGCACCGGGTGGGGGGAGGAAGAGGCACCAAAACAGATGTAAAAAGTTAAGACGGTTAACACACAACGCGACATGGCCTTGGAGATCAATGGCATGGCAGACCAAAAACGTTATGAGCTAAAGTTTGCTCAGATGTTTCAGTGAAGCTCTCTAAGGCAATTGGGCTGTGGGGGCAATAAAAAAAAAGCCCTGAACTTTAGATTACATTTAAATTGCATATGCCTTTAAAGCCAAATGTCTGTATAATGAGCCTGTATGATGTGTACCCTGAAATAATGAGACTTTTTTTCTTTTTTCTTTCTTGGCTTCCTTATGTATTTATAGTGTGGGATAGACTATAGTTAGGCAACTTTAACATTCCATGTTTCTGGAGTTTAAATTGTGCTTAAAATATGTGGCACATAGGAATACAGAGGGAACTGCTGTGTAACGTTGCAGAATCCACAAGTCTTGCACAGGTTTTAGCCATTAGCGCAAAGCAAATCATTGTTTCTCTTTACATTTTTTTTTCACCCTGGACAGGGGTGATGGGGAAGGGGTAGTCTCGGTCCTTAGCATAGCTCTGCTATGCTTGATTTGACAAACGCTTATTAGTTTGGCCCTAAGAATTGCAAGGCTTTGCTTAGAAAATGGCAGCACCTTGGGTAATCGGAATTCTATTAACATATTTTGCATCTTGCCGACCTAATGGCAAACTCATCACAGAAAATGCAATGTGTGTTTTCCAGACAATTTGGCTGATTCTTATTTGTCAAATTCCATTCATGAACAGGCCTTTTTCTACTCTCCCTTTGACATTTTCCTCTTTCCATGGCTTTATTCTTTCCTTCTCTCTCTCTCTCTCTCTCTCTCTCTCTCTCTCTCTCTCTCTCTCTTTCACTCTTAAAGGCATCCAATCATTCTGTTCATTTGATTCTCATTATGACAGATGATTGGGTTTTGTGCAAAGTTTGCCTGGATACGATTTCTCTTTGGCCGGGATTCAGAACAGAACATGAATGTTTCACGTTATTACTTGAGCTCGAGTGGCATTCGGAGTGCCAGACAAAACACAAATAGAGACAGAGGAGGCCTGTTCGGATTTCACTTTGCCTTGGTTTTACACTAGTGCCGTATCTCTGTTGATGGCTACAGTGGCTTTTGTGTTACACCAGTGGTGGTAGTGGCATCTGTGTGTAGGGGTCACTCCAAAGGAGGCCCCCAAACAACATTGCATGGAGGACTCATAAAGATGGGTGAGAGAAATCCAGGCTTGAATGCCTCATCTTTTCAAGTGGGGCTTTTGGAAGTTGCTTTCTCTGAGGATCTCCAAAACCCTGGAGCAGGCACTGTCCATGTGGTGCCACTGCTGTCCCTCAACTCCCACAAAATACTCAAACTCACCTCTGTCAGTTCCCAATGTGTCAGGAGATATCACAGCTGCTAGTACGAGGAACTAACAGCTAAGGTGAGTACAACAAACAAATACACTACTCAGAGCATTGGTTCATCTAACTCAGTAAGTGATTCTACACTTACCTGGAGACATCAGGGATGGAACCTGGTCTTTGGGCATGCAAGCACATGTCTCCTACCAATGATATACAGTATTTCCCCTACGACCCTGAGTGCAACTTCTGGTTCCTACCCAATAACTATCTATAGCTCAACTTTGACTTTATTCCATTACTGTTTTTATTTAAATTGATTTAAATCCGCATAAATTTTAATTTTATTTTATTTATTCGTTACATTTCTATACCACACAATAGCTGAAGCTCTCTGGGTAGTTCACAACAATTTACATTTAACAACATAAAATACAATATAAAAGTTTAAAACCACAGTATAGAATTAAAAAAAAACAAAATAAAATCTAGCAGCAGTGCAGAAAGCTTCAGCCATTGGGCTGTATAGAAATAATAATAATAATAATAATAATAATAATAATAATAATAATAATAATAATTTAATTAATTAAAATACAGTAACAGATTTAAAATGGATACTGAAAGACTAAAATGCCCAGGAAAATAAGGTCTTCACCTGGTGCCAAGAAGAGTACAATGTAGGTGCTAGGTGAGCCTCTCTGAGAAGCACATTCCACAACTGGGGTGCCACAGCAGAAAAGGCCCTCTTCGTAATGGCCACCCACCTCACTTCCTTTGGCTGGGGCTCCCAGAGAAGGACTGCTGAAGATGGTCTTAGGCTGCAGGTAGATATATATGGGAGGAGATCCTGACCCAAACCCATTAACACCACCACTTTGAAACAAGCCTGGAAATGGACTGGCAGCCAGTGCAGATGATAAAGTAATGGCATAATATGATCACATTGGCCATGCCTAATATAACAGTAATGATAGGGGCAGTTGTCCAGGTCCTTTCCGCCATCTGACCACGGAATCTCAGTCCTGGAAAAGTGGCAGTGTTGTAGGACAAGGGTATGTAATGTTTCCCCAGTCACCTTTCTTGGTGCCCATCAAGACACCCTACCCCTCCAAGCATTTATTTTAAAGTATTTTTTTTATATTTTCTTACTGGTACCTGGGGTTGTTTCAAAAGGAAGTGGGAGACTATAGGTGTTGCTATCTTAATTTCTCATGAACGCTTCTGGATAAGTTTACTTGTTCTTTGTGATTAGCCTTGCCCATCCATGGCAGCCATTTTATGTTTGTGCCTGGGACAGCTTATCAAATTTCCAAATGTGCCCATAACCCCCCAAAAGTATCTGTGTTGCTGGCATTGCTCATGTTGTTCTAAGATCATAAGAAGTGTCATGCTGGATCAGACCGAGGGTCCATCTAGTGCAAGTTTTAGCAACTTAATCGATTGATCAGTCAATCAAAGTTGCGCAAGTCATCACGTGAGTAAAACCGAGACGTCAGAAACACATGTTTACATCCTATGTTCTAAGATTATGCCTGCTTACTTTGCAGAATGCATCATCTTGGAAGAGGCATCCTCCCCCATTCTTCTCTTTAACACAGGATGGAATGCTTCTTCTACGTCGGTATTTGCAGTCTGAAGTTTTTAGATGGACTTGCGTTCAACATATTTTCTCCTGCGAAAAAGGAAAGATCTGCTGCCCCATTCATAAGAACGTAAGAAGTGTCATGCTGGATCAGACCGAGGGTCCATCTAGTCCAGCACTCTGTTCACGCAGTGGCCAACCAGCTGTTGACCAGGGACCAACAAAGCAGGACACGGTGCAAAAGCACCCTCCCATCCATGTTCCCCAGCAACTGGTGCACACAGGCTTACTGTCTCGGATACTAGTTCTGTCCATTACCAAGGCAGAGTGGAAAGAAGCCATGGAGGAGCAGCCCCTGTGCTACTATGATGACGTAGGAAGGGGCCCTAATTTTCAAATCCAAAACACTCTGGTGTGTCCTTTTAATTTAGCTTTTCACAGGCAGATCCTCAGGGTTTGGATGAATTCTGAAGTGTTTGTGCAGGCAAAACTTCCATCAATTGCTATTGGAGTTTTGCCCGAGTCAGAAATACGTAAAGATGTTAAGGCTTGGCGTGCAATCAAATTCAGCAAATAGCAGGCGACGGATGATGCCAAAAGCATGTTCTGGGAAGGAAATGGCTTGGCGTTCACAGAAAAACATTCTCCACTCTAGATTGGGCTCTTTATGAAGGGAAGAATACAAAGCCCACTGGCTTTTGAGCGTTGGGTTTGGAAGTGAAAACGCTAGTCGTTTAATACAGTAGTACATCTACATACAAGATCCAGAACTATGTGCTCAAACGTAACGGGTGAAGATCATGTATGGTTTTCTTTGTATCCATGCAAAGATTTTCTTTGAGAGCCAGTGTGGTGTAGTGGCTAAAGTATCAGACTGGGAGTCGGGAGATCCGGGTTCTAATCCCACTCAGCCATGGAAGCTCACTGGGGGACTTTGGGCCAGTCACAGACTCTCTGAAACCCCCCAGGTTTCAACCACCTCACAGGGTGGTTGTTCTGAGGATAAAATGGAGAGGAGGAGGGTCATATACGTTGCCTTGAGTTCCTTGGAGGAAAAAAGGTGGGATATAGATGCCATAATACATACATAATACATACATGCATGGATACCTGGGTTTGTTTCAAATGACAAGCAGTATATAAATATAGTTAAGAAAACAAACAAAATTTAGCCCTCTGTGGCATTACCCCATGGTTCTGTTCCCTTGGGTATGTCGGGATTTGTATGTCTAGTGAGTGCAGAACATTGGACTGAGTGGGTGTGGCTGATGATGCTGTGAAAGGGGGAGGAGTATAAATGAGGGAGTATAGAGCTTGGGGGTTAGTTAGTTGGTTGGAAGTTGGGGTGTCAATTAAGATTGTCAGTGGTGTGGAGAGTGAAAGGAGATAAGATTTTAAGAGACTTAAGATTACTGTTATTATTTAAACTAGTAGATTAAGCAGGTTAACTTGAATTTGAAGTAACTAAGATCTGTTAAACAAAAATAAACATTTTGTTTTGTTTTGCTACCTCAAACCATGTGTCTGCTTGGCTTTATCACCTGCTCTACCTTCTATATGAGCCTCATGTGGCGCAGAGCAGTAAAGCAGCAGTTTCTGCAGCTGAAACTCTCCCTACGGCCTGAGTTCGATCCCAGCGGAAGCTGGTTTCAGGCAGCCGGCTCAGGTCGACTCAGCCTTCCATCCTCCCGAGGTCGGTAAAATGAGTACCCAGTTAGCTGGGGGAAAGGTAATAACGGCTGGGGAAGGCAATGGCAAACCACCCCGCTATAAGGCCTGCCAAGAAAACATCAGCGAAAGCTGGCGTCCCTCCAAGAGTCAGTAATGACTCAGTGCTTGCACGAGAGGTTCCTACCTTCTATATAACCTTCAGCTTATTACATACCCAGTAAAACCTTTTCAGATTCTAGCCTTTACCCTCTCATGTGAGGGAAAGGTTGTGTTTTACCCTACCCTCAGGTTGTTCAAGTGGTGGAGCTTGGCTTGAGGAAGGTTTGTGAACGACAAGGCCTGATGTGTAAGGCCTGTGTGGTGACACACTCCTTCCCCCCAGGTTTCAGACCATACGTGCTTACTCTAGAGGAGCAACTATCAGTGTAGTCTACTCTGGGTTTCAGTTAGGAGCTATCCAAGGCACTCCAGAGCAGATTCAAACACACACACACACTGTCATCGGAGCCGTCAGCCTTCACTGGCATCTCTAGCACTCTTTCCGTCTGAACGGACATCCATTTGAGGGAGCAGGATTAGGAGAGGACTGTGTGGACAGTGAAAGAACTGGATTTGGAGAGAATGACGTGCAACAGAATGGCTGTAAGTAGCAAGTAGATTGGGAGGCCTGCAGCTAAAGAGTGAGGCAGAGAAAGATCTGGATCACCAGCAACCATAAAGAACAAGTTACAGATCTTCAATGACTTGGGCAGCCAAAAAGTGAACTGCTATAATAGTTAAAGAGTTATTTGAGATTACAGAGATATTAGAGTATTTTCAGTTTTGCGGTTAATGTTCAATAAAATTGTAATTCTCTTAACATTTATAAGTATTGCTGGAATTTGTCCAATACCTATCTCCGATTGTCCTCACATAGGCAATTGGGCATTTCACCAGGCATGTGTGGGGACAGGCTAATGGCTGAGAGTGGGTGCAATCAGGCCCCTGAATAGCACTTGTATTTCTGATGGTTATGAGGTTTAATAACAGCGACATTGCAATTTCATCTTGAACATGTCCATGCTGTTGAACTTCTCTAGGAAGACTCACGTCCTTCCCCTGAAATCTCACTGCTGTCCACTCCACACCTGAAACTTGAAATGGTCCCCTTGTACCCATGGACTCACTAAGAGCTAATTTTGTGAACTAGTAATGATACAAGATATTCTAAGAGTGAATAGGGAAGGTTATGAGTTGGCATGGACATTACAAGATGCACTGAGAACTAGGGCCTTTGTTAGACCAGGGGTTATCCCGGGCTGATCCCCAGGATCACCCCTGTGCCCCTGCGTCCAGATGACGCACAGGGGATCCTGGGCTCAGGCAGTGATCAACCCTCCCTGGCCCCAGGATAAAGCCTTCCCCTTTGGGGCGGTTTTTTCTCACGGTCTTGGGCTGAGCCTGAGACCACAAGTGTGTGGCCCGTTTTCATGGCTTTTCCCAGCTCTGCGCAATTACTCGCGAAGAGCCAGGAGCCGCACACGGGGCGCAGCGCTCCCCAGGAGTGCTGCACCCATCGGGGGCAGGGTGGGGGGAGCAGGGAAACCCATTTTTTTTAAAAAAAACTTACCTTGGCACACAAGCGTTCGTGCGCTTTGTTCCTTTAAAAAAAATGGTGGACGCGACAGCTCTCTACTTGAGTCGCCTCGTGTTACGTGTAGACAAGGGCGGGATCTCGTGTTATTGACAACACGAGATCACCTCTCCTCCATCCTGGGATATCTGGTAGGTCTAGCAAAGGCCTAGGTTGGATGTTTAAGAGTTGGCACGGATGCTATAAGATACAGACTCCTACACCCCCTGAATGCTGCCTTCTGAAGTGGAGGTCATGAGTCGTACCTGCTATGAGCTCTTGTGGTCATCTGGAGCTCATGAATTTCACCCAGTTAGGGGAACAACCAACTCACAAATGATGTCCCATTTTATAGATGAAAGCCAGCATCTCAAAGAGTGCCTGGAAACAGATCAAAGCAAATTAAGAGAGGGTGGGGGGGAAGAGAGAGAGATGGCTTTATTAATTTTCAGCCTGCCTTTGGTTTTAAAGAAAGGCAGGTAAGGAGTGTAAATAATATGTCCCAGTAAAACGAACACAAATCAAACTGGTTTCCCCCTTCTTTCCTGGCTTTTCTAGGGCTGATGCCAGTGTCCTCATTCCCAATATGTTACTAATATGGGCACCACGTTATAGACCCCAGGATAAGAGCTCTGCATGACTTACATTCATTGACACTGGAGAAGCAGTGTGGTGTAGTGGTTAGAGTGCTGGACTGGGACTTGGGAGATCTGCGTTCTTGTTCCCACTTGGCCATGAAGCTCACTGGGTAACTTTAGGCCAATCGTTGACTCTCACCCTAACCTGCCTCAAGGGTTCTTGTGAAGATAAAATAGAGGGGAGAAAGAGGACCTACCTACTCCAACTTGGGTTCCTTGCAAGAGGAAAAAGGGTGGGATATAAATGTCATAATAAAAATAATAAAAATTAAGGAGTTCATGTCACAATGCAACAATAAGAACTTAAAACGTATATTCCTCAGTGTCCCAAAGGTTATATTGGCTGTGAGTGTATATAAGAGTAATTATCCAATCTTCAAATGAAAATTATACAGAAGGATGGAAGGATCCTTTTTCCCAGGAAGGGAGTTGTTTCAATGCCCCTCCTCCCGCTTATCCAATTATTCCATTCCACTGTGTAGATGAGAATGTGTTGGACTACAGCTTCCATAGTCCCTCACCATTGGGCATACTGGCAGGAGCTGATGGTAGCTGTAGTTATGTGCAGGATGTCAAAGCTGGGATGGTCACGTGGGTTGAGGGCCCAGCAGCTCAACATCAGCTCATACCTGGAGGGGTGTGAAAAGGGAGAGTCCATAAAAAATCTATGGTGCGGCCACACTTAGAATACTGTGTACAGTTCTGATCACAACACCTAAAAAAAGGATATTATAGAGCTGGAAAAAGTGCAGAAAGGGGCAACTAAAATGATTAAGGGGCTGGAGCATCTCCCCTATGAGGGAAGGTTACATCAACTGGGAGTGTTTAGCTTGGAAAAAAGGAGGCTAAGGGGAGACATGATAGAGGTGTACAAAATTATGCATGGTATGGAGAATGTGGATAGGGAGACCTTTTCTTCCCTCTCTCAAAATACTAGAACCCGGGGTCATCCCATGAAGCGGATTGCTGGGAGATCCAGGACAAATAAAAGGAAGTACTTCTTCACACAGCGCATAGTTAAATTATGGAACTCACTACCACAGAATGTAGTGATGGCCATCAATTTGGATGGCTTTAAAAGGGGTTGGATAAATTCCTGGAGGTGAAGGCTATCAATGGCTACTAACCCTGATGGTTGTGTGCTACCTCCAGTATTCGAGGCAGTAAGCCTGTGTGCACCAATTGCTGGGGCACATGGGTGTGGAGGTGCTGCTTGTGGGTTCCTGGTTGACAGCTGGTTGACCACTGCGTGAACAGAGTGCTGGGCTAGATGGACCTTGGTCTGATCCAGCATGGCACTTCCTATGTTCTTATGTAGTTGCAAAAACATCTGGAGTGGACCAGGTTGCCTATCCTGGTGTAGATTAATCTCAGCAAGGCGAGTTCGAAGGAAAGGCACGGCTGAGTTGTCCTACCACTATGGCTCAGGGGCCATGGAAGGTTTCAAATAAATACTAACAGGTTCTCTGTTTATTACATGTGCCTGTTGGGAAAGCTGGAAGAAATAATCACAGACAAACAGGACAATAAGCATTGGAGGCAGGGATAAGGGAAGCTGGTGGAGGGGGGGGGGGGGGTAAAAACTCACTTCATTGGGGATGTTTGGCCAAATGAAAAACATGTGTCATTTTCAACCGGGTCTCATTTTATGAAAATTCCAACGTCTGGTTTGACCACCTGGAAAAAGATTTTCCTCTTTAGCTTTTGATGCTTCAGAAAATTGAGGGTTGGGTGGGGGGGGTTGTTTCTGTTGCTTTTGTTTACAAAACACAGGATCATCTCTATCTTCTTTGCCCACCGACATTTTGACCCCCGCGGATATTTTTCTCCTGTTGTTATTCCTGCCAGGCATACTTATCAAAAGAGATAACGGCCCATTATTCCTTTTGTTTGAATTCCCCGGTTTCAATCCAGCTGCTCTGCTGAACTTGTACAACAGATGCTGAGGTTGTACAACAGCCCTACCCAACATGCGTTCTGCTCAGCCCAGTGCAGCCTTCTGACCATGAATGGTGACCTATACATGGAATGCCTCTCCTAAGACCTAGTTAATAGCAGTAAGAGTTTGAAGCTAAAAACTGCTGGCATTTTGGTGGCATTTTGTCCCCATCCACCACGGGAATGTGACTCAATTAACCTCACTTTTTTCTTTTCTTTTCTTGCCAATTGGTGAATACAAAATCAGGACCCTGTTATGGGGGAGGGGGCAGACAAGCAAGGGCTACATGGCAGCTGAAATGTGTCCAGCTTGATAGATCATGGCTCCGCTTCTTCGCTTTTGACTGCACCCACCATTGGAATGCAGCCACTTAGGGTCACCATATGGAAAGGAGGACTGGGCTCCTGTATCTTTATCAGTTGTATTAAATAAAAATATAATAAGTAAAAGATAAATAAAAAGGGAATTTCAGCAGGTGTCATTTGTATGCCTGCAGCACCTGGTGAAATTCCCTCTGGATCCCTGTGTATTCAGCCATGTTTGTGGTGCTAAATTACAGTTTCTATCTCTTCTTTTCTCCTGACAGGTTCTTCATCTTTAATAGTTACATGACAGGGACGTAAAAAATAGATGGTCCTCTCCATGCTGAGAAGAGCTGTACCTATTAAATATGGCCGATGTAGATGGGCAAGAGTTTTGTCTCTGTTCCGTTTTGATCAGAATTTACTAGGGCTGTGCTCCACTCCGTTTCGGGTCATAGAAGCAGGAGCAGAGTGACCCGATTCGCCTCTGCCAAAGGTGGATATGAATCAGGTCGGGGGGCAGCGGAGCAATGCGAAGCAGTTCTCTCATTTGCGGAGCGCTTCATGTAGTTCCGGAGCTCCGATCGCCATTTTAGACGTTTTTTTACATAGGATTGCATTGGGCAAAAAAAGCCTATAACTTCTTTGTTTTTAAAGCTAGATCCCTGAAAAGTACTGTGCTTAGAGATTGATGCTTGGGGGTCATTTGTGTAGATTTTCCAAAAATATACATTGTGCACTTTGCTTGCAATTAATTTTTATTGAATGGGTAAAAAGCGGGAGGGGGAAAGCGTTTTTCATCGTTGATAGATAGCTTCATCTCCCAATCGTGATGATAAGTGATCACTCCATGAAGCATCCTCCAATCCCAATGTTAGAGGGGGGGACTAAGCCAGAGGCATACAGAGACACTTTCCTCCATATGTTCATTTTTGAAGTGGTTAACCTGAGAGGAAGATTTTGATTTAGGTTTAACTTTAAAAAATTCCCCAAAAATCAGGGGATGATCCAATTTCCTTCAAGGTGGCCATGCCTAAGGTCCTATGTGGAAGGTATTCTGGTGCCCAGTTACATGTGTGTAGCTGACCAAATAACAGAGATAACTGCATTTCTTTAAATGGGGGGAATATTTTTAACAATTCCCCAAAAATCAGGGCATGATCTGATTTCCTTCAAAATTGGCATAAATAAGGATCTATATGGAAGCTATCATGGTGCCCAGTTCCATGTGTGTGGCTTATCAAATAACAGAGATCACTGCATTTCTGTAAATGGGGGAAAATATTTTAAATATTCCCAAAAAATCAGGAGATGATCTGATTTCCTTCAAAACTGGCATGGATAAGGATCTATTTAGAAGCTATCATGGTGCCTGGTTACATGTCTGTATCTTGAGAAATGACAGAGATGAATGCATTTTTGTAAATTGGGGAAATGGTTGAGGGTTAAAACGTTTTTAAAATCGCTAAAAATCAGGGCATGATCCGATTTCCTTCAACATTGGCATGAATAAGGATATATGCGGAAGCTATCATGGTACCCAGTTCCATGTGTGTAGCTTAAAAAATAACGGAGATCACTACATTTCTGTAAATGGGGAAAATATTTTAAATATTCCCCAAACATCAGGGGATGATCTGATTTCCTTCAAAATTGGCATGACTAAGGATCTATTTAGAAGCTATCATGATGCCCATTTTGATGTTTCTAACTTGAAAACTAAAAAAGTTATAGGCATTTAAACTGTGTAATGCAAGTCTATGGGGGGAAAGCGGAGCTCCGATCCGGATCCGGAGCTCCACAGCGGAGCGGAGGCGGATTGACGCGGAGTGGACCCAATTTGAAAGGAGCAGATCAGGATGTGGATCAGATCGGGGGGTCCGTGCACAACCCTAGAATTTACCAAGATGTGCAAATTGCTTCATATTCAGGACAGAAAGAAGAGGGGTTTATAAAAAAAACACACCTGAAAGTGGGAGAAAGTATGGCGGAGAAGTTTCATTTGTCCCTGGCCCCAAGTGCTGATGAAACAGCCACCATCTGCATAGCCACCATCTTTATCACCTGCATTGCATGCTTGCAACGCACAGGAGGCTTTCCAGAATAAAATGGTGCAAGGAGTAGGTGGAGACACAAAAGAGAGAAGCTCAGGTGCTCAGGAAACTGTATAATTTTTTAAATAATTTTTTATCCAGAAGTGCTCAACGTTTCGGACTAGACGTCCTTCGTCAGGAGCTATAACAATTTAAAAATAAACAAGTTAAAATAGAGAAAGTAGAGAAGAGGAACAACACCCAAAGTTTGAGTTACATTCTTTTGGGGGAAAAAACTGCTTTATGCATCATAACGCTCCATGTTTGTAACATTTGTTGTCTCCAGGTAAATACTTAGGGAGTTACCAGACTTTTAGCTTCATCCAATGTACCTGTTTCCCACGAATTATCCCCTACAGTGCTAAGCTGGCGTTGTTGTTGTTGTTGCTAAATCACACCCTGGGCGGCAGCACTCCTAAGATCCTTTGCAAAGGGTTTAAGGGGGGAAATGTAAAAAAGTCATAAAAAATCAACGGATGACCCAATCCAATTCAAATTTGGTATGCTTACAGCTCTCCTTAATATCTATTACTGTGCCAATTTTGATGTCTTTATCTTTAAAGCTTACGCAGATGTAAGCATTTGTTTAAATTTTCTTTAAACATATCAAATCCTGCTCCTGCGCCCCCAGTGGCCGCTCGGAAAACAACAAATGATTTGCTTGAAAACTAGTAGCTAAATACGTTGAGTCTTTTCCCTTTGAAGCACAATTAAAGCAGGATGCAGTCAAAGCAGATTATAAACTGGAAAACTTCAGAGTACTTCACAATAGAAGCAGATTATAAACTGGAAAACTTCAGAGACCTTCACAATAAAAGCAGATTATAAACTGGAAAACTTTGCACGCAATTCGCAGTGATTGCACAGTATAACGCTGGTGTGATAAAGCTCAGCATGTCTCATTAATCATACTAGGTAGGTATTATAGCTTGTTATAGATGATAGACACATGTTAAACAATCTTTGCAATTTGCAAGGAGCAGGTGACCACAGCATCCTTCAGCACTGCCCCAGCTAGTCCTGTTCGTCGGCCCCATCACTCGGACATGGTGGCGCAAACGCTGACAACACACATAAGCAGCCTTCTGCGTGTGCGTTTTGCAACAGCTCCTAGGACGCCCCACTGACCATGTTGGTTGAGGCGCATGGAGTGCGCCAGACCGCCTGCCCTTGTCCTTCGCATGGAATTTGCTTTGATGTCATCTATAACTGTGCGAGCTGATCTACGGTACCGTGCGGCCTTTGGTGTCTGAGCTAATCACGGCTTTGAGGCTCCTGCAGTATCTAGATACACAGCAGGAAAGAGAGTTTCATAGTTAAACTCTGAATTCACTTATTTTCATTCTTTGATGTTATTTTAATCTAGTTTTGATGGGACTTTTCTTCTCTATTCCCCCCACTTTCCACTTCCTCATCGTACATCGACAGGCGATTAATTTATTTATTTTTACCTTCTTCTTTTGCACGGGTAAAATGAATGTTATGAGCAGGATGACCCCTTACTCTTCATCAGATCTGGGTTTCAGCTGCATGTATCACTGAGTGAGCAGGCACAGAGGGCTTCCACACACAGTCTTCGGGGCGCCCCGAAAGTGCTTCAGGGCGCCCCGAAACTCCTAGTGTAGCTACCTGGTCAGAAGAGATGGAAGAAGAGGCGGCGGCAGCGGCAGTGGTGGCGAAAAGTTCCCAGGGCTCGGCGGCTTCCTTGCCGCCGAGCCCAACTCCCTGCCGGCCTCCTGCTGCCGGCGAAAGAGCCACCCGGGTTGGAGAGCTCGGCGGAAGAAGGCGGGCTCTTCCGCCGAGCTCTCCAACCCGGGTGGCTCTTTTGCCAGCAGCAGCAGGAGGCCGGCAGGGAGTTGGGCTCGGCGGCAAGGAAGCCGCCGAGCCCTGGGAACTTTTCGCCGCCGCCGCCTCTTCCTCTGTCTCTTCTGACCAGGTAGCTACACTAGGAGTTTCGGGGCGCCCTGAAGCGCTTTCGGGGCACCCCGAAGACTGTGTGCGGAAGCCCTCACACTGTTGTCTGAGGTTGTTAGGTCCGTAGCAAATTTCAGTTCTTAGCTCCAGAAAACTTAGGAATAAGTCTTCAGAGGACGCGTTCTGGGTGCCCTCGTCTCCAGAATTTATGTGGGTGGGGATCTGATGACAAGGGTTGGGCCATGGGTAGCAGTCTGAGATGAACTGGCAACCAAGAACGATGAGATGAGCAGAGATGGGCGAATGAGCAACGTTCAAGATAGCCAGGATTCACTGCCCCTCTCATGCCCGACTCCCGTTCGCATTTGCAATCACTGCTTGCTCTGCATGACTGGCAAATTTGTGCAAATTGAGCAGCAGTCAAAAGGGAGAATTTCTCAAGTTTCCCCAAAAATCTGCATAATTTTCCTCCATAAACTAAACTAAACATCATTTGCTGATTCAGAGCTTCATCCCATGTACCTGTTTCCCTTGAATTATCCCAACAATTATTGTTGTTGTTGTTGTTGTTGTTGCTCCCGGGCGGCTAGATCCTTTGCATACCAGGAAATGGGTTTAAGGGGGGGAATGTAAAAAAATCATTAAAAAAATCAACGGGTGACCAATCTGATTCAAATTTGGTGTGCTTAAAGCTCTCCTTAATATTGATTACTGTGCCAATTTTGATGTCTTTATCTTTAAAGACATTAAAGACATAAAAACAAAACAAAAATGTTTAATTTTTCTTCAAATCCTGCTCCTGCGTCCCAGTGGCTGCTCGGAAAACAACAAATGATACGCTCGAAAACTAGTAGCAAAATATTGCACTTCTTCTGGTTAAGAAGCGCAATTAAAGCAGGATGCATGGGAGTGGAATCATAGAATCATAGAATAGCAGAGTTGGAAGGGGTCTACAAGGCCATCGAGTCCAACCCCCTGCTCAATGCAGGAATCCACCCTAAAGCATCCCCGACAGATGGTTGTCCAGCTGCCTCTTGAAGGCCTCTAGTGTGGGAGAGCCCACAACCTCCCTAGGTAACTGATTCCATTGTCGCACTGCTCTAACAGTCAGGAAGTTTTTCCTGATGTCCAGCTGGATGTCCAGTACTTCACAATAAAAGCAGATTATAAGCTGGAAAACTTCGGAGTCCTTTGCACGCAATTCACAGTGATTGCACAATATAATGCTGGTGTGATAAAGCTATCAGTCCACAGAGGAAATTTGCGCAAATTAAAAAATTTGCTCACATCGAACTGGGAATTGCGAATTAGACAAATGTAAGCATGAGTTCAAAAATGTACAAATATTTTTGTTGGACACATGCTTGCACTCCCGTTTGGAGCTTCGAATGAGGCACTGTGGAGGCCAGAACTGTATTGCTGGTCCCGCCTCTGGGCAGGCCACCGGGCCCATCTCCAAGCACGCTGCTGGCCCCATGCCCTTGGACGTCCATGTGTTGGTGTGGACATCTACAGGGAGGAAGCTGGTCACACATAGGCTTCTATGCAAATGGGACCCCAGTAGCAGGTGCTCACACACTTTTTCCTGCAGACATCTGCACTAATGCGTGGATCTCCCAGGGGTGGGGGGCAACAGCGCAGACCTTCTCCCTAGTCACTGTATGGAGTCCCTGTCACCCAACTGGAGTGACGTGTGCTAGTGAGAGGTTTGCTTTCTCCCTGCTTTGCAGTATCTAACAAAGACTTATGTTCTATCGAGTCCACTGATGGGTCATCCATCAACCTGTCCCTTTTATCCATGCTTCAGGTGGGCTGGCCATTTTTTTCTTCTTCTTTTTAAACCACATTCATCCATCATCTTATTTTAAAAAAAACAACAAAACAAAAGTTGTAAAACAATGGTCAAGCTGCATGAGGGAGCATTTGGAAATGGGAATTGTCTTGGCGACGGC
The DNA here is from genome assembly GCF_023053635.1 of Elgaria multicarinata webbii. Lineage (NCBI taxonomy): Eukaryota > Metazoa > Chordata > Lepidosauria > Squamata > Anguidae > Elgaria > Elgaria multicarinata. Next base: position 10,688,827 of record NC_086184.1, read on the forward strand.
ATGGTTGCTAGCCAATCCATACCATTCATAGCTAGAATTCAGCTTCCCCCCGCCACTCCTAGTTTGACGCTTGAGAACAAAAGTCACTGAACACGGTGAGGCACTTTCAAATGAGCTCTACTGATCTACCATGGTTACAGCTGTCTTCACCCTGATTTTGTACATTTAGAATGTTAAAGAGTTGTCTCCACTTCACCACCTCTGATCTTCTCCTCCAGCTTAGCAAATGAATAACAGGAAACAGACAACGCTCCTTAACTTTTCTTTAATCTTCCTTGCTAGTGAAGTTCACCACCACCACCACACACACACACACAAAGCAATAATTGTCTGGATGATCTCATTATTGTCAACAAGACTGAAACCTTGAAGTCCCAGTGCTGAAACACTGATACATTTAGACAAAAAAATATATAAAGGAACGACGCTTACATGTTGTTCAATAAATAAATAAGAGCTAGAGAGAACTCTTGAGATGAATGGACGCCATGGGAGAACTTCAGCTTGTCAGAATTATACAGTGACATTAATCACAGTCTAACAGGACTGCTGCAGGCTGCTCACACAAAGTTCTCATTATATCTTAAAATAAAGCCAAAACAAGAAGAAAAAGAAAAAAAAGAAACTCTGCTCCTTCCAAATCCTTGAAAGGAGCATTCTAACATTGAGCATCAAAACACAATACAAATTGGGCTTCTTCATTACAGAGGGTGACATCAGCATCAGAAAGCTGTCAGCCTGCGTGTTGATATCCAACCAAGAATAGTGGCAACAGAACCCTTAACTGGGAAGGCCAGATCAATTGCAGCATATTCTTTAGATGGAACATCAACAGTGCAATCACAGAAACACAGAATAGTAGAGATGGAAGGGGTCTATAAGGCCATTGAGTCCAACCCCCTGCTCAATGCTGGAATCCACCCTAGTAGGATTCCTGCATTGAGTAGGGCAGGAATCCACCCTAGTAGGGCACACATATATACACATACTCAACACTGAGCTAGAGTGAGCATGTGTATAAGGTAGTATGTGATATAGACACTCTACACATATCATAGAATTATAGAATAGTAGAGTTGGAAGGAACCTATAAGGCCATCGAGTCCAACCCCTGCTCAATTCAGGAATCCACCCTAAAGCATACCTGACAGATGGTTGTCCAGCTGCCTCTTGAATGCCTCTAGTATGGGAGAGCCCACAACCTCCCTAGGTAACTGGTTCCATTGTTGTACTGCTCTAACAGTCAGGAAGTTTTTCCTGATCTCCAGCAGCCCAAAATAGCATTTGCCTTTCTTGCACTGTTGGCTCATATTCAGCTTGTGATCTTCAACAATTCCAAGATCCTTCTCATTTGTAGTATTGATGAGCCAAGTATCCCCCCATCTTGTAACTAGGCATGTTTACTCAGTAGTAAGTCCTACTGAGTTGAATAGGGCTTACTCCCTGGTAAGTGTGTTTAGGACTGCAGTCTTAGGCCTTAGCTAGACCTACCTTTTGTTCTGGAAGAGAGGAGGAGAGATCTCGCGTTGGGATTAACATGAGATCTCTCCCTCGTTTACATGTAAGGCACAATGACCTCAGTAAGAGAGGCATCGCGCCCGCCATTTTAAAAAAAATTTTTAAAGAGGACATAGCGCATGAACATTCATGCGCTAAAGGTAAGTCTTTTTAAAATTTAATTTGGTTTCTCCGCTCCCCACCCCCACCCTAACCCCAATGGGCGTATCGTTCCTGAGGAGCGCTACACCCCATGCGCAGCTCCCGGCTCCACACGAGTAATCGCGCAGAGCAGGGTCAAGCCGCGGAAACGGGCTAGACGTTCCACGGTCTTGGGCTCAGTCCGAGACTGCAGAAAAAGCGGTCCCAAAGGGGAGGGCTATATCCCAGGGCAAGGGAGGGATGATCCTTCCCTGATCCTGGGATCCCCTGTTCATCATCTGGACGCGCGGGGACGATCCTGGGGTTCACCCCGGGATATAGCCTGGTCTAGCTAAGGCCTTAGTCAACCAGTTCAATTAGGGTGCAGTCCTATGCATGTTTAGACAGGGGTAAATATCCTACAACTACCAGCATTCCCCTATCAGCATGGTTGGCTGGGGGGCATTGATGGAACATCACATGAATGCTCCATTCACATCTCTAATGTTGCATCAATGGCCCCTTTTCAATCGCCATTGTTGCAACATTACATTTCCAGAAATGCCTGAACCACCATCGTTGCACAAAATGGCAGCTCGCCAGGCCCCTGCCAACTCCTCATTCTGTCCTTGTAAGGGTAGAATGAGGGGTTGATAAGCAGCAGAAAACCAGTCGGGCAGACGCAGGGATCCGCCGACTGGCAATTTCTCATCACGCCTCAAGCCCTGACTTGGTTCCTACATCTGTCCATTCACTGATCCAACCACTGCTGGGATTGTACTACTTCTGCGAATTTGACTGGAATTTCAAAGTGAATTATATAATAAAAAAGGCACACCATCCTCCTTGATCACAATGAGAATTTCCCCGCAATCATCAAGAGTCCAGGTTTATATCGACAAATGGGGGAAAGCAAAGGAGACACTTTGTGCTCATTCCCTCTTTCATACACTTTCAGAGGGACTTTGCCATAAGGAACAGATGAAAACTCCCTCACTTCCTCTCGTAAACCAACCGATTATTGAGCCGAGCACCACAAAGCTTGAGAAGATTGTGGGGGGTTGGTGGGAATAGCAGCTTCTCTGCTAAGGGAAGGGATGTTTATTAAACCCACAAAGGAGGAGGTTGAAGCTATTAAGACCTGCAGCTGCTGCTCATATTCCAGCGTCAGAGGAATTCCTAAAGGCTTCAGAGGTTCCAGCCATGAGAACCTCTATATTCTGGTTACTCACAGGTGTGCTGTGGCCACAGTTTTCTCACAGAAAAATCCAGGGAGAGATGAAAAGAGAAATCAATCTTAGGTTGACTTCCATTGGAGTCAACTCTTGAGGTGTTGTTGAAGGGTTTGTTGTTGATGTTGTTTCCCTTTGCAAAGTGAAAAGGAAGGCGAATATTCCTCAACTTACAGGATTTTCTCACAATTCTTGGATAAACGAAACTTGCACACAACTACACCAGTAACTTCCTCATATTAGTTATTAAGGCCTTAGCTAGACCCAAGGTTGATCCTGGGATTGTCCCGGGGTCATCCCTGTTCATGTAAATGACACACAGGGGATCCAGGGATCAGGCAGGGACGACCCCGGGATGATCCCAGGATAAACCTTAGGTCTAGCTAAGGCCTGAGAAGCTTTGTCACCCAATCTTTAGCATGGATGACAGCACCGCTGCAATGCACTCTACGGCCCTGTTCAGACAACATGCTAAGCCGCGGTGGTTAAGCATTATGGCTTAGCGTGTCGTGTGAACTTTGAATTAAGCAAGTGTCTGGCCACCATCAGACAGGGGTGGAAATCACATTTCCCTACCGTCGCTATGGCCTCCTGCCGCTGTCCCACAATAGCAACCATTTCTTTACACGGGGAAAGAAAGAGGAAGCAACAACAACCACATGGCCTATTCAGTGGGCGTTTTTATGGCACTGCTTTTTCTGCACACAGCAGGAAATGGCGGCAAGTTTCGCTTTAAAATAATAAGTCAGATTTACTGGGGTCTATTTTGTCGTGGAAAAAAAGATCAGAAGAGGCGGGAGACGTGCGGGAAGCAGACAGTGGCATCAAAAGGATGCGTAAAAAACTGTGAGTGAGCAGTAACCTGCATGTGATAAAATGCTCATCTGATGACACCCTTAGCGTGTTATGTCCTAGAATCATAGAATCATAGAATAGCAGAGTTGGAAGGGGCCTACAAGGCCATCGAGTCCAACCCCCTGCTCAATACAGGAATCCACCCTAAAGCATCCCTGACAGATGGTTGTCCAGCTGCTTCTTGAAGGCCTCTAGTGTGGGAGAGGCCACAACCTCCCTAGGTAATAACTAGTTCCATTGTCATACTGCTCTAACAGTCAGGAAGTTTTCCTGATGTCCAGCTGGGATCTGGCTTCCTGTAACTTGAGCCCATTATTCCGTGTCCTGGGGCCAATCTACACCAAGCAGGATATAACACTTTTAAAACGTTATGAAAACGGTATATGTAATGTGTCCTGGGCCTGAACAGTTGTCATAACCATTATAAACTGTTATAAGCAGTAGTGTAGATTCTGCCCTGCACTCTGGGAGGATCAAGGAGAGATCCTGGCCCTCCTCTGTGTGACGACCCTTTTATGTATTTGAAGAGTGCTATCATGTCTCCCCTCAATCTTCTCTTCTCCAAGCTAAACATGCCCAGTTGTTTCAGTGTCTCTTCATAGGGCTTTGTTTCCAGACCCCTGATCATCCTGGTTGTCCCCCTCTGAACACGCTCCAGCTTGAACCATTCCTAACTATGGTGGCTACATAACCACAGTTTAAATACAACTAACCATTTGCTGAATAAGAGATTGTGGTCTAACCATGGTTTAGCTTGTTGTCTGGACAGGGGATATGTGGGGCTATCCTTGAAGAGCATCTGGAAGATTCCCTTGTTGCAAAAGGTGACAGCTAGGCTGATAATTGGTGCACAGGATCAGGGCGGTTAGTTTTATCTAGGGATGTATGAGAAGTTAGTTTCAGTTTGTTTCTGATCAGGATTTATCTAGTTCGCATGTGTTGGACCAAACACAGACTTGGGTGCAATCTGGGGTTAAAGTCTATAAGTACTGTATTTCTTCGATTCTAAGACGCCATCGATTCTAAGACGCACCCCATTTTTAGAGATGTTTATTTGGGGGGAAAGGGCATCTTAAAATCGAAGAAATACTTCCCTCACCGCCCAGCCAACCTCCTCCTCCCCCTCCGCGCTTTCTTCTAATGGTTGTGTCCTTTTCTTTTTTCCCTCTGTGAGAGAAGAAACCGCCGTTTGCGTGGGAAGAAGGGGGGGCGTTGAAACAAAGAGTAAACAATATTTTCGGGCGAGGAGAGAGAGGAGAAGACGCAATTAAGGAGCTAAAACGCTTAACTCTCCAGTCCTGCTTTTTACTTGTCTGTGCACCAGGGGACGACAACACGCGAGTAAGTCCCATGGAAATCGATGGGACTTACAAATAAATTTGACTAACAAAAAACCAGGCGCTTACCCTCCCAGCTCCTCCTCGCTCGCATGGCTCGAGGCTGCTGTAGGAGCTTCCTCTTTTCCTCTTACCGTATTTCTTCGATTCTAAGACGCCATCGATTCTAAGACGCACTCCATTTTTAGAGCTGTTTATTTAGGGGGAAAAGTGCATCTTAGAATCGAAGAAATACGGCAGCTGTTTGCATGTGTGAATGCACTTTTGTTCTTGTTGCAATGCTGGACAAAGGTTTTCCCTATCCACTGCACGAATGGGAACTCCTGAGAGTGTGTACCGTAAGATGCAGTGTTGCTTTACCTTCTGATCCTCCTTTAAATGGGGGGGGGGGACTTATAAGCCTTATCACAGTTGCTTCAGGGATAGTTCTCAGACTTCCACTCAAGTAGTGGGTTTAACTATGGATCTGAAAGGTTATATTTGCAAAAACCTGACATCTGTTTTGTGTTATGAATGTTTTGAATGCACTCCCTCTGGCAGTTGATATCAGGGACACCATTTTCTCACCAAAAAACAAAAAACAAAAACCAGGGCTGCAGATTCTCTCGACATCTTTGGCTGATTATTGGGACGAAAGCCTTAGCTTGGAAATACAACGAGAGGGCGTAAGGCAGGGTAGACGCAACAAAGTCATTGCTAGATATCAGATATAAAATTTAATGAAAGTGATATGAAACACTGCAAGAAATGGATGGTTCGGCTCACTATTGTTGCTGGTGTTATGTGGAACATAGATTTTAGGCTTATTTGATGATGAAGGAGACACTGGCATGTACTGCTCCTTAGCTATACCAACCTCCCTCCTGAAGGAGGGCCTTCTCTGCTGTGGCACCCTGGCTGTGGAATGAGCTCCCTAAGGAGGTTTGCCTGGCAGCTACACTATATTCTTTCAGACGCCAGGTGAAGTCCTTTTTATTCTCTCAATATTTTAACAGTCTATACATTTAATTGTTACTTGGCTGTTTTAAATTTGCACTGCTGCTGATTTTATCCTGGTTGTGCTTTTATATTGTATTTTATATCCTGTTTTACACTTTGAATGGTTTTATTTTGGGGGAACCGCCGAGAGCTTCGGCTATTGGGCGGTATAAAAATGCAATGAATAAATAAATAAATAAACCCGTGATGCCAGCCCTGCTCAAACTGCACCCGAGATGAAGTTTAGCCCACAAGGCTGTCCTCAAACTATATCCTGATGGCTGTACCAAGCTGCAAATATGGGGACTGAAGCAAAATGAACAGTTATCAGATCTTTTCTTTTCTTTTTTTCGCCTCTTGAATACATTGCTTATTAAAAACAAAAAAACAAGAGGCCAGAAAGCAACTGGAGAGACAAAAAAAAACTCAAAAGCATTTTAATATGTTCAAGACATTCACTAACCTCATGATCTGGGAAACTGTTCCCTGGCTCAGTATTGCAAGGGACTTTTTAATTTAATTTTTGAGTGAGTGTGTGTGTGTGTGTGTGTGTGTGTGTGTGTGTGTGTGTGTGTTTTGTTTGTTTGTTTTAGGGTGGAGTAGATCTGCACTACAGTCTTAAACTGCTTTGAAAGTAATTTTCTTTCTCCACGGATCCCCGGGAATTATAGCTGTGTGATGGGGAAGTTGGGGAATGTTACCCGAATCATTCTTAGCACGTCACCAAACTATAATTCCAAAGATTCCCAGGCCAGGTATTGGGGGAGTGTGATGCTAAAGTGATTGCTAAAGTGGTATAAAACTGATATGTTTGAATCGTCTCCAACATCACGCACAACATTTCCTTTCCTTTGCTTCTTTTTTTTAGGTAGACAAAGTCGCTGTAATCCCTCCTCTTTCCCATGCACACCAATCCTGTCCTCCCCTCTTTCCTTCAAGAGCTACAAAGAAGGAAAAAGCTGTTTAAACAAACAACAGATGTGAGCAAAGCTTGCTGTACGCTAAGCGCACGTTAAAGGCAGGTTGTCTCCTACCTTAACCATATGCACAGTCTTCTGCCATGGTCATGATTTTCTCCTGAGAGGCATTCCTGCTAACACAGAGAAGTGGGTACAGTATATCTTATATAGGCACAAATGTATTCTATAATGTAAACCGCTAATGTTGGGTTATTTATTTATTTATTTATTACATTTTTATACCGCCCAATAGCCAAAGCTCTCTGGGCAGTTCACAAAAATTAAAACCATTAAGAGCATAAAAACAACCAACAATCTATAAACACAAATACAAAATACAATATAAAAAGCACAACCAGGATAAAACCACACAGCAAAAATTAATGTAGGTTAAAATATGAGATTAAAACAACAAAGGTTAAATTTAAGTTAAATTAGGTATTAAAATACTGAGAGAATAAAGAGGTCTTCAGCTGGCAACGAAAGCAGTACAGGGTAGGCCCCAGGCGGACCTCTCTGGGGAGCTCATTCCACAACCGGGGTGCCACAGCGGAGAAAGCCCTCCTCCTAGTAGCCACCTGCCTCACTTCCTTTGGCAGGGGCTCATGGAGAAGGGCCCCTGTAGATGATCTTAAGGTCTGGACAGGTACATATGGGAGGAGACGTTCCTTCAAATAACCTGGCTGCAAGCCGTTTAGGGCTTTGAATGTTAATACCAGCACTTTGAATCGGGCCCGGACCTGGACTGGCAGCCAATGAAGTTGTAGAAGGACTGACGTGATATGATCTCATTGGCCAGTCCCTGTTAGTAGGCAATCTGCCCTGTTTTGTAACAGCTGAAGTTTCTGGACCGTTTTCAAAGGCAGCCCCACGTATAACGCATTGCAGTAACGCATTTCTCTCTCTCTCTCTCCCACCATGCAATCCTATGCACATTTACTTAAACATTTTCAGTGGGGCTTACTTCCTAGTAAGCATGTTTAGGATTGCAGCTTTCAAGTACTAAGAAGGACTGTCCAGTTTAATAAAAGTACAGGCTTAAAAACCGAAATGCAAGTGTAGTAAAATGCTCAGGGGAATTTAGAGACTGAGGCCTTAGCTAGACAAGATTTATCCCGGGATCATCCCGGGGTCATCCCTGTTCATGTAAATGACACACAGGGGATCCCGGGAGCAGGCAGGGACAACCCCGGGATGATCCTGGGATAAATCTTAGGTCTAGCTAAGGCTAAAGTATTCTTAAGGATTAGAAGGATGTATATTAAAAGGTGACTTAAACACACACATGTATTAATGTCCCCAAACATATTCCCCATGTGGATTTTATATTAGCGCTTAACTCTAATTTCTGCTGCCTGTTTGTTTCATGGCAATGTCACTATCTGCCATTTCCACTCCATTTTGAGGACTTAGTGACTTTGCTTAATTGTCTTAAGTGACGTGTGTTTTGTGGATTGCATGTTTCTGCTTCTGCACATTATTTTGCATTATCAGCTGAAGCAGCCCATGTGTCATATTACATGTATTCAAGGCTGCAATATCAATAAGATGTTTTGCTACCTGAAGTGAAGGACAAGATGGCATCCCCATTACACGTACACAAACCAACTGGACTGGACTCACAGTTGAATCGTACTTCAACACTGGCCATCAATAGCATCCTTCATGGCACCTCTGTGATGTTTGGCTTGCAGGCACCAGATCATATTCCCAAGAGGAATTCCGGAGGGGGCATGACAGCCCCTCAACATCTGCTGCCTGAGGCAACTGCTTCACAAGAATGACAGGGCCTAGCCTGCCAATCTTAGATCTTCCATGAAGTTTGGCCTTCAGCGATTGTGCTGCATTGAGTTCCAAACAAAACGTATCATAAGAAGCAGGCCGGAGAACAATATTCCAGGGCAGGAGGCTTCATCACAGAGTTTCCCAGTCATAGTTCAGTCCCAGCAAGCATCCAGATGAAATTCCTGTGGCCAGCATGCTGCCTGTGTATTTTCTCAGGTGTCGTCAGGGTCACATACCAACTGTGTGGTGAAGAGACTTCCACTCCTCACATACTAGGCTAGCAGGCCGCCATTACACACTTGGAAACAGAAAACCCAGAGCAGTTTTCTCCTTCCTTCAGATACAGCTGTAAAATGCCTTGCTCTGTTGCATATTTGATGGTCTGCGGCTTCTCCTCCTTTTCAGTGATTTATGGACGTCTTCGACATCTCTCTTCACCTTCCTTCTTCAGGTAGCTTTGAAGACATAATGGTGAGTGATCTTAAAAGCCCAACGTTAAATCCCGAACAAGCTTTGTCTAATATCACAAGCTAAATATTTCCCCCCTCTTGTATCTGATATCCTTCACACACATACACTCCACCTTCTTAACCATATTTAATTATTTGCTTCACTTGCTATCTTTCATCCAGAAAGGGAATTTGAATCTTACAATATTTGGGTCTTGTGGTTAGAAATCCAGTGTGCGTTGTCACCCCTCCAAGGGTAAAAAGCGAGCAAAGGGCACTGCTCAATTGTATTCAATTAATTTATTTGACCTTTTGCACATGAAAGCAGCCATTGGCTAGGATTTGTTTATTTGTTTGTTTTTAACCCTCAAAGGCAAACCACTTTATTCGGTTGGACTATGAAGCAAAATATTAAATGACCATTGACTGGCCCTATGTACTGAGTATTATGGTACCACGCACCAGGCCAAAAGCAAAAATCCCTTTGCTTAAAAGAAGTACCGTATTTCTTTGATTGTAAGACGCCATCGATTCTAAGGCGCACACTAATTTCAGTACCACCAACAGGGGGGAAAAAGCTTTGATTCTAAGAAAAAATAAATTTCCTGGAATATCTTTTATGAGTAGAATTTCTTAGAAATTTCTTAGAAATATCTTAGAAAGAGCTGGGTTTTGGTGCCACTGGGCTGGGAGGGACTTAGGGGTAAGCAAAAAACCAGGCGCTTACCCTCCCAGCTCCTCTTTGCTCGCATGGCTCGCGGCTGCTGCAGGAACTTCCTCTTTTGGAGGCCTGCCTGCACGAGGAGGAGAGAGACGACTGGAGCTGGAGCTGCTGCATGACAGCAGCTTCGGTGGAGCAGCACTTCTTTAGCCTCTGGGCAGAGGTTTTTCCGCGGGTGTGAGGAGTCCCAAGCGGGATGCGCGCTTCCCAGCATGGCGGCTGGGGGGGGACCCGGTAGTTGGGGGGTGAGCCTCCTGACTCTTGGAGCCGCGTGTCTTCCCGGCACGGCTGACGAGGGCCGGAGCTGCACGGGGCGCGCTGTAGGCCCCAATCAGCCTGCAAAGCAATCTTAAAAAGCCCTGCTTGCTCAGCTTTCTAAAAGCAATAAAGCTAGAGAGAATGGATGTTTCAGACCCTTTTTTAATAGGATAGAGTCTTTTTGCATCTACCATATTGCTTCGATTCTAAGACGCACTCCATTTTTAGAGCTGTTTATTTAGGGGGAAAAGTGTGTCTTAGAATTGAAGAAATTCGGTAGTGGGGGTGGAGACTGCATTGATGACATTACTGGGGATGTTGCAGGTGCCCAACTGGGTCCGGGAGTCTGACGGACTCCCCCATGTCCACCCGCTGGACCACGTGTCCACCTCCTGGATCCACGTAGCCCACCAAGCACCTTGTCCGGAGTCTCCATTGTTCGTAACAATGGAGGGTCCAGAAGTTACATATTTTCCCCCATTGTGTAAATGGCGACCATAAAGGTCCCATTTTCGCAACAGGGAAAATATGTAATTTCCGCACCCTGCGTTGTTGCACACAATGGAGGCTCCAGATGAGGGTGGACAGGCTCACGATGTTGTCGGACGCTTGCCAAGCCTCAAACGAACCTCGTGCAGCACCGCAAGTAAGGGCAGAAAGCAGCTAGGCAAGCTTCCGACAAATAAGACGCGGGTGAATCAGTCCAGCCCTAAATTACTAGGCTTCCTATGAAGTATTTCAAAATATAGTTGCCAAAAAAGCTGTCTTTTTTCTGTTTCATTTTAACCATGAATATTTGAAAGAATTGACCTTTGGATGTTACTCCAGTGCAGCGGCTAGAGTCTGAGACTTTGACTATTGGTGAGCCCTGGGTTCAAATCCTCCATCAGTTATGATGCTCACTGCTTGACCTTGCATCTATTACTAATTGTCAACGTAACCAATCTCAGTAGTGCCACTCCCAAAGCCCAGGAAGGACCAAGCTGAATGCACCCAAGACCTCCTTGGGTTGCTAGGAATCAAGGTTTGATAACCAAATACTACTTTAGGCTTTATTATTATTATTATTATTATTATTTATTTATATAGCACCATCAATGTACATGGTGCTGTACAGAGTAAAACAGTAAATAGCAAGACTCTGCCGCATAGGCTTACAATCTAATAAAATCATAGTAAAACAATAAGGAGGGGAAGAGAATGCAAACAGGCACAGGGTAGGGTAAGCAGGCACAGGGTAGGGTAAAACTAACAGTATAAAGTCTGCACAACATCAAGTTTTAAAAGCTTTAGGAAAAAGAAAAGTTTTTAGTTGAGCTTTAAAAGCTGCGATTGAAGTTGTAGTTCTCAAATGTTCTGGAAGAGCGTTCCAGGCGTAAGGGGCAGCAGAAGAAAATGGACGGAGCCGAGCAAGGGAAGTAGAGGCCCTTGGGCAGGCGAGAAACATGGCATCAGAGGAGCGAAGAGCACGAGCGGGGCAATAGTGTGAGATGAGAGAGGAGAGATAGGCAGGAGCTAGACCGTGAAAAGCTTTGAAGGTTAACAGGAGAAGTTTATATTGGATTCTGAAGTGAATTGGAAGCCAATGAAGAGATTTCAGAAGCGGAGTAACATGGTCAGAGCGGCGAGCCAAGAAGATGATCTTTGCGGCAGAGTGGTGAACAGAAACCAACGGACTGATGTGAGAAGAAGGAAGGCCAGAGAGAAGAAGGTTGCAGTAGTCCAACCGTGAAATAACCAGTGCATGAACAAGCGTCTTGGCGGAAGAGACAGACAAAAATGATCGAATTCTGGCAATATTATACAGGAAAAATCGACAAGATTTAGCTACTGCTTCAATATGAGGAATAAAGGAGAGTGAGGAGTGATGTCTTTCACTGATTGTGAAGAGATGTAAAGTGGACCACGGCCAATTTTCAAATTTAGCAGAAAGAAAGAATTGTTCGCTGCGCCTGGTGAAGTGCAGGGTTTGGGTTTTTTAAGAGGCAACTGCTGTCCCAAATCTAAACTGACTGTCTTGACAATTCTCCTGTGTCAGTAAGACTTTTTTTAGAAGTTCAGTATAGCAAAGTTAGAAAATGTATTGGTAATAAACCAAAGGAACAAAAGGAAATGGTAGATGTGCTTTGCAGAATAAGTGTGTGAACTCCTAGAAGGAGCCAAAACAACAACAGCATTATTTTCAAAGTATTTGCCCTGAACTCATATGTGCTGCTAATTTTCACTCAGTAAGGGAAGGGGGGCATTGGTCTTTTGTTACTCTGAGAAAGTGGTGATGTCATCTGGCTGTATATTGCCTTTCTGTTGCCTACCAGTCTATGGGAACATTCTTCCTAGCTAAAAGTAGCACTCTGTTCATCAAAATTAAATAATTCCACATGAAGCGTTCCTTTGGGCTGTTGCTTGCTCCTATATGGAAGAATCAATGGTTAAGGGAAGCATTTTACTGCGTAAAATACTGTTGGCATTAAAACGGTTTTGTACTCTTCAAAACAAAATCTCTGGTTCCATTCTAAGCAACAAATGCCCTTATTTGGAATGGAAAACAACCCAAAAAATGTTGTAGATTGGATCTTGTTTTGTACTTTAAAGCAGCCTATGGAATCTTCATAGTCCAATTTTGTTTACAAAGCCAATTTAGATCAAAATGCCATTTGGAGTCAAAGTAGACACATTTCACATGCAAAGAACAACAACGTTTAGAAAGCAAGCAAAAATGCTGCCACAACCTAGATTTTAGTTTTATTTTGACTGGAAAGCAATTCATTTAGAAATGCCTTTGGGAGATAAATCTTATGGCAGTGTCCAACGGTGTCATTCCACAAGCTCAAATAGTGGTAGCAGCGCTCCGCTGAATCTTTCCGTTTCTCAAGCACTTTCACATTACATTTGTGCAACCCGTTGTGCAACAGCTTGCACAACCAGTTGCACAATTGTAATGCACAACCACTTCCACGCTGGCTTGTACAAGCATAATTGTGCAGTTGAATGCACAACGGGTTGCACAAGCATATTGCACAACTCCTTGCATGGCTGGTTGTGCAACCGTGCTTGCAAGAACATAACTTTAGCTGGATTTTTCTCTTGCATATAGTTCGAAACCTGGGGCATGTCTACACCGGGTGATATCCCAGGGATCATCCTGGGATTGTCCCTGTGCATCCACATGACGCACAGGGGATCCCAGGAACAGGGAGGGAAGATCCCTGCATTTCCCCGGGATATCACCATACCCTTTCTTCACGGCTTTTACCATGGTCCCAGGATGATCCCAAGGACTGCGTGTGCTGTGGCTGCCCATCCCGGCTTCTTCCCTCTTCCCGCAGAGTAGCAGGGGTCATCAAAGAGAAGGAGCCAGGGTGGGAAGAGTCCAGGGCCATCAGGGGTGGGGTGGGGAGGGGGGGTGGGCCTTTTTTTTAACTTACTTTTGCGCCGGTGCACTGATAAGCTCCAGCTCATGTTTTTTTTTAAAAAAAAATGGCGGGCGCGATGTCCTCCTTCCTCCCTGGACATCGTGCGCTGTGTGTGAACCCAGGGGGACGATCTCACAATCCGCATATCACAAGATCCTCCCCCCTCCCTCCCAGGATGCCAGGAGGTGTAGACATGCCCCTGGTCTCCACTATCGCAGCATCATTTGCATTAGTGGAATGACACAATTGGAGACTGCCCTCAATTTTGTTCAGAGGCAGCTGGAGGTAAACCAGTTCAGGAAGTGAATGGTAGAAAGGCGTTTCAGACTGGTCTGCCTTATATAGGATGAAACTTCCTTCATAAGAAAACTCCCATTTCCAGATTTCATTCAGTGTGTGAGCATAGAGCAGGGATGCCCAGCTAGTGTACCAGTGACACCCATACATTCAAATAACTTGTAAAGGGGGCCCCTATACACATACACTCATACCAGAACTAGCACCACCATGACGTACACTCTGGAAGCTGCCAGGCTGGAAGCAGAAGATGTGAGCAGACAAAGCTAGCAGAAAAAGAAAACTCCAATGCTATTTCCAATCAATGATTGGAGATAGAAGCGATTTCCCTTCCCTCTTAGCCTTAAAGCAGAACAAATAAATAGAAACATGACCATATTTATATTCGCAAAGCTGAAGATCAATCAATCAATTGATTAGTACTATACCATCCAGTAGGGATGTGCTCCGCTTCTAATCGGACCGGCGAATTAGAAGCGGAGCGGGGGGCTTCGCCTGCCCTTAAGGCGGAGGCGAAGAGGATTGGGGGGCCGGCGGAGCGTGGCGAAGAGGATCAAGGTGAAGGCGGATCCTTCGCCTCGATCTGGAGCTCCACCGGAAAGGTAAGTGGGGTTTACTGGGCCCTGCCGCTGTCGCTGTCGCCCATGCAGCGACAGCGGCAGGGCCCGGTAAAAAAAAACCTCCTCTCCCTTACCTGCGTCCATCCGCGGTCCGTTGGCTTCTTCAATTGAGCCCGCGGTTCAACCAGGAAGTCTAGGCCGCACTCTGGGCCCCTCCGCGGACGGAGGCAGGTAAGGCCCCCCTCCCCCTTGGTCCCTTACCGGGCTCTGCCGCCGTCGCCGCATGGGCGGCGACGGCGGCAGGGCCCGGTAAGCCCCCCCGCCCTCCTCTCCCGGCCTTACCTGGCACCACTCCCCTCCAATTCGGAGCCGGAGCACCGCGGCAAAGAGGAGCGGAGTATGGACGGAGCGGCGCAGAGCGGAGCGGGCCGATCCGAAATTTTCGGATCGGCCTGCGGGGCGGAGCGGGGGGTCCGTGCACACCCCTACCATCCAGCCTGGTGAAGAGGTCTGGAGAACTTGAAAACTTGCTCACTTTTATGTGATGTTTTTGGAGTGGCTTTTGGAGTGTTTCTTGCAGATCAACATGGTTACATTTGCTTTTTTCTTTGTTTCATGTGTTCTTATATTCTTATGCCCTTTTCTTGATCCACACTTGAAGCAAGAATCCTAATCTTGCATAGGCTCAAGAAGAGCCGCTGAACACCTAGTGCTGATGTTTTAAGACTCAAAGCTTAACATTTTTTGACACATGACGTACACTATGAAAAAAAGCGTCAAGGATGGCTTGCTTAAGGTTGAAGCATTCAGATGGACTCATCGTTATGCGATGTTTTCCATTCCTTTTTGGGATTCAACCTTTTTTTATTATTTTTCCCTGACTAGTAAGATAAAGCAGTGGCTATAAACATCATTTTATGGTTTCTTTCTTCATACTTGCTTTATCTGTTGCCTTGAAAACTATCCCTCCCAAAGTATTTATTATTGGATTCAAACACTTGTGGATCTCAGGACAACAAAAACTGTCTCTCATCTCAAACGTGCCAAATCCTTAGAAGCCACAGACTCCAAGGTCACTACGTCAAATTTGTCTCATGTTGCCTCT
Organism: Elgaria multicarinata webbii; assembly: GCF_023053635.1. Lineage (NCBI taxonomy): Eukaryota > Metazoa > Chordata > Lepidosauria > Squamata > Anguidae > Elgaria > Elgaria multicarinata. The sequence continues at coordinate 10,704,414 of NC_086184.1, forward strand.
CTCGTGTCAGACTTTGGCTGTTATTCAAAAGCCACCAAACAAGAGACTGTGCTCTTCAACCGTCGTCACCCATTGTTCTCATGAACTGGGGTAGCTGCTAGGGCTGGACCCCCTTGAAATGAGTTGTTTTGTTTCAGCTGTATTTTGGTGTTGAGGTGAAATTATCTGGTGGGAAGGAAGAGAACAGATTCAGCCACCATTTTGTTTTTCTCAACTCTTGTTGTTGTTATATTTATTTATATCCCACCTTTTGCACAATGCTGGGCCTCAAGGCGGCATCACAAAATTTAAAACATGTACATTAAAAACCTGTAAATAAAGATATACAAAGTAAAATTAGCAAGCCCTGTTCTGATGTGTTTTTGGCATGTTGGGGAAATTCAAAATGGCTGTCACCATAAAAAAAAAGGCTACCTCCTTTTCCACTAACTGAGAGGCCATAATTATAGTGGACAGTAGTTGAATATCTACTGAAAAACACACTCTTACAGAGTGGGTGGGTCTTTCCTCCAACAACTCATGGTTTTTTTCCTGAGAGCTACTGTACAGTGTTAAGCACCCCTCCAAAATATGGGCAGAGATGGAAGCAGGCTTCTTAATATAAAGTAGATAATTCCTAGTGGGGCCTAAGTGGGACAGATGGGCAGCTGGAAGTTGGCCACAACTAGTGTTTCAGGACCTCCTGGAGCTGCTTTTTGGAATGGAGAAATATGTTGTGAGCTCCCATCATGTATCTCCTACATTGAACAGGGTGAGTCATGGCCACTCCATAAAAAGAACAACAGCCCTTTATCCTATCTAATTTATATTTTTAACAAGCCTGCTTCAACCACTGCCGTCTCTTTGAACGGCTGTTTAACACTGTAGCTCAAAAATAAAAATTAGTTGCTGTTGGGAAAGGGGAAGCAAAGTCAACTCTGTTGGGAGCCGCTGCCTCAAGGCTCTAGGAACACCTTCAAAGAGTGGTTCCAGAAGGCTCCACTTGGAAGATGCTCTGCCAAGGGCCCCAGAACGGCTTGAAACAGTAGTTCTGGAAGACTCCATCGTGAAAGGTGAGAGGCGAGCCAAGCTGGCTCAGTTAGGAGCTGCCTCCTCAAGTCGCCTGGAGCACCTTGAGGCAGTGGTTCCTGAAGGAGAATTACTTCTTGGCCAGTGTAGGCTGGCGGCTCTGAAGTCAATGGAGTGTTGAATCCGCTCCGGGTTTCAGTCAGATCCCTAAAGCAGCTATCATTTCAAAATGTACTCATTTTTTAAAATGTATGCGTGCTGTTGAATGCTCCCCCTGTCCTTTATCCGTGAATCACATTGCAAACTCAACCACAGATTTTGTCCGAGTTCGTGTTCAGTCCGGGAGGTGCGAACTGGGTAAAATCCTGATAAAAAAACCAAACTGGAATGAATTTCTCAGCCCTCCCTAGCCGTTGTCCAACATTCTGATCACCACTACACCACCCTGGCTTTCTTTTCCTTTGAAGACGCCTCATACCAAATATTATTACTTACATACTTGGTGACTGAGTTGAGAGAAAAGTGGAGAAGAAGTAGCCCCGCATGTTGACGGGCTACTGACAGCCGCTGAGTGGTAGTGTGTATGGAAACAACATTCCTAACTGCTAAACACCCTAAAACACTGAAAAAAATATAATTATTGTGGTTACAGGCCAGGTATTTGGTGTCTCCGTTCCTGACGCAGTTGTCAGCATTCATGAGCTGGGAAGAGTGTTCCAAGTACACAAGAGACTCCAGCCAAAGGAAAGCGAGGTTTCCTTCTTGAAAGGAGGGAATGTGAACAAGGGGGTTTGCCTCAACATGATTCATCATGATTTCTAAGAATGCCCAGAGAGACTAAGCCAAACAAGATCATATATCCCACAACCTCCGCCAACATGTGAGAACGTCCATGTGTCGGGCACATACTGTCACTCTGCCTATGTGCTTGAAACGGAGCAGTTTTGTGGCTGGTATGTCCCAGAAATCTAAAATGACTTGTCCATTTCAAAGAAACCACATGATAGATATACTGTACTGTGCCAGGAGGGATCTACACTACTGCTTTTAAAGCGCTTTAAAGCACTTTGAAAACGTTTTGAAAACTGTATATGCAGTGTGTCCTGGGCCCCAACAGTTGTCAAAACTGTTATAAAGCGCTTTAAAGCATTTTAAAGCAGTAGTAAGGATCCCCCCATCATCCATCAAGGCAATGTGTTTTATCACAGGCTGCTGTGTTTCAATGGTAACGCACTTGTAGGAGATCTAGGAAGATTGCAGCGGAATATCTGTAGGAACAGTCTAATGGCATTACTTTGGAAATTGCCCAGTAGTCAAGATCCACACCGTTGTTTCTTTTTTTCTTTCAATATATATATATATATATATATATATATACACACACACACACACACACACACACACACACTACATCGCCTTTCATTGCAAAGCCTTCCCAGTGCAGGTTACAAAAGATAATTGAAACCATAAAGCAATATTTCAAACGCCAATAAAACAATCTAATTACAGAAATGAAAAACAGCGGCAGTTTAAAACCCAGCTCACAGCACTTTTAATAGAACACAGTTTGAAACAAATAAAGTGTTGTGGTCCGTTTAAAAAACTGTAAAAGATGGGGCTGTACGTGCTTCTTTGGGGAGTGCATTTCAAAGATATGGATCCACGAACCAAAACTTCAGATCACAGTACCGAGTTCCTCTCAAACCTTGGGAGCAGTCTCTACATACTTAAGAGATTGCTCTGGTTAATCTCACAGGCAAACAACAGGCTGCAAAACTGCAGCCAGGTGTTAATCGGGAGTTCTCATAGTACCAGTGCCGGGCAATTGTAAGCGTCTGCTGCTTTAAACACAATGCCAGCCGCTTCCATGATACCTCCGAAAGGTGTCACGTACTTTAAAGGCTTGTCGAAAGAACTTGGCATACGACATTTAATTTCATTGCATGATTTAAACACACACACTCTCACGCGCACACACTTGTATAAACTCACATTTCTTCAACCAGAGCCATGTAGACTTTTGCAGAACAGACAAGGCACTTCTCAGGGGAATGGGGGGGGGGCGCAAGGGGGGGCAAACAGCCTGACAAGCTGTCAAATCAACATTAAAGCATTTGGGGGAAAATAATTAACAAGCACACTGTGTTTAAACAAGTGTCACAAAGATATCGCTCAGCTAACGCATCTATCCCGAGCAACAGAACGGAGATTGCAGAAGTGCAAAGTGTTTTGATCTCCCGATTTCTTTATTTATTTGTGAAGTGGATTAACGAGGCTTGCGCTAATTCTATTTTTAAAGGATCTGGGAGAAAAGATAGGGGGCTTTTAAAGTGGTGTGTGTGTCTGTGTGTGCATGTATGTGAGTCTGCATTGGTGAAACTTGATATATCAGATGTATTTTTGTGTATCTTTTCATCCTAGTGTCACCAGAGATGACAACTCAACTATTGCTTATCTCGTACAGTGGATACAAATGACCTTCTGCATGAATCAAGGGTGTTGTGGCTTGGGACCAAATACCTGATGGAACGCCTTTCCCAACACGAACCTACCCATACACTACACTCAACATCTAAGAACCTCCTCTGGGTGCCTATTCCGAGGGAGGCTCGGAAGATGGCAACAAGGAAGAGGGATTTCTCATTGGTGGCCCCTCAATTACAGAATGATCTCCCAGATGAGACCCAACAGGCACCAACATTGCTATCTTTCTGGTATTCCACTATGAAAGCGGTATATAAAAGGCAGGAGCCACACTACTGCTTTATAGCAGTATTGAAGTGCATTGACAACTGTTGGGGCCCATTGACACATACCATATACTGCTTTCATACCACTTTCATAGTGTTATATCCTGCTTGGTGTAGATGTGACATAGACCCCAACAGTTGTCAGTGCACTTTATTACTGCCATAAAGCAGTAGTGTAGATCCTGCAGTGCACTTCAATACCACTATAAAGCAGTAGTGTGGCTCCTGCCTTTTACATACCACTTTCATACCGCTTTCATAGAGGAATATCCTGCTTGGTGTAGATGAGCCCTTTGTGTATGCTGACTGCTATATGTTTTTATTGTTTTAAATTTTGTGTATCGTTTTTAATGTTTTAACCTTTGTAAACTGCCCATAGAGCTTTGGCTATGGACCAGTATAGAAATCATCATCATCATCATCATCATCATCATCATCATCTCTCTTTCAACCTGAGGGCCGAATGCCATTTCAGAAAAGCTCTTGGGGATTGAACCCGTGACCCTTTGCATCCAAGGCATGTGCTCTTCCACTGAGCTACAACCCTTCTTCTATTCACACCCTCCTCTCTCAATGACACCCTCACTGACAAAAGCAAAATAATAATAATAATAATAATAATAATAATAATAATAATAATAATGTGTTTTGAAAGCAAAATAATCCTCAGGTGCAGACCCCTAGGGTCCCCTCAGTATGCATGCCAAGTTTTACAGTCTTGGTGTTATCACATTGATGGGTGGACAGGCAAATAGGCAGACACCCTCTTTTATTGTTATAGACCAGCGGTTCTCAACCTGTGGGTCGGGACCCCTTTGGGGGTCGAACGATCCTTTCACAGGGGTCGCCTAAGACCATTGGAAAACACATATTTCCGATGGTCTTAGGAAACTGTATTGACTGAACTATGTCATGTATCATCTTTTGTATTATTAAAGCTATTGTTATGTATTATTTTCATTAGCAAACCATCCCATGACAATGGATCGTGTAGAGAAGAACGAAAATAATTTTATGGTTGGGGGTCACCACAACATGAGGAACTGTATTAAAGGGTCGCAGCATTAGGAAGGTTGAGAACCACTGTTATAGACATATGCAGCTCTGCAAAATCTACAACTACTACACATTAGGGTTCCATCAGCTCAATTTGAAGAGGGGGGGACATCTTTAGTTTTGATATTGTTAACTCCTTGGAGATCTCCTGCAAGACACGAAATAACAGGCTCAAGTTACAGGAAGTCAGATTCTGGCTGGACATCAGGAAAAACTTCCTGACTGTTAGAGCAATATGACAATGGAACTAGTTACCTAGGGAGGTTGCAGGCTCTCCCACACTAGTCATTCGAAAGGCAGCTGGACAACCATCTGTCAGGGATGCTTTAGGGTGGATTCCTGCATTGAGCAGATGGTTGGACTCGATGGCCTTATAGGCCCCTTCCAACTCTACTATTCTATGATTCTACATCCTGTGATCTTCCAGTAAATCCAGATCTGACTTCTGCCTACCCATTGTTCGTGATAAGATGGGATGTAAGCAGAAATCAACAGCTAGAGTTTTAGGACCCTGGAACTGGCCACATCCATTTCTTTTAAGTTGTTTCACAGTATCCTGGATGCTGGGCAGACTTTTTTTAAAGGTGGGAAGGGAAGATTCAGCTCCCACCAGTTTTTAGGGTGTGTGGGGGTTTTTTAAGGAGAACAAAGTGAGTGAGGATCAGAGAGAGCAAGGTGATTGCTATGACACTAAGACAATTAATCACTGCCAGAGGTTAAGGGTCACACAGCAGTGCATGCTGGGAAAAGCAGCAGGGATTCTTGGACATTGAATGGACAGAAGAAGAAAAAATAAACTGCCATGCCAGTAAACTAGTGAGAGGTTTAGGGTGCCTGTCATTTGACTACAAGCATGCCCTTAATAATATGTTGATAGTACGTTTCGGGAAGGAGGGGTAGGAAGACAGCTTAATAATCCCCGTCTGTCAAAAGAATTAAAATTACCATTCGGTCTAGGTATTTTTTTCTTTTTTCTTTTTTTTGTCATGAACACCTTGGGGGTCCTGTTTGATTAATAGATCACTTGTTGACTGACAAGAACAAATGTGAGCATGGAGTGAGTGTTGTGCGACACATAAATCTACATTGTATTGCATTTGTGGCAAGGAAGCCTCTGACACTGATTGGCTGAACTGATGCGATGGCCCTGGGAGAGGCCATAGCTCGGTGGCAGAGCACACATTTTGCATGCAGACCATCCCAGGTTCACATTAAGGACACTGGACAAATTCAGTGGCTTCTAGTCCTGATGGCTACCTCCAGGATCAGAAGCAATATGCCTATGTACACCAGTTGCTGGGGAACATGGGCAGGACAGGTGCTGGTCAACAGCCAGTTTATTTATTTATTTATTTGTTAAATTTATATACCACCCCATAGCCGAAGCTCTCTGGGCAGTTTACAAAAGGTAAAAACAATAAACATTAAAAGTATACAAAATTTAAAACATAAGAACAACAGTATAAAAACAACAGTATCCACTTAAAAACAACAGTTCTGGGGGTCCTTAAAAAACAAATTTAACGTTGTTAAATGCTGTTAAATGCCTAGGAGAAGAAAAAAGTCTTGACCTGGCACCTGAAAGATAACAATGTTGGCGCCAGGCGAGCCTCATTGGGGAGATCATTCCACAGTCGGGGGGGCCACCACCGAAAAGGCCCTCTCCCTTGTTGCCATCCTCCGAGCTTCCCTAAGGGAGTAGGCATTCGGAGGAGGACCTTAGATGTTGAGCGCAGTGTATGGGTAGGTTCATGTCGGGAGAGGCGTTCCATCAGGTATTGCAGTCCCAAGCCATGTACGGCTTTATAGGTTAAAACCAGCACCTTGAATTGGGTTGTCCATTGTGTGAACAGAATATTGGATTACATGGACCCTTCTTATCCCCTTATCTTATGTTCTTGTGTTAAGGAACATGAAGAGCACAACGGTCCCCCGAAAAGAGGCAGTCTTATAGCTGCAATAAATTCTGCACTTGCGTTCCTCCAGACACGTATCTGGGAGACCCATTAATCTCAATGGGATTTGCTCCTGAGTAAACATCTGCAAGAGGATTGTACTGTAAGTAAAATAGGGTAGTGAAGATTTTCTTGACCCTGAAGAAGACAAAGAGTTGAAAAGTGGAATACTTGTCTATTTTCTGAGCAACACCGCTACCAGCCCCTGCCCCTTTTTCATTTCCAAAGGAGACACAGAACTGTAGCGGTTTTCATATTGCCTTGAACTAAGCAGTCGGTTTTGGGGCTGCAGGTTTCTAGTCATTTAGAGACTAGAACTCCAGGCACTCAGGTTGCACCAGCATTTTTTCCAATCACCCTTAGTTTCCTAGGGGCTCCATTCATTATTCCTTCCTCAACTCCAGACAGGTTGAGTTCTGCTCTGGGATTGGAAGAGACTGTGAAAGGAACACCTAGTGATTCCTATCCTAATTTGCTGGGGACTGTCCATATGTTCTCTAACTCTACTTTTCCCTTCGGCAAGATTTTGAGTCTGTCTATCAAAAGGTTGTTAGTGTAAGTTGCTGGGACAGCCATTCATTTCAATCACCATCCCTTGGTTTCTAAAAATTACAAACATGTGGGATTATAGCTCTGTGGGAGAAACCAGGCAGAAGGGTCCGGGTTCAATCCCCGGCATCTGCTTGCAAAAAATATGCATATTAAGCAACAATGCAAACAAAAAAGCATGTAGTAGGAGAACTGTACACAAAAATGCTTATGAGCTTTCATGCAACTTTTTTTTAAAAAAAGGAATTCTCAAAGTTTGCAACAAACTGATCTGAAGACTGAAGAAATTCTCAAAATTTGAGATGAACCAGACTTAAGACTGGTGGTGGGGAGGGAAATGGAGAGTAACTTGGGTAGATAAATGGTCTGGCTTGTCATAAGCAAGTTTCTTAGGTACATCTCTGAATACAGAGGTGATCATGTAGTAGTTATGGGGCAAGATGAGGTGGGGTGGGGACTCAGCCAGGAGCAGGGATTGGTGAAAAAGCTCAGCTTGCTCCACACATCATTTGGACCCACACAAGAGGGAAGCATATTATGAAGAAAATAGCAAAATGCGTCCAGCATACACCATTGATACCTGGTTCTTCATGGATAGAAAGGATATGAATTTTGGCTTATATCCTCTTGCCTTGAAAAGAAGAACATCTAACCCAGGTTTTCATCACCCACCGTTCGGTCTGCTCCTGCCTCTCTCTCTCTTTCTCTTAGTCTTTCTTGCAGTTCGTTGATGGCAGAAGTATAAAGAGAATCGGTGATGCTGCTGCTTTGTAACAGTTGTGTTTCCAGGTGGGCTGGCACAGATCATGTCACGGCGCTCTGAGGATGCTCTAAGGTGCTGTGAGGTAGGACGTGCTTTGATGCAAGCCAGAAAACCCTCTGAAGCCAAATGCCACTGACAGCAGCAGAAGAAGAAAAGTGCTGCTTAGAAATACTGGAAGACATCTTCTCCCCATTCAAATAAGTCATGAGTAATGTCATCAAGGACCTATTCATGAATAGTATGCCAAGAGAGTTATCAAGGGTCTGGGACAGCTAAGAAGATTTATTATTTATTTATTCATTTTATTACACTTATATACTGTCCCCATAGCCAGGGCTCTCTGGGCGGTTTACAGAAATTCTAAAATTAAGATAAAAACGAGTATACACAATTTAAAATTCTAAAACACAGAACATACACACACATAAAGCATTAAAAACCATTAAAAAAACCAAACATGTGAGTGATTAAGATGTGCTGCCATATGCCTGGGCAAAGAGGAAAGATAGCAGCGTTGGTGCCAGGCGAGCCTCGTCAGGGAGATCGTTCCATAGCCTAGGGGACACCACCAAAAAGGCCCTGTCCCTCGTTGCCACACTCCGAGCCTCTCTCAGAGTAGGCACCCGGAGGAGGACCTTAGATGTTGAATGTAGTGACCAGGTGTATTCACGTCGGGACAGGCATTCCATCAGGTATTGTGGTCCCAAGCCCTATAAGGCTTTATAGGTCAAAACCAGCACCTTGAATTGGGCTCGGAAACATACAAGCAGGCAGTGCAAGCGGACCAGAGCAGGTGTTATATAGTCAAACCTTCTGGTTCCCGAAATCAATCTGGCTGCTGCATTTTGCACGAGCTGCAGCTTCCGAACCGTCTTCAAAGGTAGCCCTACGTAGAGTGCATTGCAGTAATCTAACTTGGAGGTTACCAGAGCATGGACAACTGAAGCCAGGTTATCCCTGTCCAGATAGGGGTGTAGCTGGGCCACCAACCGGAGTTTGTAAAAGGCACTCCGTGCCACTGAGGTCACCTGAGCCCCAAGTGACAATGATGGATCTAAAAGATGATGTCTCGGACTGTTTAGCTTATACAAAAGATGAGTATGGGGAGACATGACAGCAGTGTGCAAAATTATGCATGGTGTGGAGAAAGTGAATAAGGAAACATTTTTCTTCCTCTCTCATAATACTAGAATGAGGGTTTTTCCCATGAAGCTGATTGGTGGGAGATGCAGGACAGATAAAAGGGCATCCTTCATCACAAAGTACAGTGTTAAACTATGGAATTCACTACAACAAAATGTAGGGATGGCCACCATTTTGCCAGGTTTTATGCTGTTTGGCTTGACGTGACCTTGATTAACAGCAGCAACCGAAATTGGCCCAAGTAATGTAGGCAAGTGATGCTCATGAACATACATGTACAGTGTGAAAATAAGCCAGGTTTAGGCATGAGCCCTATTCAGGTGAACACATGAGACCTTAAAGTGGGTATAGGGTTGGGACTCTGCATATTGGCCCAGCCCTATACATCTCTGGGCCTCACCCACCTCAGTTCAGACCTTGCTGTGTTGAATCAGCAAGGTTTGAAAGGGTGTTCTAGTCATGGTTGTGTGAACTCATGTAGAACGTTCCATGCAATTGTACACCCCATTTAAGCTCTCTGTGACAAAATGGTATTATATGTTGTTGTTTATATGTATATATTTAAGTGTTTGGTCGAGGGTTGAATTTGCTGTGGCCAATTCCTTTCTTTTTCAGGAAGTGGTAAGTAAGTGGGAGGGCGGAGTTAAAATGGCGAGCTGCGTGACTGGCGTCGTCTGATTGGTTGGTTGATTTGAAAGAGAGAGAGAATAAGGGGGAGTGAAGTGACAGGCAGTTAGAGAGTTAGTCAGAATTAGGAGTTAGTGAGGGTTGGAGTGAGTTGTGCTTTATTAAAGGCTTGTTTCAGGATAGGATTAGGAAAGTGGGGTTATAGGATTTGGAGGTGGTTATTATTCCCAGAGAGGTAGATTTATGTGTACAACTTAAACAAACTTAAAGTGTCTTTTTAGAATCTTTTACTTACATGAATTTTATTTCATATAAGTATGCTCAGTCATTTACGTTACTTCAGTTGGTAAATACACAGTCATTCTCACAGACAAATAAGTAATTAAAAGAAGGTTTATTGTTTATTGCCCTCATTCTTTGAGAGATAAAGAATAGGGTGGTGGCAGCGAAGGAGAAGTTTAAATAGATGTCACAGAAGCTGGTGACGCCACACACCCATTTGTTCACCTCAACACCTGAATAGGGCCTTGGCCTTGGGCATACTTCATGCCTAAGACCAAGAGATGAAAGCCCAGAGATGAAAGCCCCCAAACATACTGACCCACTTTGCCGTCAAACCCTCTAAAATGTTTGTGTAATGAGAAACTCTGAGAAATATGTTCCCAGCTCATCTCTCGGGTTGGCCAAAATGATTCATGCTTTCTCAATGGGCTTAATTGTCCACATGTGTTTAGTTTTCTAGAAACTCTGAAGTTCTGGAGGAGGGGTGGGGGAGGCTGAGCTGGATGAGTTTAAAAGCAAGTCCAGATCTTGTAAAAACCACCACTACCACATAACGTCTAGTTTAAATTGGAAATTTTTTAAAAAATAGTTAAACAACAAACAAAAAAGCTTTCCTTTTTATTTACAAAACTGGGCTGAAATGAATGTGTGTGTGTGTGTGTGTGTGTGTGTGTGTGTGTGTGCGAGTGCAAGTGCGAGTGCTGCTGCTGCCAACTCTGAGATACTTTATTGGATGCTGAATTACACACCTAATGTAATCCTTTGCATGTTTACTCATAGAATCATAGAATAGTAGAGTTGGAAGGGTCCTATAAGGCCATCGAGTCCAACCCCCTGCTCAAGGCAGGAATCCACCCTAAAGCATCCCTGACAGATGGCTGTCCAGCTGCCTCTTGAATGCCTCTAGTGTGGGAGAGCCCACAACCTCCGTAGGTCATTGGTTCCATTGTCGTACTGCTCTAACAGTCAGGAAGTTTCTCCTGATGTCCAGCTGGAATCTGGTTTCCTGTAACTTGAGCCCATTATTCCGTGTCCTGCACGCTCAGAAGTGAGTCCCATTGAGTCAATGCCTGTGGAGCACGTGCCAGGGAGGAAGGGGAGTGGTTTCAAAGTGGAAAGGGAAAAAAGGAAGTGGAGGCCAGACTCAATGATGTCTACTTAAAACGAGTTGGAATAGTATCTCACCCATTCAATGGATTTAGCTTAATTTCGTGTGTGTGTGTGTGTGTGTGTGTGTGTGTGTGTGTGTGTATGAATGGGGTGTGGGTGTCTGGGCAACCACCAGAAGAGGCTGGTGGCTCCACTTTTGGTGGGGCTGTGAATCCATTCTGGGTTTCATTCAGAACCAGGGGCTATCCAAGGTGCTGAACTTATTTTGGGGCTAGGATTGAGCACTTTGGATAGACCCTTTAGAGTTCTGGCTGGTTCTAGCCAGTGTGGTGTAGTGGCTAGAATGTTGGACTAGGAGTTCTAGTCCCCACTCGGCCATGGAAGCCTACTGGGTGACTTTGGACCAGTCACTGACTCTCAGCCCAACCTACCACACAGGGTTGTTGTTGTGAGGAAAAAATGGAGAGGAGAAGGATTATGTACACTGCCTGGAGTTCCGTGGAGGAAAAAAAGGTGGGATATAAATGAAATCAATCAAACCTGGAATGGATTCATAGCCTCACCAAAATCAGGGCCACCAACCTCCACTGCCCAGTCCTACCCTCTTAAACAGTCAGGAACATGGGAAGATATCTTATATTGAGCCAGTTCACTGGTCTCTTTCGCTCAGTATATATACCATGGGTGCAAAACCTCAGGCCCAGGCACCAAGTCTGGCCTGTTTGGGGCCCCAACCTGTCCCCCAGGGGTTGCCCAGATGGCCAAAGCCCTGGTCACTACTGTTTAAGGGTTTCCCAGCTTTTGTGAAACTGGGGAAAAGGTCAAAGTGCCTCTCCTAAGGCTTAATTCCTGGCAGTAAGAGCCTTAGGCTAAAATAAGGCAGTATTTTGGGCGATGCCCTTTTGCTTTGGACCTGCTCAACACATAGAAAGTGGCCCCTGAGAGCTTCTTTGAAATGCAATCTGGTCCTTGGGCTCAAAGAGGTTCAGCATGCCTGGTCAAACACTGAGGCCAGATCTACACCTTGTGTCAAATCATTACGAATGTGGATATAAAAGCAGGAAACAATGCTATGAAAGTGGTGTATATGGAATATGGATTGTGCCCCAACAGTTATCAGTACTCTTCAATACTGCTATAAAGTTGAATTATAGCAGCTCTCTGGGGTTTCAGACAGGATCTTGTCAGGATCAGTCCTTTTTTCCCAAGTGTGGGGGACTGGGTTTCAGGGGGTGAATCAGGCTCACAGAAGTACAGAACCAGAAGTACACCAGTCAAGACAGGAAGTGGGGAAAGATATTCTCCAAGACGCTTCAGGAGTCAAGGAGGAATCTTCCCTGGAGCTTATCATACAGGAGGCTCAGAGATCATCTTCCCCCCACACCAGGAACTCAGGCCTTAGCTAGACTATCTCTTATCCCACGACGGAAGAGGGAAGCTCTCACGTTGTGTTGAATACGAGATCCCTCCTCCACATGTGAGGCACAACGGCCTCAGAAGGAGAGGTGTCGTGCCTGCCATTTTTTTTACCTTTAAAGGGGCAGCAGCACACAAACGCTCATGTGCAGAAGGTTAGAGATTTTTTAAATTTTAATTACTTTCCCTCCTCCCCCCACCCTACCCCGATGGGTGCAGCACTCCTGAGGAGTGCTGTGCCCCGTGTGCGGCTCCCGGCTCCTTGTGAGGAATCACGCGGAACCGGGTCAAGGGAGGGATCATCCCTCCCTGATCCCAGGATCCCCTGTTTGTCATGTGGACACACAGGGACGATCCCGCGGTTCGCCCCAGGATAAAGCCCCATCTAGCTATGGCCTCAGTCTCTGTCGGAGGAGGAGGAGGCAACATCGGAGTTCACAGATCCCAGAGTCTGCTGCAGAGTCAAGCAGGCAGAATTGAGTGGAGGTGGGAGGCGGTTCCCTAGGAAAGGCACTCGCCAGAGGTTTCTGCTCAAAGACCTTTGCAAAAATATTTCCTGGGCTTGTGTCGCAACCTTTGATTTTTAGAATTTGGAACACACACATGCACGTCCTGAGAACCTTACTCTTCTTACCAGATTTGGCAGAAGGTTTAATGCCGAAAGATTCCTTGGTTGGAAAAATACATGAAGAGGACACACAGAGAAACAGAAGCACTTTGTATGGTGTGGAAGCTGTTAACAAACGCCTTTAAATTGTTCTCTGTTTTTGTCCTCCAAAGCGCCCACCTCCATCAACTAATGTCCCTCAACTGCAATCTTTAAGCATTTCTCTACCATCTGATAGAAGACCATGCAATGTATCCAGCATGGCTTGGTCACAGTAAGGTTAGTGGGAGACTATCTCTTGTTGTCCTTTGCCTCCCACCTCCCTTGTTCCTCTATTTTATTTTCTCCTTTTATACCTTCCTTGTGAATTTAGAGAGCTTCATATTCTGAACTCTTGCGTTTTTCAAAGGGCGAACACAACTTTAAGGTGTCTTGTTAGTTTATTCTCTCCTTGAAAAAGGTTTCTTTTGTGAAATTGTCTGGGCCAGCCTCCCCCTTTGCTCTTAGAAGTAAGTTTGAGGTCCTGATCCTCCTTCCTACTCAGAGGGATCGAGATCAAAAGCGACATGCTGCGGTCCCCCCACCTCCATTAAAGCCTGGACTAAGCATCAGAAAGTCATCAGTTCAGCACAATACCATTTTTCTTCTTCCATTCCCAATGCCACCTGGTGGCGGAATTCCGCAGAGCACCCCTTGGCCTTGAAAAGGAATCCATGGTAAAAGGAGACTTCGTGATAAACCTGTTTTGTCGCTCACACAAAAATGCAACCCCCTGACCCAAAATACACTCCACTTTTGTTTCGGAAAAAGCACACACACAAAAAACCCACTAAAAATAATTTTTTCAAAAGAGATTACTTAAAATCAGTTGTTTTCAAACTTTTCCTCCCTTGTAGTACAGGAGTATGGCACTTCTTTCTGCTCGAGGATCAAATTCCATTTTGGAACCACTCTTTGGTAGTGGGCAGGTTGCAAAAAGGGGGGGGCGATATTTCTTTTAAAAGAAATAGTTTAGGGGTGCAATCCTATGCATGTTTAGACAGAAAAAAGGTAGCCGGGGCTGGTTGAGGCATTCTGGGAATTGTAGGACTTTTTGTGTCTAAACAGGCATGGGATTGCATCATTAAGAGTTAAGATTGCATCTTATTGCCAGTAACTAAGGGCATGTCTATACCAGCCCTATATCTCGGGATTGTCCCAGGATCGTTCCTGTGCATCCAAATGCCACACAGGGGATCTGGGAGCAGGCAGGGATGACCCCTCCATTTTCCTGGGATAACCCTTAGGTGTAGAAAGGGCCTGAGCCTTAGGAGGGATATTTCAACCTTTTAGAATGGGAGGCACAAAAGCTAAGAAATCGCCAAATGATTGGTGGCCTAGGAAAAAGGGGTCTTGCCATCTGAGGAATCCCAGAGGGCTGGACTGAGACTCCAGGACAGCTGGGCTTTGCCTCCAGGACTGAGGTTCTACACCACTGTTTTCCCCAATGGCTGGCTTCCCCAGAACCCCTGCATGCTTCAAAGGATTCTTGTGACCCAAAAGTGGGTCGTAAGATCAGTCTAGACGTGTCGTGGCAAAGCTGTTGCTGCCATGTCTGGCAATTGTGCAAGTGGGTCCCATGTGGCAGGAGATTGAGGTGTGTCTTGGGTCTGGACCAGTTGAAGACCACTGTTCGAAAAGGTACTCCTGAAACTACAAAAGGCCGCCTTTCTCAACCTGGAGTTCTCCAGTTGTTTTTGACTTCAATTCCCATCAGCCCCCAGAAGCATGGTCAATGGACAGGAATGCAGGGAGTTGTAGTCCAAAAGATTTCGAGGACCCCAGGTTGATGAAGGCTAATATGAGGTTCCCTATGCATGGGATCTGTGTCTTTGTATAAGAGTATACACAAGATGATGTGTATGGAAAAAAATCTGTGAAATTTGAACATCTGTGCGATGCTGGGCCCTTTTATTGAACATTATCCAGTTCTTCCTTCCTTTCCACTAATACATCCTTCGCCAATCTGGTGTGCCCTCCATGTTGGACTGCAACTCCCATCATTCCCAGCCAGCATGGCCAGTCCAACACCTCTAGAGAGCACTAGCTGTGTTAATACCTGCTGGAAGAAGTTCACTTACAAGTGGCATTTCCTTTCAGGTTCCGGACACTTCCATTCTAAGTTCTCTCCTCCATCACTTGATCACTTCCCTTGTAATTGCATCGCTGCTATAGGATTTTCATGCTCGTAGGCACACTGGTGCTGGTGGTGATATGTCCTGATGACACAGTGTCGCATCGCCATGTATATTGTTACTGCAGGAATCCAGCATGACGCAAACGTCATTCGTTTGGCAGAAGCAAAGATAATTACTGTCATGTGTGTGATCTGAAGTGTGTGTGTGTGTGTGTGTGTGTGTGTGCATTGAGGCCTCATGGCTTTCCTTGTCAAGTTAGCAGAATTCATTAGAATTTCCAGCTGCCAGTAAAAAGACTTACTACATTCTGGGAGGTCCCAGTAATGGGAAAACATGCGGAAAAGAAAAAAACAGATATGCCAAAACATATCCTGGCTTGGAAACCTTTTATTACTCACACAGAATTAACTCTGGCTGGATATCTTGGACCTCTGATCTGCATTTGTTCTTGTACAAAAAGCAAAGTTCCATGTAAAATGTATTAGGAAGAGCATTACAAGCCAATGGCTGCTCTTGATGGTCCTGCATGCCAGAAAACATTGACCACTATCAAGCCCTCCTTTGAATAATGGTCAGCATATTTTTATAGACCTCTGGGGTTCTTATGGGACAGGAAGCGACATAGGAGGCTGGGGGAATCGGTGGGTATGGAGAATAGAATGAGGGTTGAAATCTGCCCATCAATTTATCATACCCGCTTCTGTTGCACCTATTTAATAAGTAAGGCATCTGCTTTATTGCAAAGCCTGCAGGCGGGTTGTATAAACTGATTTTGTAGCTAATGCATGTTGTTGGCTTTTGGGGGAACTGATGCTGCTTGAAAGACTAATACACTGTATGTGTGCTACTCTGGACTGCCTGTTCCTCCATGCTGAACAGATAGAACAGAAAGGGTGCAGTACTTTTGGCTCACAAATAAAAGTGTTTTCTGGATATAGGAAAATGAACATTTGCTAAAAGGCTGATTCGCGAAACTGTCTTCTGCATCGGGAAACACAGGGCATGTCTACACCAGGAGAGAGGAGGGGGAGGATCTCGCGACATGCTGATCGTGAAATCCTCCCCCTCAGTCCACACGCGGCACGCAATGTCCAGGGAGGAAGGAGGATGACACGCCCACCATTTTTAAAAAACACACAAACAAAACAGGACCTGGAGCGCACCTGCGCTCCAGCGCAAAAGTAACTTTTTTAAAAAAAAGCCCTGACCCCACTCCCCTCCCTACCCCAAAGGGCACGGAGTGCTTGAAGAGCTCCATGCCTTGTGCCTGGTTCCTGGCTCTTTGCATTTACTTGTGAAAAGCCGGGACTAAACTGGGGTGGCTGCCCACACCTCCTGCAGTCTCGGGACGATCCTGAGACCGTGGGGAAAATCGAGCTGCCCCTGGGATCCCCTGTGTGTCATATGGACGCACAGGAATGATCCCGGGGTGATCCCCGGGATAAGGCATCATCTAGACATGCCCATGGAGTGCAAAATGTTTTCCTTAGGCACTGCATAGCACAGCGTGGCTTACATGGACTTACAGCATTATATTCTTTGGACCTTCCTTCTGTCCCCCCGATTCCCAGCACCTGATGAGTTCAAAAGTAAGCAGGAGAAATAAATTGGAGAAACTGGGCCTTTGAATCCACCCGTTGCCCCTAAGCGTAGAGAAGCGAAACCACCTTGCCTAGCTTACCAGCTTCATAAATCAATCTTGCGCCGAAGTCTGAACTTTGAAGTCAGCAGATGGGTCATAATAGAAACAATCTCATTCCCTCCCTCACCCCCGTCTCCACACCTGGGCAAAATCCCTCCTTTCGAGATGAATTTTGCAGAAGACAGATAAAACTAGAATTTCCCGAGTGTTGGCTGGCCCATTTCAAAGGCTCCCTTTTCAGAGGACATAATCAGATTCTGATGCTTGGTGCAGGAGCGGGGGTGGGGAGCCGCCAACTGCTCATTTGATCACCACTCAAAACGATTTTGCCACGGAAAGATACCTAATCAATTACAGAACAGACATCTGCTCCGACTAACGTTACTGATGACTTAGTAGAAAGAATGTGCACTACAAAGTGCAAGTCCGGAGGGAAGGCTGGCAGGTGTTTGAGAGAGGAAGGGGGGATTACTGTGCAGGAAGACCTGAGACATAGGGCCAAAACAGACGCGACTTCATTTTTACTTGAGAGTAGGCAGAGGGGGGCTATTTGGATCAGGGCCCTGGCTAGGAGGAATTTAACCTTCTTCACACACACACACATACAGAGAGAGAGAGAGAGAGAGAGAGAGAGAGAGAGAGAGAGAGAGAGAGAGAGAACTTCAGCTATTGGGCGGTATAGAAATGCAATAAATAAATAAATAAATCCTATGAGCTCAATCCAGATTGGAGTCCCCTTGACCGTAATCCATAGAGCAAATGGGTCACTATTTTGCAATAGAACTTGCAGAGAACCCTGCCAAGATCAGAATCAGGCTCATGGTGTGTGTGTGTGTGTGTGTGTGTGTGTGTGTGTGTGTGTGTGTGTGTGTGTGTAGCACCCCAAACCCCCATGCTAGGGACCTGATCTGGATTTGGGGACCTGCACCTACTCTAGGGTAAAAATCAAAGAAAAACATAGCTAGCAGCTACTCTTTAAAGTGTCCACTAATTGGGGGTGGGGGAATGGGCATTACTGACAGCCCAATCCCATGCCTCTTTACCTTGAAGTAAGTCCCATTGCTATCCTTCCGATGCAAGGACAAATCCACATGCGAGCAGCAGTGGAAAATATTGTGGAAGCTGTAAAACCCCATTAAAAATAATAGCATCTAACCAGCCTTCCCTAGGTGCGGAAGTTCATTAGATTTTGCACCGGGCTAACTATCCTGCAGAGAGGATTCTAAACTTGGGACACCACTGCTGAGAAGAACCTCACTTGCTTCATCCTTCACCTGTCTGAAGGTAACCAGGTAGGTTCCTGTCAGAGAAGACGGTGCTTAAGGTACCCAGTTAACTGGAACTACCCACTGTAGGTTTTTTTTTAAAAAAAAAATGTATGTATGAATGGCGCACACACAAAAGGTGGATGTTCTTTCAAAGTTCCCGTTTTTTAAAACCTTGCCTCTTTAAATCAAAGGAATCCCCCCCCCTTTTTTTTTTCTTGCTTTCCACGACTCTTCCAAGCCCTATACTTTCCTTTCCTGGATGACTTTGTTGCTTGTTGTGGGGGATTCATTTAGCATGCTTCGTTGAACAATTCGCAGGGTCTAGCTTTATCCTCGCTCAATCAGGACAAGAGCCCATTGGACGGAGATGAAAATAGTTCTCAGAATCACATCTCGGCCTGTTCTGGCTGGGGCTTTTCTGGCATTCACTGAGCGTGCACACACGAATGAAAACTTACTGAAGCCCAGCCAAATTTTCGCCGAAGCATTCATCTAGGTAGAGCAGCCAGATCTCTACCCCCCTCCACCCGCCATCTCCCCTCGCCCCCTACTGTGAAAGGCCTCTTAAACTTTGCTCAACAACAGTGGTAGCTCAGCAAGAATCTCCTGGCTACACTGGGTCCCCCAAAGCAGGATGTCTACCCTGAACAACCTGGCTTCCCCTCCGTTCTCACACTCCTTGTGGCAACTTATCCTGGTTTTAGGTTGTTTTGTGTGCAGGGAGCAAAGGGTGATCATCCAGCCCCAGAATAACACAAGCAGAGGCAGAAAGAGAGACGGAGAACACAAGTCATTTGCATTTATGGGGTTTCTTTTGCAGCACCAAAATAGGCAGAAGTTAAAAGCACCATCCGTGCGTGGAATGAATGGCAAAGGCTTGTTTTCATCTTCCCTTTATTGAACAGATTCCCGCGGTTTACTTTTTCTTCTTTTTCCCCCCTTCTTTTTTTTTTACCGAGTATCTTCTGGCATCTCTGGATCAGCCGACAAAGAAATTCTTTTTGGACTCAGCATGCGGTCAAATGAAGATCCAGTTCAAAGTGACATGAAATCAGAAATATTGGCTAGATAACAGGTATTGTCTTTTTCAAGGCCTCTGTTCTTCATTGTCAGTAGTCGCCATAACCGGAGAGACACGCTCACAAAGAAGTAAGAAATGTTCAAAGTGGGCAACCGATGCTTTATTAGAAGGCAAACCTTGCTTTTTTTTCTATTCATTTCATCCTAACACAGGCAGGTTTCCAAGGGGGGGAAAAAGCAGCTTTGAAGTTCTTCTTTTTCTTCTTCTTCTCTCTCTCTCTCTCTCTCTCTCTTTCTTTATTTGATGGGCTTAAAAAAAGGATCCTAATTTGAACTCACCAGTGAGGCCTTCTTAATGCTCTTATGCCACAAAAATATTTTAACGCTGTAATAACAGGATCATTAGCAGCCCTCCTTTATATTTAGCACCTTGTCTAATTACTTAATTGGAGAGAGACTTCTGACTAGTTCTTCCAGAATTAGCTTCTCACAAAAGAAGACCAAACGTCACATTGATCTAAGCAGGTATGGTTTGAGTGAAAGCCTTTGACTAGTAGATTCCCCCACCCCCACCCCCTAAATTCACATGGTATTGTAGTTTAGAGATCACAAAGCTGTGACTACCATATCGTTACAGCTCTTGGCTGACCGGCCCTTTGTTAAGTGGATTGCGGGTTAACTGTCCAGGATGGTTGGCGATCCAGTGGGAAAGAGACAGTCTCCTGATAGTTGGGAGTCTGGGTATTGGAATAAGAGCCCATCAGAAGTTGGAAGTGACATCTCTCCAGCCCAGGGGAGGGGAAGAGCCAGGGCTGACTCAAAATATTTCGCTGCCGGGGTGAAGATGACACAGTGCCCAACCCCCATTCCATGTACAAAAATTCACAGTTGAACCTTACTTCAACACTGGTGATGGGACAGCACCCTCCACCACACCTCAGCACAGCGGGCTAGCTTAAGGGGTGCAGGGGAAGTCTCGTGGTACACCACAGCTCTGTCCACCAACACCTTACTCGCCCCTCAGCATCTACATAATAGGGTTGATAGGTACATGGTTAATAAATGCTTTCGACTAATCAAGCCAAGGCTGGCCCAAGATATTTTCCTGCCTCAACTGAAGGACAAGATGGTGCCCCACTATATTCCATGTACAGAAACCAATTGAACTGGACTTGCAGTTGAATCTTACTTCAATACTGGCAATCAATAGCGTCCTTCGTTGCACCTGAGGGCAGCAAGGTAGTTTAGGCTGAGTAGAATGCAAAGCTCCGTCCCCCAACACCTTACTTGCCCCTCTGCATTGGCTGAATGAGGCGAGCACGTCACACTGCCTTACAGTAGGGCACACACATATATACACATACTCAGCATTGGGCTAGAGTGAGCATGTGTATAAGGTAGTATGTGACATAGACACTCTACACATATCATAGAATCATAGAATAGCAGAGTTGGAAGGGGCCTATAAAGCCATCGAGTCCAACCCCCCGATCAATGCAGGAATCCACCCTAAAGCATCCCTGACAGATGGTTGTCCAGCTGCCTCTTGAATGCTTCCAGTATGGGAGAGTCCACAACCTCCCTTAATTCCGTGTCCTGCACTCTGGGATGATCGAGAAGAGATCCTGGCCCTCCTCTGTGTGACAACCTTTTAAGTATTTGAAGAGTGCTATCATGTCTCCACTCAATCTTCTCTTCTCCAGGCTAAACATGCCCAATTGTTTCAGTCTCTCTTCATAGGGCTTTGATTCCAGACCCCTGAGCGTCCTGATTGCCCTCCTCTGAACAAGCTCCAGCTTGTCTGCGTCCTTCTTGAATTGTGGTGCCCAGAGCTGGACACAATATTCTAGATGAAGCCTAATCAGGGCCGAATAGAGAGGCACCAGTACCTCATGCGATTTGGAAGCTATACTTCTATTAATGCAGACCCAAATAGCATTTGCCTTTCTTGCAGCCATATCGCACTGTTGGCTCCTATTCAGCTTGTGATCTACAACAATTCCAAGTTCCTTCTCGTTTGTAGAATTGCTGAGCCAAGTATCCCCCATCTTGTAACTGTGCATTTGGTTTCTATTTCCTAGATGTAGAACTTGGCATTTATCACTATTAAATTTCATTCTGTTGTTTTCAGCCCAGCTTATATGCACATAGTCCCATTTGTGCATATAAGCCTGATCTGTGACAGTCTTCTGTCTCAGAAGAGGGGGAAAGATTGCACCAGTTAATCCAGTTCACCGTAGGTGTGAGGACTCACACAAGGCAGCCACCATCCATTGGTGGCTATGAAGATTGCCAGTTCTCTTGGGTTGGCCCTGAAATGCAGGGTCGGAGATCTGCTGTCAGGGCCTCAGGGGACCACATTTAAATCTCAGGTGCTTCTGGAAAGCCCACTGACAGGCCCAGAAAGGGCACACCTGGTTTTAATTAAACAGTACACTGCCCCTGAATAGAGGAGCTCCATTTAGCGATCTCGGCTAATCACTGTTGACAGCCATCTAAATCAGTGGCGATTTGCATATCATATGGCAGCCAGCTCTTTCATTTCCTCATTCCACAAACAAATTCTTCTTCCTGCCCTGAACGTATTGCCAATCCATTTCATAGGGTGAGCCAAATAGTCAGCTGTGTGTATATTTATTTAAGGTATAGCATTTTGTTTTTTTTCTTTTGTTTTTTGAAGAGACACTCCATTTTTTATAATCTTATAGTCATTACATATCAAAGCTGCTATTTGGTTATTCACAAATAATTCTGGCTCTGTGCAAACCTGCCTTATTACCAGCCGTTCCCATTCATTTATAGCAAGACAACAGTTATCACCCAACAGAGTGCGAAAGAAAAACAGCTATTACTTATCATCTGCAGCACCTATTCACTGTTACTTTTTGTTAGTGACATTATGCTCAAATACCGAACTATCAATTTCAAAAGAACGCAAATCTCTCTTTATTATGGCAACAACAGCAATTTCCGACCGCAGTCCCCTTTGTGCTCGTAAGCAAAGAATTAAAATGTCAGCGTTCATTGTTAACTTCTTCATATTTTATGGATTACGCATTTGTGTGTGTGTGTGTGTGTGTGCGGAAATGTTTTGGAAGCCACACCACAATACGAGAACTTCACAGAGGCGGAAAAGGAAGTGAATTATTTAACACACGGAGGCGCCGAACTTCATTATCACAAATACAAACCTATTGAAAGACACCTTGCTATGAAAAGGAATTCAATAATATGAAATCGGAAACACCGAGGGCCCGTGCAGGGACAAAGAGCATGATATCCACAGATAACTCATTTAGAAGGTACCAAGTTGCTAGGCAGAGGAACTGAATATAGAAAACAGATGAAATCAAATATAGTTTTCCTAGATTGAAGCTGACCAAATATAGTAATTCACATTATATACATGGCCAGAATTATATATATGGGCTGCAAATTTTCTTAGCGATAATATATTGTTCCCTGTTGAAATGCAAAGCATTGGGGAGTGGCTTGATTTTGAGTGGGCTGTTAAGACCCATTCACTTTGCCAAAGACCTGTTCCTGGTAAAGATCAAAACTGCTAGAACTAGTTGGTTGATATGGATCAGCACAACTGGCTACATTTTTGGACTCTCCTTGGGCATGCTGGCTGAGGATAGCGGGAGTTGTTTAAGGCTGTTAAGCTTATATGCCTGTGTGTGCTCCAAAATGAATGCTGTTGGATGAAATAAGGAATATGGAAATATTCCAAAAAAATAGCCCCCTCACCCAACTTAAGCACCCCGCTGTAAAAGAGGCAGCACTTGCAACGGTCGTGTAATTATCACCGTGAAGGGATGAGAAAGCACCATGGAGTGAGGCTCAAGGTGCACGTCTGCAAAGAGCCAAGCTGCACGCTCAGGAAAATCACTTGGTTCAGCCTGGGTCAAATATTTCAGACAGGAGGAGGAAGAAAGTGTGCTATGGCAATGCTCAACCACAGTTTTAAAAAAGTCTTGCACATAGAAACCTAGGGAGAAAAATGGTAGCCGAGCAGTCCCCTGTTAAGCTTGCTTTCTGTAGTTAGAGAGTTTGCTATATGGAGGAGCATCCAAAAAACTTGAAGCCTGAAGTGGTGCAGCCCTAGGAGAGCTTTATCACATGGTGTGGGAAATTGAGATCCTCCAGGCATCTATGGAGTCTAATTCCCATCAGCCCCACCCAGCATGGGCAATAGTCAGAGATGACAGGGATTGTAATCCAACAATATCTGGATGGCCACAGGTACCCCTTTCTTACTTTATCATATGATTTTGCTGCTGAAAGAAATTCGGAATAGTATTTCCCTTGGCCTTGCTTCTACATCTAAAAAGCCACAACACATCTGGAGTAGTTGTATTCTTTTGCTCAGCATTCCTCAGCTGAACAATTTTACACTGTAAGCTCCTCAGGGCAGGAATGTTATGTGTTGTACTGTATATTTATGGTACTCTATAAATAATGATTTTTCCATTAATTATTCCCCCCCTACTTCCTTAAATGAACACAGCCATTTACAAGTATATAAAACACAAGCCTTTTTGCCCCTAAGGAGCTCATAATGTATAAGATTGCTCACACTCAATGATTTGTGGAATGTGTGTTTCTTATTTCAGAGGGACGTGAAATGCAATTTCATATCCACGAAGAAACGGAAGCCTCTGTTTTAAGATGCAAGCAATGCTGCACATCTGTGCAAGAGACGCAGAAGTGAGGTTCCAAGGTCAAAAATTCAAGACATGTTTGGGGAACAGATATTAAGGTAACCATAGTCTCACTTTGGAAAGAATCCTAATGCAGGACAGAGGGAGAGGGAGGAAAGGGGGGGGGGAATAGAAAATTAGGGGGAGGGGTTTTCCCAGGCAATGTTGTGTTAGGTTTCTACTATCCATCCCTCATCTCTGGAATCAACTACCACAACAGAGACATGTATCTAGCTATAATGGAAGCCCTTGAAAGTGTGACCCTACGCATTCTCGTTGAGCTGGATCCAGATTTATGCTGGACCAACTGCGCTGATGAAAGTAGACTTTCCCACATCCTCTTTCCCATGGTGGCCACTTCAGCCCCCTGAAAACACTATACAGAGAGTCACGGAACCCTGCTGAATGGCTGAGCTGCGGGGTAGAAAAGGAGGGATCCTTAAACATTGGGCATTCCGTGAACAGAGCATTTCTTCTTGCAGAAGGAGATTCCTGGTGTCCCCATAGACAAGCTGAAGGCACCTTCTAAAGTAGAGAGACCCCAACAACAACAACTCTCTTCATTTCCATCCTCCAAGCAATCTACGAAAAGGAAGCAGGAAGAGGCTGCTATTCAAGGGATCCTGTGTTGAACTTGTTGCTCTGGCCCTGGACCTGCTTTGTTTGCATGCTCAGCCTTGAGTCTCCTGAACTTGTGACCATGGTCCTCCTGTGCCATTGGTCTCCTGGCTTGGACAGCTTGATTTAGCCAGGTAACAGACAGGTAGAAGGTGCCCAGAAACAGAAATGAAAGTGCTTCTTCAGTTTTGGATCAGAGAATTCTCCAGATGTTCTACTTCACACAGGGAAAGCTGCTTTATTTCCTGTGTGAAGTGGAACATCTGGAGAATTCTCTTATAGTATTTGTCCATGTAACCCAGTTTCGCTGAGACACATCACTTTTTGTCTGAGATCCAAGATGGGTAGGTTAAGCCTCAGATGTCCTGCATGCAAAACAGGTGCTCTACCATGGAACTGCGGCCCCTTGTCAGAGTGGTTAAAGATCATCCCACCCCCCTGCTTGAATATCCGTATTAAACCAACACAATTGGAGGTGTGAATGGCTGCAAAGTCCCCCGTCCCCCCAAGAACATGAAAAAGAAAACAACTGAAGTTTTGCACAGTTTGGGATGGATCAGGTTTTAAATTTGGTATTTTCATGCCTTGCTAAAAACAGATTCCAGATCCGTCAACCAGAAGAACATCTGAAGGAACACAAAAGGATTACCTTTCCTATCTACAACTGAGAACAAACTTTTAGCTTAGTCATATCTGGGGCTCATTGTGATGACGGCACATTGGTGCTGCAAGCCCCCTAATCCTGTGTTTGCACTCCTTCGCATTATCCCCACGCGAAGGAGCGAGTGTGGGGGGGTTGCATGCAAGGAGGAGCGCCTGTGCATTGGGGCACCCGCACCTCCTCGCATCCCTGTTTTTTTGTTTTTGTTTTACCTTTTTTGGCTTCTCCCTATGCCAGGTTTGCCCCTCACCCCTGTCTGGGCAGATGGTGACCAATTAGGGTTTGCCATCTGCCCAGAAGCAGCTCCGGACAAACAGTAAATGCTGTCGTTGCCTCGCTCCAAGTGGGAAAAGTCAGAGTGGTAGCTTCATCCCACGTACCTGTTTTCCTCGAATTATCCCCTACAGCATTTAGCTGTCATTGTTGTTGTTGCTAGCTAAATCACACCCCGGGTGGCAGCGCTCCTAAGATCCTTTGCATACCAGGAAATGGGTTTAAGGGGGGAAATGTAAAAAATCATTAAAAAATCAACAGATGACCCAATCGGATTCAAATTTTGTATGCTTAAAGTTCTCTTTAATATTTATTACTGTGCCAATTTTGATGTCTTTAACTTTAAAACTTACGCAGATGTAAGCATTTGTTTAATGTTTCTTTAAACATATCAAATCCTGCTCCTGCGCCCCCAGTGGCCGCTCGGAAAACAACAAATGATTCGCTCCAAAAGTAGTAACAAAATAGGTCGGGTCTTTTGCCTTTGAAGCACAATTAAAGCAGGATGCATGGGAGTACTTCACAGTCAAAGCAGATTATAAACTGGAAAACTTCAGAGTCCTTTGCACGCAATTCACAGTGATTGCACAGTATAACGCTGGTGTGATAAAGCTCTTTGTCCCCAACTTTTTAAAAATCGGAGCTTCAGGGGAATGTCTTGGGAGGGTTCCACGATGGCAGCTGCATCATATGCTGTGACTGCAGAACCACCCTGGGGCAATTCCTCATCAAGATATGCCCCTGGTAGGACAGAAAGGTGTCTGCTCTTAATGCACTCATCAGTCCATATTGAACAAATCTAAAAAAGAAAGAGCGGGAGGGAAGGAGAAGAGAGAGAGAGGAAAGGAAAAGAAACATGTTGCATGTAAACCTACTCAGAGGAATAGACCAGTCGAGGTTAAAGGCTAAACTTTTATTCATACCCCAAAGAGAACAGGGAGAGTGAAGCTGTACAGACGTTTTATTCTTGGGCCATTTTCAACTGTTCAGTTTTCAAAATCCTCCTTTGTCAGTGTCCTCTGACTTTATTCCAAAAGTTCACAAACAAAGGGAGATCTGTGAGTGAAACCTTCCGCTCATTCTTGAAGCACTGCTCTGTGTCTGACCAACAGTGTCAGAACTGCATGGAAAGAAAAGAGTGGGGGGAAGGGATGCTCTTAACAGAGTTATCTTGTTATGATCCAAATTTCAACATTCCCGGTAAGCAACCTCTTTATTCAGAGTCCTCCAGCTCTTGCTATTGTTCAGGAACTTGGGTACTATCGCAATGCTGGAAAGGTCAGGAAGTGCCTACTCAAAAGATGGGAAACGTTTCTATAATCAAACCCCGGGTGAATAACCTGTGGCATACGTGCTTTCCTCCTCACTTGATCGCTCTGTTTTTAATACTTGGACCTGGACTTCTGGACATGCAAGTACAACTATGCCTATTGTGCAATGTCTTCCTACATTTCCTACCTTTGAAGCTCTTTCAGCCCAAGGGCCAGATCCATTTCAGAGAAGCTCGCCAGGGCTACTATTCAGCACTGGGGAAAGGGAGCGGTATACTTAAAATACCAGCGTAACTTTAGCTGAAAGTTCTTACTGCCAGTAACTGAGCCTTAGGAGATGTGTTTCAACCTTTTAGAATGGGGGGGGGGGGGGGATGCAACAAGCCAGGGAACCGACAAAACCATTGATGATTGAGGGAAAGTGGGTGGGGCTAAGGGAAGGAGGGTGACCATCTGGGGAACCTCATAGGTCCAGATTTGGCCCAGAGTCTGCGGCCCAGACTTCCTGGTGGAACCGCGGGCTCAATTGAAGACGGCAACGGACCACGGATGGAGGCAGGTAAGGTCCCCCTCTCCCTTGGTCCCTTACCGGGCTCTGCCGCCGTCGCCGCATGGGCGGCGATGGCGGCAGGGAACGGAGCTCCGATCCGGATCCGGAGCTCCGAGCGGAGCGGAGTGGGCACAGGCGGAGTGGGGGCGGGGCGGAGCGGCCCGATCCGAAAATGGCGGATCTGAAAGTGAAGCGGAGTGGGGGGTCCGTGCACACCCCTAATTATTTGTTTGTATGGCAAAGAGCCAGTCAGCAAGCAGGCTGGGACATCCACTGCTTCTCCTTCTCACCACCACAGTTTTCTGGTCCATAGGCAGGGCCGGTGCCAGACTATTCTGCGCCCTAGGCAAGGTGAGCTACTTTCACACACCCCACACAAAAAATGCCAACTTTGATTTTTAAGAACATATGTTTCCTGGAAAAAATAAGAAGCACAAAACTTGAAACTGCTAAATTTATTTTAAAATGCAAGAAATACGTCATGCCAATTATAGCAAACAAATCGGAAAGGAACGTCTATGGGTCTAAAATGCATTATTTAATAGGAATATCACCTCCAAATCATCCCCCCAACTCACACACGCACGCACGCACACACACACTCAGCATCACTCACTCCAAACAAACACACACATGAACACATGCATTCACTCAAAGACCCCATGCACCCCATGCACCCATACGTTCTCTCCCTCTCTCTCTCTCTATCTCTCTCTCTCTCTCTCTCCCCCGGGTGCATTCCAGAAGTCCGAATGTGGAGCCACCACACTCCCACCCCAGCATCCCTGGCTTCGCTTTGGCTGGGCAGGTGCATCTTGCCCGCCCAGGCCCAGCTGAATGCTCAGGCCTGGCCGGCTCCCAGCCAACGCACGTGAGTGCTGCGCTGCGCCTGGCACCCTTCTTAGCTTGGCACTCTAGGCGGCCGCCTGAGTGGCCTCTATGGTAGCACCAGCCCTGTCCATAGGAAGAGGCAGGTGAACAAGCAAGTTGCAGTGGTGAAGTGGAGGCTTTGCTGAGGTGTGGGCCTTTGGCAGGTGTTTGACCATACCTTCCTTCAAGGTTGGCTCTGGTTACCACAGAATTTTTAGCAGAACATGCATACTTGTTATTAATTGGGGCACACTATGACCTTAAATATAAAAATCACAAATGCTCTTCTAATTCACAAAAGCGACGCAACTTGTACACCTGGAAGCATTACTCACCACAGATGGTAAGATGAGTGTCTGATTCCAAAATGGCCTACACCCCAGCTGTTGGATTATTGTGTCCTAGATGATGCAGCCCTTACATTCTTCCAAATAGAAGGGGGAGGGCTTTTATCATGGATTTCTTAAAGAATTACAGTTTCCTTCAACCCCAATGAAAAAAAGAAAGAACAGCTTTCACCTAATGAAATCTCTCCTTTTTTTAAATGAAGGCGCAAAAGAACGAGATCAGTGTAAACACACTTGTCGTGTAATTTGTTTGGAGATGAGATTGACTTTCAAATGAGCTTGCTTTTCAAACATTTCACGTCAAAAACATAGTCAAAATGCAAATGGGGGCATAAACGGCCCTTTAATAAACGCTCATTCAACATTTATTCTTTCTCAAATCATCTTTTTAAAGCGCTTTCATGGTAACGTTGAGAAGATGTGACATTAGAAAAATTGCTTTGACATGCTAAGGGGTTCCCAAGATTAAGAAAAAGAGAAAGAACAAGATAAAGCTTTCAAAAGACCTATTTCAGAGGAATTATTACTTCCTTTGAAAGTCTTCCAAGGTTGCAGTGCATTTAAGCTTGTTGGCATATATGTAAATGAAGGACTACAAAAGTATTCTCCTACATTCAACTTGAATTAAACCTTTAGGCTAATGTTCAGGAATGACAATAAAGGCTAAATCTTTGGCTAGCAAAAAAAAAAAAAGAAGCCTAAAAAGAGCCCTTTTTACTCTCGGATATCCATGAGGGAGAATTGGTTTTCTTTATTAAAAAAAAATAAGCATAGAATGTCTATAGTAGAAATTATCATTTTAATTCCCATTATGATATTGCTTAGGCCATTGGACTTGATCTGATTTAATAAGAGAACTTCTGAGGACTATTTTATTACATTGAAGAATTAACATACTAGGAGCGTGTTGCAGGAAAATGGCTGCCCCAGCGTGCTAGTCGCTTTGCCCATCAGCTTTGTCTACAAATGTTCGGCTTAAGGACAGCAAAAAGAAAATACCACATTGTCGGAACTGATCTAGGCAGCCTTCATGTAGCAACTGAAAATCACAGGTGGAATAGGAGCTAGTAGCTGGAAGCCATGATACAGGAAGCATCTCAGCCTAAACAGGAAGCTTTTATACTTCTTCCTGGTAACGGGAGCCAATGGCCAGCCTTGGTGAGCAGAGACACTCTGGAGCCCAAGAATTTCATATCATCTATGGAATGCTCCAAGCTATAACGTTGGTGCAGCCACACATAGTATAGAACTTCCCAGATTCATGGTTTTCTACTTCAACAATTCTATTCCAAAGGTGTGTGGGGCCACCACTGAGAAAGCCCTGTCCCTAGTACTTGCTTGCCAGCCTAACGGTTCTTGCTGGTTGGACAGAAAGTAGAGCCTCTGGTGCAGATCTTAACGCTTTTGCAGGCTCATACAAGCAAAGGTAGTCCTGCAGATAATATGGTCCCAAACCAGATCTCAGCCTAGTTTCAGGCAGACGTTGGCCCATCTTGTGAACTTTAACCACTTTGATGATGGCCCCATGCACTTTGCTGCGGATTCCACCCACTTTTATCTCTGATTCTACCCACTTTGGATCCTGGTCATGCGTACTATTGGAATGTGGACCCTGGCAGGTTTTAACCAAGGTATTGTGAACCTTGACAGGAAAAAGGTTCTCCATCCATATACTATGGGGATGGGAAATGGATGCATCAGAGTCTAAATTACACAGTTATAGGGAGCACGAGACTCCCTTGTTTCAGCAGCTTCACTTGCGACTGGTCTGTTGCTCTGCACATATCAAAGTGCTGGTTATTACCTATAAAGCTCTATTCAGCTTGGGACCAGGCTACCTGAAAGACCACCTGAAAGAATCGTGGGGCAGTACATTAGGAGCCAAACCAAATATACTGCAACATTGCAGCACCAGGGTTTTCTGAGCTTGCCTCAAGAGCAGGAAAAAGTACATTAGTATTGAATGTAGTGAGGATGCTTTTAAAAAAAAAATGGCCCCGCTGCTCTCAAAATTGTACATGTTTTCCCCGTAATGTAGTTCCATTAGTTAAATTCCCAACACTTGCAGCACGGTGAATGTTCCCCAGAGTCACATACCTATTTGCAAAAGAAGAGAAGATAATTCACAATGGAAGAGATAACAGCCATCTGAACCGCACTGAATACAAGCTGTACAAGGGATGCTTAGTTCTGAATCTGAATACCCAACCGAATCCCGTTAGAGGAATGCCGGATGTTGATTCTTAGCAGACTCTCATAATGAATAAGCTATTCAAACATTGGCGTGGAATTGTGCTTATCTTATATGCGGCCGACATATAGAAAAGCAAGCCATTACCACAATAATGAAAAATAGAATGGTGCATCTCCTATCTCTATCAGCTGCAGCAGGAGCTGATCTGGATCTTTCCCTAATTTAAGCACCCGAATCACAATAATTCTGTATTGCAAAATGGAGCATCTCAGCCACGGGAAAAAAAATTATGATGCGATTCCTATCTTTTTCATTCGAGAGGCTATATATAGTTTAATAACGTAGCAGCCTTTCCCATTGGTGAAGGGGTGAAAAAATAATAATTCTGCTCTCTCTGAAGGCATAAAGCCTACAATGGCTACAGAAATAGAAATGACATGACAAGACAATCATTATGCCATTGTACTCATGTGCAAGGAAAATACAGACATTTGTTTTATAATGTTCCATTCCAGATATGCGACCAAGCTGACTTCAACCATTCAGTTCAATTTCTCAACTTGAGGACGGGCTTCTCAAACTGAGAGGCAGAGAAGGGTATAAACCAGGGCGTTGCTAGGCACAAATGATTTGGGACCTAATCTTTCAGTAGATATCAATAGAAGGGTTTTTTCCCCTTATTTATTTTCACTTATTATAATTTTTACTTACTCTAAGCTGTTTACATATAAATATTTAAAATCACAATTACATATTCTATTAAAAATCACGTCACTTACTCTGCGTTTGTGCTTCCTGTTTTTTGGTGTGATTGTTATGGGCAGCACTACATGGGCAGAGAAGGGTGATTTGAATTGAATACTTCCCGTCTGTTCAGTTCCATTGCGAAAGTGGCATCTAGTGGTGGAACTTCACGCTTTTTTCAGGATTTTTATTTATTTATTATTGCATTTATATCCCGCCTTTTTTCCTGCAAGGAACCCAAGGCAGAGTACATAATCATCATATCCACCACTTTATGCTCACAACAACAACCCTGTGATGTGGGTTGTGCTGAGAGTCTGTGGCTGGCCCAAAGTCACCCATTGGGTTTCCATGGCCAAGTGGGGACTAGAATCCGGATCTCCCAACTCCCAGTCTGATACTCTAGCCACTACACCACACTGGTTCAAATTCTTTTCATGACAGAATTTCCAATGGATACAGTAGTTGATGTCCTGGTTATTGACGATGTTGTGTAAAAGACCACAAACATTCGTGATATGCAATAAAGAAGAGCCCCAAGGCAATGGATCCCCCACAAGCCTACTTCAAACCGTACCCTCCATTTTTATATGTGCAAAGATGTTATGGAGTCTCCAATGCTCTCTCACCTGAAATGAGATGGGCGCAAAACCTTAAACAAATCTACATCATCTCAGTCTCCACTTCTGGGCTGGTCTCCACCAAAGACAAGAGTACTAAGTTAGATGGGCCTTTGCAACCAGTTAATTTGACTTAAGGTACCTGAAATAGTTTGGCAAAGTCAAAAGAATAAAGGTTATGGTGTATTTTTCAACCCATGTTGCCTGGCTATTTCAAGGGCTTTGAATAAAGCCTTCCACGGCTCCTAATGGCTTAATTAGTGCACGAACTGTGTGGGCTGCCTTGTCGGAGGACAGACATTGCCTCCGTCCCACAAGTGGCTGCATTCCGAGTTGCGCATCATGTCACATTTAGATATTCCTTGTCTGACTCACAAGGGTGCCGCCAGGCTTAATTAATGAAACTTTGCAAAGTCATTCAGATCCTCAGATGTAGGAGAACAAAATGCATTTGCCATCACTGCTAAAATACCCCCCAGCTAAGCAGCCGACAGACATCATACCTGAGCATTATTCGGGATGCTGCCATGAATCATCTTTGATGGCACACGCATGTCAACGTCTGGGATGTTTTTAGAACATAAATTCAAATGGGTTGTTTGAGGTCTCCATTTCTACTACTTCCAACTGTGTGGATGGCGGGGTGGGGGGACTTTGTTGAAATAGACACAGGAGAATGGCGATGCTTGAATCAAGGTGAAATGGAAAGCTACCTACAGTGCCATTCATGCTAATGGAGCATTAAGAGTGCGTGGAACTTCACTACGCTTGCAACTGAAAGTGGCAAAGTTATTTTTTATTTAAATTTTTAAACCACCATTGTCCCGCAGGCTTCCAAGGCAGTGTAGACAGCATCAAAAACAGACAACAATCCAATATAAAAACTGTACAATTATGCACTAAACAGAAAATTAGAACCATAAAAACTGTTGCTAGACTTTTGGATGTACATGTTCTTGGATATTAATTTTTTAAAAATTAAAATTTTAAAATAAATGGATTGGGGCTAGGCCAGATCTGTACCAGGCAGGATATGACACTTTGAAAACAGTTTGAAAACTGTATATGGAGTGTGTCCTGGGCCCCAACAGTTGTCATTACTGTGATAAGCTGTTCTAAAGCAGTAGTGTAGACCTGGGTTTCAGTCAGAATCAGTCATAAGAACATAAGAAGAGCCATGCTGAATCAAACCAAGTGTCCATCTAGTCCAGTACTTTGTTCACACAGTGGCCATCCAGATGTCAACCAGGGACCCACAAGCAGGACACAGTGGAACAGCACCCTCCCACCCATGTTCCCCAGCAACTTTTGTATAAAGGCTTTTTGCCTCTGATACTGGAGGTAGCATATAGCCATCAGGACTAGTAGCCATTGATAGCCTTCTCCTCCAAACCCCTTTCAAAGCCATTGAAATTGGTGGCCATCACCACATCTTGTGGAAGTGAATTCCACAGTTTAACTATGTGATGTGCGAAGAGGTCCTTCCTTTTATCTGTCCTGAATCTCCCACCAATCAGCTTCATAGGATGACCCCGGATTATACTATGATGAAAGAGGGAGAAAAATGTCTCCTGTTCACCATGCATAATGTTGTACACCTCTATCAGGTCTCCCCCTTAGCCTCCTTTTCTCCATGCTAAACAATCCCAGCTGTTGTAAACTTCTCCCAAAGGGGAGATGCTCCAGTAGTCCCTTTATGATTTTAGTTGCCCTTTTCTGCTTCATAATTTGGACAGCTCCTTTAGCGTTCTGACTACCCAGAGTGGATTCACCACCCCACTGACACCGGAGCCATCAGCCTCCAGTGTGTGGCCCGCAAAAGTGCCAAGTCAGCACCCCATCCCCTAGTTTATAACTACCACTACCCCCATTTTTTTTCCTTTATTAAAATATGTATATCTTGCCTTTCAGCATCTAGAGTCCTCCCAAGGGTTTAGTGTAATTCAGGAGATAATTGTGACATGTGATGGTGTAATTAGGGGTAAAGGATTTTTTTTTAAAGCCTGTGTAAAACGTACATCAGATTTCTTAGAGAAGGATCGAATAATCTTTGATTTAAAGTGTGAAAATCAATTGTGAGCATGAAGAAAACCTCCTTTCTTGTCAAAGGAAGAAAAGCCTAGCTATTTGGTCAGTGGCTTGGATTTAATAACGCAGCAGCTGAATAGTAGGAAAGACATTTTGTCAAATAATAATAATTAAAAAAAACTTGACAAATCTAATCTTTTAATCCTGTCTTTTTCTTGCCATTTGTATATGGACTAAAGGAGATTGAACAAGAAGCCATTAAAAATGCATATGTTACTCAGTAGGGCCTCTATTTTGGAAAGTCTAATATCCTGTGGAAATTTGATTTCTTCTCCTCTTAACTGAACACTTCCCCTTCCTTTGTGTGAATTTTGGTCATTCATCTTTACATCAATTATTAGGCTTTTTAGAAGTAGAGTGCTCAGGTTGCAAACAGAGCAATGAGGAAGAGAAAGACTGAAGAGGCATTTCAAGACATTGCCCCTTACCGGAGAACACCCTTAGGAAATTTGAGTCAGTTGGTCTCTGACCACCCACCACCCACCAAAAACCCAGGGCATATTGACACTATACATTTATAGCTTTTGGGTGCCAGTTTAACTGTATTGACATCCCAAAAAGATATTTATCTGCATATTGAAAACATTAGTCATACATTCCTGCACTGGACAGCATTTTTAAATTGTACTCTTTTAAAAAAACAACTACCGGATACTGTTAACATTGCATTCTGTGCAGTTTCATTGTTCTATAACAATTTTGATCCAGATGCAAGCTGCACATCTATACATATATCCGTGTATTTATAGCTCCTTAGCTTGCATTATGGGGAGGGGGGAGGGAATCTATTCCTCACCAACCTTGTAAAAAGTCATGTGTATTTTACAGACAGCCAAAGATCAGCCTTTCAGTACCACATTTCCTAGTCTCCAGTTCTAAATCTATATTTTATGGCCCATATCACATATATTTATATCCCCTGTGCAGAATCATTAATCTGCTCCCTGGCTGTGCAAGCTACTTTTTGAATATTTTATTATCTCTCATTCTACTTCCAAACTAATGTATATTTACAAATTCAGCCTCCTACAGGCAGAGTGATATTGTTTTCTTTCAGCATTTGAGTACCCAGGCACAGGCATCCAATTCAGAGAGAAGCGTCTATTTCCAGACACTTTTGTTGAAAGAGAGAACCAATCAGATCTCAAGCTGTGTGAGAGAAAAGGAGGGGGGGGGACAGGGACCATTTGCATAATGCAAAGGTGGGGGGGGCAAAGACAGCAAATTGGAAAAGGTAATACAGTTCATACCAAAGGCTGACTTCTCTTTCAGCAATGCTCCTATTGCATCCCCGATGAAACTCCAGTAAAGTAGAATGGAAGTGACTTTCTTCCATTCTTTGTTAGAGGCCTGCACCCAAAGGATATGGCTTACTTAGGGGAAGCAAGATTGCCCACTTGCAGAGCACGCACTTTGCGTACAGAAGGTTCAACCCCACCACCTCCACGGACAATGGTTTTTGTATGTATGCTTAGAGTTTTTATTCTATTAAACCCACAGTGGGAAGACGTCAAGCTTGAGGGTCTACTTTGTATTTTT
Organism: Elgaria multicarinata webbii; assembly: GCF_023053635.1. NCBI lineage: Eukaryota > Metazoa > Chordata > Lepidosauria > Squamata > Anguidae > Elgaria > Elgaria multicarinata. The sequence goes on from NC_086184.1 coordinate 10,740,265, forward strand.
ACTAGAGCCTCAAGATTCACCGTGTAAAGCTTGGTGCAAAGGCATGCTTATAATTTTGGGAGTACGAGAACCAAACAGAGTTCACAGGCCTTCCACACACAAAAATCACTCCTGGTTAACCCAAACTCGCCAGGGGAAAGCTCGCAGGGTGGCAACAGGGAAAGGTCCATCTTGGTGGTGGCCCCCAATTATGGAATGATCTCCCCAACGAGGCCTGCCTGGTGCCAACATTGTTATCTTTTCAATGGCAGGTCAACTACCCTGTTCTCTCAAGCTTTTGACAGCATATGGTGAGTTTTTAATTCAATTCATTGCCATTTAGTCTACACTCATCTCCATTATCAACAAAGGACTTCCAAATTATAAACCACTGGGACATTAAAAATCCTTTTGGAAAGATGTGATTAAATAATGGAGTGCAATGGAATTCTGCTGGCACCGCCAGATCAATAATCCTATAGAATAACACTTAAAGAAGAACAAAGTCCATGATGTGTAAATCTTTATTGAGTTTATTGTTGATGGTTGTGAATCACAACTGATAATCAATAAACATACTATTATCCCCTGAAAGGTCTGGGGTGGGAAACCAGGGACCAAGTCTGGGCCAAATCATGTCCCCTTTTTCAGCCACACACCCCATCCCCTGACTACTGACCATTTAGTGGTTTTATAGCTTCTGCATGTTTTTTCCTGCCATTCTAAAAGGTTGAAATGCCTCTCCTAAGGCTTAATTATTGATAATAAGAGCTTTACGCTAAAATATGCTGGTATTTTTGGTATTTTGACCCTACTCCTTTTGCCTTTGGCCACACACACCCCTGGAATGTGGCCCGCAAGAGGTTCTCTGAAATTGAATCCAGACTTTGTGCAGAAAGAGGTTCCCACCCTTGAAATAGATAATTGGATTTGTTGGACAAATAACCTGACTTCCACCTCATGGTAGGGCCAGCTCCTTAATAAATGGGCAAGCTCGTATGAGGAGAAACTGCACTTCAGCTACCTTGGGGCATGTCTAGAGAAGGAGAGTGGACAGGGAGGATCTCGCGAGTGGATGATCCCCCTCAGTCTACGCACAGCACACGATGTCCCGGGAGGACGTCATGGCCGCCATTTTGTTTTTTATTTTGAAGATGAGCGCTCGAGCACTCCCCAAAAAAGTGTGTGTATGTGTGTGTGTTTAAAAAATCCCATTCCCTGCACCCCACCCCCAATGGTTTCCGGCTCCTCGCTGTTACTCGCAAAGAGTCGAGACGGCGGCCCACACCTCCCGCGATCTCGGGATCATCCAGTGGCTGCAGGAAAAGTTGGGATAAAAGTGTAGGGCCATATCCCAGGGAAAGGAAGGGATCATCCCTCCCTGCTCCTGGGACCGCCTGGGTATAATGTGGACGCACAGAGATGACCCCAGGGCGATCCCTGGGATATCGCCCCGTCTAACCATGCCCTTGATCACAAGAGACAGTGATACTTTTGAGGTTCTGGCCTCTTGCAAAGGCCTGCCACATAGTGAATACTGGCCCTGAATTAGTGGGACAACGTGCTCTCTCATTCTCCACTCAAATTCAGTATGTGTCTAGTTAGAAGAAAGATCCCACCCTATGAGCCATCATCCTTACCCAGCACAAAGGCCAGTTTCTTGGAGGATAAATTTAACTCCTAACGAGAGAAAAAGCAAATGTATTCTGCACACTGTATGCGCTGTTCCAAAATTGCTCCTTAAAAGCTTCACTGCCCAGCATAGAGCAAAGAAATGTGACAATGTTGGAGTGTCTTCTCGCCTCCCTGCCCCCCCCTTTTTGGTGGCCTGGCTGTTAATCAAGGCATGTGTATTTTCTATGGAATTAAAGAATGCCAAGAATAGATTTGTGTGATATGCAAAAACCAAAGAAAGAAACTGCTTGACTGTTCTTTCTTGGGACATTTTAACAGACACTAGATATTCTTGTCACTTTGATCCAGAATAGATTTGAAGCTGGTTTCTGGAGATAAAAGTATTTTTGTTTTCTATTATATTACCCCTATTATTGATTGACCAACTGAATGCTAACCTAGCTTTGCCTACATATTCTTTTGTACATAATTTAAGGGACACCATCAAAGCACACAAATCTTCAGAGATTCCACTTTCTTCTTCAAATCAAATATTTCATTGTTCACAACACAAATAAATACCCTAGAACTAGTACGGCACACAATCCTCCCAGATGCCAGGGGTCTCCGAAAAAAGGCAAGGACATTTATGTATTTACATTTTAGAGCCTAAATTATTCCACTTTACAACTAAGAGCTTTTCTACACAGAGCTGTTAATCGGCAGTTAATCAGCAGTATCTACATTTGGTTTTATTGCAGATTTGAGATCCAAGTACTAAAGAAGTGTTTCCTTTCCTGCTTTTCTACTACATAACCTTTAGGTGGCACTGTGGCGTACTGAAATAGGACAAATGCACAAGTGAGAATCATGGTTTCTTTCACTTTCAAAGTTAAATGCCACATGTTCCCTGGTTAAAAAAAACTTGCAGGAGATGTTCCTTAGACACAGAAGTGAAATTAGAGGGTCATAACAATCTTGTATTTTACTAGAACCTTGAACTTTATCAAAATAGTGCCCTAAGGATAGGGTAAGGGGACATACTTAAAATTAAGGAGCAGGGTGTCTCTGAGCACATACGTAGCCCAGGGCTTTTTTTCTTCCAGTACCAAAATCCTTTCATATAAACAATTGTCTCCTAGTTCCTCCTCCCACCAGGGCCAGCGTCAAGGACCAGGTGACCAGTGTGACTGCTCGTCTGCTGCCCAGATGAGAAGTCTTGATGGGGAAATTCAAAGCCCCTGCTCTGAAGAAAATTCAGGCACCAGTTCTTAGTTTCAGTGCTTTTCTTTCTGGCAAGGAAGGCTGAAACAAGGAGCATTTCTATACCAGGGAAAATACCACAACTTTATAGGGGCTTCCTGGTTTTGTTTTCAACATATGATCATGATGTGTCCCTTTTACACTTGCTTCCCTTCCCCTCCCCCTTTTCCCCTTTTATTTGCAAATTCTATATGTTTCATTTATGCAGTCATAAGATGGTGAATTGGTCTTTTCACGCTCAAACACAAAACATGTATTTTTGTTACTATTTTATTTCCATTTCAAATTAAGCCACAGAAATCCTTGGAAAGTACAAAAGAGGTGCTGGAGGTTGACAGCATCATGGAAAGGACCGCAAACTTCTGTGAGTGGCCAGTCATAAGCATGCAGCAATATACATGGTTCCTGTAGAGGTGCTCAAGCTCCCAGCAGCTGCCCCCTCTCTGATTGATCTATGGGGCCTGGTTGGACCCCCCCTTGCCATGCTCCTCTTACTGGGAGTCAGGGGAGGCAGATTCCCAGTGTCTCTTGGTTTTTCTGGCCAATGGATGATGGTTCTTTCTCTTTAAACTGGACTCAGACTGGACAGCCTTTGAAACAGAGGACACTTCCTTCAAATACAGGACTATCATCTATAAAGTAGAAGACATAGACACCCTCGTGATAAGTTGGCACTTCTTTCTTAGCTTGTCCAAGCTATGATACCAGAGTTCTAACATGCAGCAACAGTAGCTCGGTGGGCCAGAAACATTGCAAACTGTGCATGTGGGGGTTGAGGAATGGGAGAGAATTAAAAGCTTCTTGTTAAGCAGTAGACGAACAGTCTCCTCCAACAAAGACTTCGCTTCCCTTAGTGGTAATGCGATTCATTTTCCTATAAGAGGAGAAGGCTGGTATTTCAATACATAAAGAGAGCCCTTTGGGTGACATTTAACAAGCCTCAAACCTCAGGCTTCTTTACTAACCTAGATCTGCCTTAAGGCTTCCGCAGACAAAAGAGGCCTTCTCCTCCACAGAGGTTCAAAGAACCTAGGAAACCCCTGCCTACCCCACCCCACCCCCCCAACCCCAAAAGAGAGTAAGCCAGTCAGCCACTATGTTAGAAATGCAAAAATCAAAATATTATGAATGCAAATTTAAGGCATGCCCCCAAATGTACTACATATGGAACACTGCTTCCCGTACCATTGGACATTAAAATAAAAAAGACACTGTAATGTAGACTTTGAATTATTCAGCAAGAGGGTTTTTTTTAATATGGAAAAAAAATAGCAAAAAAGCTTATTATGTTTGTCTTGCTTCATAGACTATTAGTTAGACAAAAAAGAAGAAAAGAAAAAAAGGAATTTGGTTACGCTTGCTTATCTTCTAACCTTATAAATTTGGGATTAACAGATCAAAGGCGGATTTGGTTCAGTTGATAGAAAATGTGAGCTCTTTTATAGCTGTTTGGTTTCCTTGTCCCTTATGATCAAATGAGCTCAAGCAATTGGTAAAATAAATGGTTTTGTGTGTGTGTTTTTAATAAATTGATGCATTTTATTTTTACGTCTTTCGTTGTGTCACATTATACATTTGTGTGCAAAATTTAAATAGCAACATGTATAAAAGGGGTTATTGAACAACTGGATATGAGCAAAGTTTATGGTCTTATAATGGGAACTGCAATGGAACACTCAAGAATCTGGGCTCATAGGGGTCTATTTAATTGTCTCCGTGATTTTCCATATCACATTACCAAAGCCACATGCTACTTCCGGAGTCCCAAAGGTATTGTTAGATCCTGATGTGCATCAGGACTTCACTCATCCCGAACAATTCTGCATGCTTTGGGAGGGTTGTAACGCACGTGACAAAAATTAAGGCAAACATGAAGATTTATGAGAACGTGCACTGGAGAATAGTGCTTCAGACCACAATAAAAATGTAACACCCATATAGATGAGAGTTACACCAGAAGACCATGAGCCTTGACTCTGATGCAGGAAAGAGCGCAAGAGTTGTCCCAGCAACTGCTAATCAGAGATATATTATCTCCAGACATGGGATTCCATTCTTAGCCACTTAGCTAGTAGCAATTGATGAACCTATTCTTCACAAATGTGTCTAATCATTTCTAAAAAGGCAACCTGAGTATCATTGATATTATCAGAAAGGGAAGTTCATTGTTCACATGACTTTCCAGATTCATGGGCATGTCAACAGATCTTAGCCTGGCCCGATTGGTCCCTACGTTGTCCCGAATGTAAAAAGTCATGCAAATGCTGGCTGCAACGTCAAAGTCAGGCTAAGTCAACCCCCTGTACTCCTAAAGGTATGTATAGCAGTTGCGATTTGGGTGCAGGAATCGGATGGCACTTTGGGGAGGTGCCTTGAGGACACTGGACGGTAGGGTTGTAGAAGGAATGTCACCCTTTAAACTCTTGTAAACTGCCCAGAGAGCTTCGGCTATGGGGTGGCATACGAATTTAATAAATAAATAAATAGTGAACTCAGGTATTGAGTGCCACCAGGACTGGAGTCAAAATGGAGCCACTGAGAACAAAGAGGGATGTATTAACATGCTCAGGGGAAATCTAAGGTCTGCAGAAGTACGGAACTATATTTTAAAATAATAATAATAATAATAATAATAATAATAATAATAATAATAATAATAATAATAAAATATTTCTTGCCCGCCTCTCCATTTTGATCGAGGCAGGGAACAACAACAAGCGATAAAATACATAAAACTGAATTAAAACATAATATACATTGTTAAAAACATCCTAAAGAACATCCTAAAACATTCTAAAAACATCTTAAAATTCCCCTGGATAGGCCTGCCAGAAGAGATCAGTCTTTATAGCTTTCTTGAATGCTAGTAGACTGTTAAGTTGACGAGTCTCCTCCGGCAGGCCGTTCCACAGTCTGGGAGCAGCAGAAGAGAAGGTCCTCTGGGTAACAGTTGTTAATCTAGTTTTTGCTAACTGAAGTAGCCTCAGAGGGCGTGTGCGCACACACACACACACACACACACACACACAGAGTCCAATGAGGACATGATGGGAATACCCTTCATGTAGGGAATGGCTGGCTGGAACAGGAACACATATTTTAGGAAGGAGGACCCAGTGGAATATTTTGTTGCAGGTTCCACCTGTCTACCATAACATTTAATGAATACAGAGTGTTAATTGATTGGGAGGGATCATAATTCAGGAGGCTGCATTCTTAAGCAAGGGTCTTCCCAGATGAGACTTCTATGGTATCATTGACCTGCCTCATTCATGGCATTTTATTGGGGGGGGGGGGTGGAGGTGGCCAGACAATATTGTCTTCCACTCATAATCCATAAACACTTCTTTTATCTATTTCCTTAATGCAGAAAACGAAGAAGAAGAATAAGAAGAAGGAGAAGGAGAAGGAGAAGGAGAAGGAGAAGGAGAAGGAGAAGGAGAAGGAGAAGAAGAAGAAGAAGAAGAAGAAGAAGAAGAAGAAGAAGAAGAAGAAGAAGAAGAAGAAGAAGAAGAAGAAGAAGAAGAAGAAGAAGAAGGACACTTTGCATTACAACAGAGAACAACCTGGGGAAATTATTTTCCTCCCAGCTGCTCTGAGGCTTACAGTTGAGCTCAAAGGGAACAGGGCACTCTGAGGAGGGTGGCAGATGACGTCAGCATCCCTGCTAATAAAAAAGTGCTGGTGTTGCATCCCTCTGAGCTCTGACTCTGCTACACCACTGATCATAATAACAAGTAGGCATTCTCCTAGCTGATCTAGAACAGCCGGGTTAATATGGCCTCCTGCCCTGCCCTTCACCTGATAACCACTCAAGGTTCAGAGAATGGGACCGTCTTTCCTGGGCCACGATGATGCTTCAGCGTTTCATCTGTGGAAGGATGACAAAAACTCATATTGTCTTTTTTTTAAATGGCACTGTTGGATGATGGGAGACTGCACATATAAAAGTAGTTTCCTCTTTGTTAGAAGCAGCGTTGGCAGGCAACTGAGCATGGATAAACTATGGGAGGATTAGGTTTCATTCCCTGAATGGCATCATTCAGAGAAAGGCACAAGGTGAAAGGTTTAAAAATCAAAAGAACAGTTTGCTTTCATAAGCAGCTTGCGGCATTTCTAAACCCGATGCATGCTTGCGTAGCCTCGCAGACACTTTTGCAGCGTCCTGGCTTTCAACTGGATTGGTATTATTTCACCCGTGTTAATAAAACAAACACTCGCACCAGACATTGGAACAAATGCGGAGTGATGTCCCTTCTTCCCAGCACAGAACCAGGCAGCAAATAACAGCAATGCTAGACTATGCTGGACACAAGCGGAACGCAATCCACCTGTTCGCGGAGTGTTTGCCACCCATCATAAAGAATAAAGGAGCCCTGATGGATCAGGCCAACATCCTGACTCCACAGTCGCCAATGGGAAGCCCACAAACTGGACTTCTGGGGAACTGCTATGGTTCCCTAGAAACTAGAGCTCAGGGTCATACTCCCCCCCAAACCTGGAGGCAACATATAGCCATCATGTCCTGTAGCCATCAAAAGCATTACCTTCCATAAATTTGTCTAACCCGCTCTTAAATCTAAGCTGTTGGCGATCACATCTTGTGGCAGGGACTTCCCTAGGTTAGCTATGTACTACAAATACAAATTTTATTCATGGCTACCCTGAATGGGTTTTAGCCGAACACATGTTATCACACATTATTACATAAAAAATTATTACATAAAAAATTACATAAAAAATAGCTATGTACTATGTGAAGAAGGACTTCCTTTTGCCTGCCCTGGCATTCATTCACACACCACAAACATGGAATTGATTACAGCATTGGGGCAGATGGATAATAATCCAATGGGAATGTATCACATGGATGGGATGGTGGTCTATGATTTAGGACGCAATCCTATTGGGATGTCCATCAGTCTTCAAACTCAGAAGCTGACAGGCATCTTATGCAGAGCAGGAGGAACAGCAGAGGGAATCTTCACCTCCTCCTCTCACTCTGCTTGTTTGCTAGATGGGCTTTTTCGCCCATCTAGCTTAGGCTCCGTAGAGCAGGAAGGAAGGAGGCTGGGAAGCCAGAGGATTCTTCATAAACTGGCCTCCCCAGACCCCTCCCCCTCTCTGCCCAAGAACTGTGCCCATTCCCTCCTCACCAGCATTGCTTTTGTGACCTTGGAGAGGCAGCCGGCCCAGTTCTCTATGCAGCGTTTACAAGGGAGAGAAGGACGGGAACTCAGATTCCTGGGTCCGACGTCAGAATGAGAACTATCCTATGCCCCCCTCCCCAGATGATGTCTAGGGGGCATAAGATTTCTGTCTTGGAAATCTACAGAATGTGTAAGCTGACTATTTTGACTGATCTTTTTTTATTTTAACTATTCCCTCCCCCATCCACCCCTGATCCACAGATGAGTTTAAAATCTGCAAAGCACGAACCCATACTCAGGTACCCATTGAAAGGCTTTGAGTAACTAAACCGTGCTGAGTGATGTTGAATTTGCAAGGTCCTGCTTAAGAACAGCCTTCTTGGATCAAACCAAGATCCACCCGGCCCGGCATTGTTTTCAAGAATGCCAGGAATTCGTAGGCACACTAGACGATCCACCAGAAATTGGCCCATGATCTCATGCTAGACTACCGGCTGCCATCTGTCCACCACCCCTGCTCTACATTATGGATAGAAGGCTACATTATGCAATGCACAGGGTTGCCACGCCCAAATACCCCATTTTGTCAGGTTCTCCCCTCTCCTACATAACACCTTAGGAACCTGCAGACCCTTGGTCCATCTTGCCCAGTATTGTCAACACTGACCGGCAGTGGCTCTCCAGGGTTTCAGGCAAGATTCTTTCCTTGCCCTACCTGGAGAAGCCAGAGGTTGAACCTGGGACCTTCCGCATGCCAAGCCTGTGCTCTGAGCTACGGCCCCTCTGGGCCTTGTATCACTGGATCTTGTATCACTTTTCCTGTGTCATGCTTCCCAACAGCCTGCAACTTTCCACTGGACAACCAGAAAGACCAGATGTAGCTTGGGGAGAGTCCTCTCTTCTTTTGCAACCAATCTTTTCTAGGGTCTTCCATTATTAAAAATACATGTGGGGGGGGGGGCATTTTCCTTGCTGCAGTAACAGTGCTCTCCGCTTGGAACAATCCTAAAAGTTCACTGTGTAAGATCCAGTCTTCCATCTTCTTCCCGCCCCCCAGCCCCAGTAAATAGTGTCAGAATTATTACGCAACATGTAGTTTCTTAATCATGTTGCTTTTCAGCTTTCATCACAGGGAGAGAGGAAAAAACGGCCAACCTGTGGCGAACAACAACAGTCACATCCGCAGGATAAGCTCCTTCTGTTTACTTTTGTATCTGGTTTTTGCTCTAATGTCTTTGCCAAGAACGAGCGCACACCACAGATTTTATATCCTACAGTTCAAGTTCTTAGAAGTATTATTGGTTGCTTTTCTTGGCAAAGCAACAAGTCATACCTCCAGCACTCAGGTAACTGGATACGGCATTAGCCGGTGCAATTTGCTGAACACAGGGAACGCTTTACGGTGTTTCTTGGTACTGCTAATAAATAACATAGCTTTAGCCTTTTCAGACTGTGCGTGCATGTGTGTGTGTGTGTGTGCGCGCGCACACACACATAGGTGTGTGTAGGAACTGCTGGCTTCGTACTTTAATGCCTCATGTTCTGGAAAAAGCCCTCATGTCAGAGGATTTGGATCGAAAAAAAGTCAGTATTAATAACAAAGAAAAATGTGTTACCAGACAACTGGTTCTTTCTCTCCTCCCCCTCCCCCGTCTCCTCTGTGAAGTGATTTAAGAAGCATGAATGTATTTGAAAAGTAATGACATTTTGAAAAAGTATCCTTAGGAAACAAAACAGAGAAAAGAGAGAGCTTCGACAGGCAACAGCTTTACTTGTTGGGATTAGGAATTCAACATGCGGGAAACGCATGCCAACAAGAGACCTTATTTCCAAGGTAGTTTTCTACTCAAGTCACCATAAACTGTGATGACAGTCTCTGGTCAAAAAATGTCTTGTCACTGGTTGCTTCCGGACAGAGAGTTCCTAGTGCTACTTAGAGGTGGGGAAGAAATTTGTGTGATTCACATTTTAACGTGGACTTACCTAAGTTTGCATGTTCAAATCAATATGCAAAACGAAACTAAGTTATCCTTTGAAATGTGTATTTCTCTGAATTTTGCAGCAGAGTTCTCCAACCCAAAAAATGCATAGTTTAGGGGGAATGTGCACCCAAAAATACCTATTTGGGGGAAATAATGTTTAAAAAAATGCATTGTATTAGGAAAATTTCTTGGCCAAAAAAAAGGTGTATATAAGGCAAAACTGTGTACATAAGTGCATGTATCAGAAGAAACCTGCAGAAAATGGGTACCAATTTTCATGCAAATATATATATATATATATATATATATATATATATATATATTTATTTATTTCAGGATGAATGGAACTTAACACTGGGAAAATGAGAAACTGACATAAACTGAAACTGACAGATTTGTTCAGACCTAGTGCTACCAATCAAAAGAGACTGTGAATCTATTCTGTCTTTTCCTCCTTAAAGGATTTTCAGTGGGAAGAGGGGGGAAGGGATGGAAGCAGCAGTGGGAAAACACAGGGGGTTACAAATGGGAGATGGCAATGTTTGGAACCCACCCACCCCACTGTGAACCTCTGTAAATGGGGCAGGGCGACTGCACAATTAAAGCCTCATCGGGCAGCACCCATTAATTGGACAAGTAACCCTATGAAGAGAGATTGAAAGAACTGGGCATGTTCAGCTTTTAGAAGACAAGACTGAAGGAAGACATGAGAGCACTCTTCAAGTACTTGAAAGGTTGTCACACAGAGGAGGGCCAGGATCTCTTCTCCATCATCCCAGAGTGCAGGACATGGAATAACTGGCTCAAGTTACAGGAAGCCAGATTCCAGCTGGACATCAGGAAAAACTTCCTGATGGTTACAGCAGTATAACAATGGAACCAGTGACCTAGGGAGGTTGTGGGCTCTCTCACCCTAGAGGCATTCAAGATAAAGCTAGACAGCCATCTGTCAGGGATGCTTTAAGGTGGATTCCTGCATTGAGAAAGAGGTTGGAGTCAATGGCCTTATAGGCCCGTTCCAATTCTACTATTCTATGATTCTATGATAAACCAAATCCAAAAGAGAAACAATCCATGATGCCCGTCAAGCCCATTCCATAAGTGAACCTGGGTCTATCTTCTTGGCTTTAGGAACTTCTCTCTGCTAAGTGGAGTTGCTCAGGGCCAAACTGGATATGACACTATTCAGACAGTCAGCAATAGTGTGAAGATGATATTATATTATATTATATATTATATTACTGAAAAGTAAATAGCAGGTGGGGAGGGCTCCGAATCTGGATTGGGACCAAGGCAAGGACAAAGGATTAAAACTCACCCAGCCCACCAGTATCCCAATCCATACTGGGGGGAGGCCATGCCTGCCATTTTATTACCAAGAATGATAACAATTGCTAATACATCCGGGGGAAATAGCTCAGTTCACAAAGAGGCATATCACGTAAAACAGCATTCTGTTTTTCAGTTGATCTACAGCCTTGGCCCCAGTATGCAACACCAAGTCTTATATAAATGGGATAAAGGCATACATATATTTACTGTTTACTCGTGGTGTGTGTTGGGGGGGGGAGAATTACAGCTGTCCTGGTACTTACAGCTCCTTACACAATCACCAGCTGTTTCCTATTTTTAGCAATGGATAGTTTGCATTTTGCAGCTAGTGATGTTCATCCAAGATAAAATTAACTCGGCCGTTTACAAGACTTTTCACAGTTCCAAAAATATATGCTCTTCAAATTACAGAGTGCCAGTAATTACCAAAACATCATTTATTTCAAACCCATGGACTTGGACAGTCTTTCTTTTTTTTTCTTTTTTACAGTACTAGTGATAGAAAGACTTTTTCAGAATTCCAAATAAAAATAAAGTCAATCTAATTGACTTTACCTACTTGAGTAGAGTAAAACCTAAGACTAATAAGCATATGCAAAGTTTTCTGCAGAGAGGATGGCCTGAGAGACAGCATCTTTTGTCTCGTAATTAAATCCTGCTAGGAAGTCCAACAAGACTGACAGCAAAGTCACATATTTATGGGACTCTGAGATCAGTGAAAGCCAGCCTTTTAATGGAGCCTGACTGTTGTTTTGTCCAATAATGCAATGTCCTTCATTTCTGATGACAGTAGTCTAGCAAAAAAATTACCTGGTGGCTCAAAGCACCTTCATAAAGACCCAAGAGCTGGCCGGTTCCAACCAGACAAAGCAATGTGTAAAAGAGTTTCAGTTCTGGATGCGTACTCCGAGACAAAACCCAGGATCTATGCTTACTCCGGCTTCCTGAAGGGTGCCAACTTACCAGATGCTCTAGGGGGCACTGTTGAGCTATACTAGAATACAGGGGTATGTCTCACAGTCTGGAATTGGGGGATTCCTGTTCCACCCTATGGCTATTAAGCTGTGGGGTGCCACAGGGCTCGATTCTATCCCCCTTGCTGTTCAACATCTATATGAAGCCACTGGAAGAGGTCGGTAGGGGTTTGGGGGTTGGGTGCCATCAGTATGCTGATGATACTCAGCTCTACTTCTCCTTGTCATCGGAGTCAGCTGGGGCTGTGAAGTTGCTGGACCAGTGCCTGGAGGCTGTTATGGGCTGGATGAGGACCAATAAACTGAAGCTGAATCCTGATAAGACAGAAGCTCTGTGGACTGGTGGTTCCCAAATCCAGTAAAGCTGCAAGAGGAATTTCAGCAGGTGTCATTTGTATATATGGAGAACCTGGTGAAATTTCCTCTTCATCACAACAGTTAAAGCTGCCCTCTTTTGTATTTGGTTACTCTAGCTAAAGAGGGCAGGGCTCCTGCATCTACCACTAGGTGGGTTCCTGCAGCTTTAACTCTTTTGATGAAGAGGGAATTTCACCAGGTGCTGCATACAAATGACACCTGCTGAAATTCCGATTTCAATACAACCATTAAAGATACAGGAAACTCTGTCCTCCTTTTCATATGGTCCCCTAGGTGCCCCCTCGTTTCTGGCAGGATGGGAATGCTTTCTCAACATGTGTCAAGATACCATGCATGGCATTTAATTTAGGGTGACCATATGAAAAGGAGGACAGGGCTCCTGTATCTTTAACAGTTGCATAGAAAAAGGAATTTCAGCAGGTGTCATTTGTATATATGGAGAACCTGGGGAAATTTCCTCTTCATCACAACAGTTAAAGCTGCAGGCGCCCTGCCCTCTTTTAAATCTGGTCACTCTAGTATAGCTCCTGCAGCTTTAACTGCTGTGATTAAGAGGAAATTTCACCAGGTTCTCCATATATACAAATGACATTTGCTGAAATTTATTTATTTATTTATTTATTTATGTATCACATTTTTATACCGCCCAATAGCCAAAGCTCTCTGGGCGGTTCACAAAAATTAAAACCACAATAAAACAACCAACAGGTTGAAAGCACAATTACAAAATACAGTATAAAAAGCACAACCAGGATAAAACCACGCAGCAAAATTGATATAAGATTAAAATACAGCGTTAAAACAGTAAAATATTGAGAGAATAAAAAGGTCTTCAGCTGGCGACGAAAGCAGTACAGTGTAGGCGCCAGGCGGACCTCTCTGGGGAGCTCGTTCCACAACCGGGGTGCCACAGCGGAGAAAGCCCTCCTCTTACTAGCCACCTGCCTCACTTCCTTTGGCAGGGGCTCACGGAGAAGGGCTCCTGTAGATGATCTTAAGGTCCGGGCAGGTACATATGGGAGGAGGCGTTCCTTCAAATAAACTGGCCCCAAACCATTTAGGACTTTAAATGTCAATACCAGCACTTTGAATCGTATTGAATTCCCTTTTCAATACAACTGTTAAAGATACAGGAGCCTTGTCTTCCTTTTCGTATGGTCACCCTAATTTAATTGAGCAAACAGCTACGAAATTCCCACATAAATGAGGTTTACATTTTTGTTGTTGTTCACAAATTAGCTGCAGATACAATAGATGCTTTCTGTGGAGTTATTAACTGCAAACACTTTTAACGAAGCCCCTGGTGCATGATGGCTTCCCACCCGGTCTGCACAATGCAGAGTTCAAAACTGTGGGTTTCTGGGGTGTAAGCAAAACAAACATAAATCAAAGAGGGGTTAGAACACACAGCCTGACTCAGCAAACACTCCAATTATCCAGGCCACCGAGAGATAAATAGACTCTTTTGTCAACATGTTGGTCACTTCAAGTTAAGAGAAATTTGCATTACTCAGGAGAGAGCTAGGGAGGAATAGGGTTCAGTCACTTACAACAGTGCATCATTATTCAATTAGAAGCCTAGGAGAGAAGCATCGACATAGGGGACAATAGTGCTTAAAGAATAAGAACCACTGAATGAGCTTTTTAATTAGTACGTTGTACACAGCTCTGAAGTAATACAGGTCTTCAATTCTAAAACAAAACGAAACAGATGCAGGCATTCTTCAGGGTCTTGTTCACACAAAGAGATTCTTCACTTTTACAAACCCAAGACACATGACCCATTAAGAGCTTCATCCCACATACCTGTTTCCCTCGAATTATCCCAACAGCGCTAAGCTATCGGCGTTGTTGTTGTTGTCAATTAAAAACACACACTCCCTGGCAGCAGCACTTTGCAAAGGGTTTGAAGAGGGGAAATGTAAAAAAAAATCATTAAAAATTCAACAGATGACCCAATCCGATTCAAATTTGGTATGCTTAAAGCTCTCCTTAATATCTATTACTGTGCCAATTTTGATGTCTTTATCTTTAAAGCTTACGTAGATGTAAGCATTTGTTTAATTTTTCTCAAATCCTGCTCCTGGGCCCCGGTGGCCGCTCGGAAAACAACAACCAATACGCTCAAAAAGTAGTACCAAAATATTGCCCTTCTTTTGGCTTTATAGCACAATTAAAGCAGGATGCATGGGAGTACGCCACAGTCAAAGCAGATTATAAGGTGGAAAACTTCTGAGTCCTTTGCACGCAATTCGCAGTGATTGCACAGCATAACCCTGGTGTGATAAAGCTCTCAGTGTCAATTCATTTGAACAATCATGCCTGCCGATGGGGAGGGGGGCAGTATTGAATGCTCTGTACCCCCTACCTAGGTGTGTTCATTTGGTTGTCTGTAGAGCTCTCTGGCTGCACGGCAGCAGAACCAGTTCCATGTTTGCTGGGGGTCTCTGTGTGGGGGTCTCTGTCAGACCCCCCCCCCTTCTATGTTGGGCTCTCCCAACTGAGATCTTAAGCTGCAGCAAGACTCTAATAAATGCCAGGAGTGATTGGAGCTCTCATTTGAATTTCCCACAATGCCCCTGGGTACCCCCCCCAAAAAATAGCATCTCTCCATAGTATTGTCAGAAATTTAAATGGTGGCTCCCTAGTGGCACAGCACTGCAGGCAGAAGGCCCCAGGCAGAGCGGGGGGGGGGGGGAAGCTCCAGTCTCAACCACCTGCCCACACTTAAAAAGGTAAGTGGAAATACTGCCCTCTTCCCCAAGGAGAGAATTGTTCAAAATTCTCACCACCACCCAGCCTCTTCTGCCAGACTTTTCATTTTATCTCCATGCCCCACGAACTGCTGCAAATGGAAGAATCGAAATATTCGGCACAGCACTATAATATTCCCACGTGCGTGGTGTTTTTTTTCTTTTAATGTTTGTGGGAAAGAGTGATTTGGAGAAGGTGCTTAACTCTTTCTGTGCCTGTTGATTTTCCATCTCAAAATGGACCTTAAGATCATCTACAGGGGCCCTTCTCCGTGATCCCCTGCCAAAGGAAGTGAGGCAGGTGGCTACTAGGAGGAGGGCTTTCTCCGCTGTGACACCCCGGTTGTGGAATGAGCTCCCCAGAGAGGTCCGCCTGGCGCCTACCCTGTACTCCTTTCGTGGTCAGCTGAAGACCATTTTATTCTCTCAGTATTTAAACACTTAATTTTAACTGAAATTTAAATCTTACTGTTCTAACTCTGTATTTTAATCTTATATCAATTTTGCTGCGTGGTTTTATCCTGGTTGTGCTTTTTATACTGTATTTTGTATTTGTGCTTTTAACCTGTTGGTTGTTTTATTATGGTTTTAATTTTTGTGAACCGCCCAGAGAGCTTCGGCTATTGGGTGGTATAAAAATGTAATAAATAAATAAATAAATAAAATTGCTCTTCAAGTGATGGGGGTGGGGAAGCAGCCTTAGGGGGTGGTTTTTGAAAGGGAAATGGCCACCAAGGAAAGGGCTATGCCCCCCTGGCCTATCCTTCCCCATCCTCCTGAATACACACTCTGAAGAGTGCTTTCCTTTAAAGCAGGGGTGGGCAACTAATGCAGCCCTCAGCCTGATCTCAAAAGCCTGTGATCAGTTCAAATGTCTCGCAAGAGAGATCGGTTCCTGTCCTGACAGTGCGCTATATAGGAAGGAAGGAGAGAGATGGTGAGTGGCAGAAAGAGAAAAGGGGCTGGAAGAAAGAGAAAAGGGGTGACCGCCCCACTTTTATGAGCCTCGTGTGGTGCAGAGCGGTAAAGCAGCAGTTTCTGCAGCCGAAACTCTCCCCACGGCCTGAGTTCGATCCCAGCGGAAGCTGGTTTCAGGCAGCCGGCTCGGGTCGACTCAGCCTTCCATCCTCCTGAGGTCGGTAAAATGAGTACTCAGCTAGCTGGGGGAAAGGTAATAATGGCCGGGGAAGGCAACGGCAAACCACCCCGCTATAAGGCCTGCCAAGAAAACATCAGCAAAAGCTGGTGTCCCTCCAAGAGTCAGCAATGACTCAGTACTTGCACGAGAGGTTCCTTTCCTTTCCCCACTTTTGGCTCTGGTCTGGCCCACTCCCAACATGCAGTCCCCGATAAGATTACCCATAAAGCACTGCAGCCCTCAACAGAAAAAAGATTGTCCGTCTCATTTTCAAACACACACACACACATACACATAACACCATCTTTCCATGGAACTCTATGTAAACATATGATTTGGCCCTGACAACCAGCAATAACCAGAGGAACTTGGACAGTACGGTGCTTTTGCATCCATGTCCTGCTTGTTCATCCCTGGCCGATGGCTGGTTGGCCACAGTGTGAACAGAGTGCTGGACTAGATAGACCCTCAATCTGATCCAGCAGAGCTTTTCCTTATGTTCTTACGACTTTGATAATTCCTCACTTTTTGGTGGTACCTCGCTCCATTCCTTCTGGTTCAGCACTACAGTGCAAAACTATTTGAGATCTCTCGGGTGCTGCCATTTTGACAAGCCTTTAATTGAAGAAGAAAGAAGCGGCTGTCCGTTGCCTGCCCTCTCTTCCCTTCACAACCAAATCTCTCATCCTTCCATGTTTAGGGATATTATGCTAATTACCGAAACTATTAATGGTTTTATTTGCACAGACTTAAATATAAATTCTACCACTGATTCTAGAAAACCGCCTTAGACTTCTATAAAGAGCCTCTCAAAGCAGGCAGTAATTAATCTGCGATTTATCCTTAACATCGTGAAACGATCAAAGGCAGATACATATTTTGAAATGAGCAGGGAGCCATAAAATGTTTGAGACCCTGCTAATATAGGGAATTATCAAAAGACCTCCCAAATGAATTGAGTTAATTCAAGCCTCCTTGTTCACAATTAGCCCGTTATCTTAAAAATCTGCAGCTCAGTTCCTCACTATCACATCTGTGCACAAAAACAGACCCTCGTTGGGGAAAAGGCTAAGATGTCTAAATCCTTAAAACTTCTGCATTTTCCCCTTCTTTTTCTCCTCAAGAATGAATGGATGTGCTTAAAGAGATAGTTCTTTTCATGTGAGATTGATGCTGTCTAACCTAATTCTTGATGTTTCTTCTATTGTACAGAGAGGTATCCTTTGAGGAAGAAAAAACAGCTTGTGTTGTGATAACAAAGACACAAAAAAATAGCTCCGTCTCTGCTTTCAAAGGGACAAGCTGTTTTCATTTCCTCTGAAGAAGCTCATTACAATATGATGGGCAAAATGTCAGGAATAATTAAGTGCAAAAAGGTAGTAGACCAAAAAAAAAAAGTCCATTTGGAATCAATGCTTCTTTTGTGAAGACCTCCCACCAAAAGCATCTCCATCACCTGACAGGAATTGATATATATGAAAAGAAGCTATCTAAGACACTCCAAGAGAAATATGGGGATATAGACAGAGATCATATGAAATGTGTCATGAACATTTTCTCTTTCCGTCCCCTCCTCCCACCAACTCGCTTCCCTTCTCGCGAAGAAGCTTAAAAGGAACTTGATGTTAGACCAGACACTGGGAGGAAACAACTTCCTCTCTCCTGCTCAGGCACAAATCACACAACGGCTTGTGCCTCGCAGGCGGAGCGAAGTTGTCTGAGAAGCTCAAAAGTTGCTGGGCTTCCTTCGTTTTATACGGAGGAGGTCATGCCTCCCACCAGCCCTCGGGTCAAGATTGTAAACATCAACCTATCCAGATAAGAAGGCCGAGGCAGATGATATTAATTACCTGCTCTTTCAAGTCATCCCTGTCTAACATCTGGTTTCCTCTTTGTAACATTCAGCTAGGCCAATAAAAACTAGGGGAGCTTCAGCTGGGTTGGTGTGGCAAGAGGGATCGTGTACCCTGCCCCCTTTTGTGTATATATATATATATATATATATATATATATATATATATATATATATTATTTAATCACTTTATCCCGCTCTTCGGCCAAAAAGGCTCCCAGAGTCAGAGTGGCTTACGTGGAATCAGTAAATCGAGAGAGTCCCTGTCCACAGGTTTGCAATCTAAAAAGATATGCCACACAAGGAAGAGGGCTCTGGAAGGAAAAGGAGGAGGAATAACTAGTCTTTCCGCAGGGCTGCAAGGATGGTCCTGCTTCCTCTTTCATCTCCTTCTGTACATCCTGCTGGGGGGATTCGACACGTCATACTGAGGGCGCTTCCATGCGCCCCCAGAGCAATCGTGTAGCTTGCCTGGGACGAGAGGAGGAAGAGGTGTCCTTGCCGCCACCGCCGCTGCCACCCACCTACCTCCTCGCCAGCCAGGTCGGAGAGCTTGGCAGAAGAAGGCTCTCCGACTCGGCCGGCGAGGAGGTAGGTGGGTGGCGGCGGCGGCGGCAAGGACGCCTCTTCCCAGGCAAGCTACATGATCGCTTTGGGGGCGCACTGGGGGTGCATGGAAGCCCCCTCAGTACGACGTGTGGAATCCTCCCTGGAATGGCTGCTGGTGACAATAGCTGGAAATGAAGGGTGTAATACTGGGTTGTTCTTTGTGGATTTGATCAGTTCTTTGTGTTCTGGGTACCCTTGTGGTTCATCCATTAGAAGAGCCTTCCCCCAACCCGGTGCTTTCCAGATGACTTGGACTCCAACTCCCATCATTCCTACCAGGACAGATCTATAATTTAGGGGAATTCTTAGAGAAGAGTTCTCACAAGACAGGAGACAGGCAAATGTTGCCTCCACCTTCAAAGAGGGAGGGGGCAGATCCAGGGAACTACTGATGGGCCAGCTTGATGTTGATACTTGGAAAGGTTCAAGACCAGCTTATCTGGTATGATGGCATGGGATGCTGCAACCTTGGCCTGGTCAGTTTCTGGAAGGCTGACTACCAAGGAACCCAATGTACATTGATTCCTGCATTGAGCAGGGGGTTGGACTCGATGGCCTTGTTAGGCCCTTTCCAACTCTATGATTCTATGAAATCACCCTAATTATTTTTTTGTGGGGGGGGACCCTACTGTGATCACAAAGAGCCAAAACAGGTTTCTCAAGAGTGTGATGTAGTGGTTAGAATGTTGAATTGGGACCTGGGAGATCCATGTTCAAGTCCCCACTCAGCCATGGAGCTCACTGGGTGACTTTGGGCTAGTCATTGATTCTCAGCTTAGCCTACCTCACAGGGTTATTGTGAGGATAAAATGTAGAGGAGGAGGACCATGCAAGCTGCCTTGGGTTGCTTGCAAAAAGGGGGGGGGAGTTGGATATAAATGTAATGAATTAAATAAATAAATGAATTGGGCTGGATTAAGCTTATCTAGTTTTTTGATAGATTTACCAGCCTGATAGATCAAAGAAATGGTGTGAATGTAGTATAACTTGACTTCAGCAAGGCTTTTGACAAGGTCCCCTTTGAAATTCTTTTTGACAAGCTGGTAAAATGTGGAGTACATGATACTGCTGTTAGTTGGTTGATGGACCGTACTCAAAGGATGCTCCTCAACAGCTCCTCAACTTGGAGCTTTTTTACACAAAGCATTTATTGTGCACTGGTACTTCCTTATTCACAGTTGTTTATGGATTCTTTAGCCGACGTCATGCTCCTCCAGGTTTGCTTCTGTTTTTAAGAGCACTTCCCTTGTTATATTGTTATTGTTTTTAGAGTAGAGGAAAATGGGGTATTATCTCCAAGGGAATGCAGTCCTTGACAGAAAAAAGACTCCTTGTTCAGGAAGTTAAGCAGGGAGCTGGGCACAGGAAAAGAAGCTTGGAGGAGAGATTGAAGAAGAAATGAAGACGAGACAAGAGCAGTCTGAAAAGGAGCAGTGAGGATCAATCCCCATGGCCAGGATTGGCAAGGCAGAGTATAAGAGACTGGTAACCTCAGTGTCTGGGCTAGGACCAAGTTTGGATTTTGTGTGCTCAGGCTTCAGGCTTCCATTCAAGACAAGGTGAATAGGGGTTTGCTGCTTCCATCCCTGGAATTGGCAGGCAACATGAATCCTCTAGCTAGGCCAGGCCTGCAATCAATACCAGGAGATTGGTCTTCTGCTTTTGTCTGGTCAAAAGACCAATACCCATTGCCCCCTGTGCCGCAGGCTCCAACTTCTAGCCGAAAACCTTGACTTCAAAGACGCTGAGCTTGAAAATACACTCTCTGGATCTAGATTTGGGTATGGCCAGCCAACGTCCCGACAGTGAGTGTGGCTGAAGTTGACACACCGATTCCAACTGACCAGCTTTGGCTGCAGGTCTCTAGTCTGTCTCGAATACTATTACAAATGTCTGGGTAGAGAAGGAGATCAGATCAGAAACATTTTTTTTTAATCTTTTCCTCCTCAAAGATTGTGGCAGGGGAATTCAATTTATGCCAGGTCCCGGTTTCCTAAAAGAATAAAGAGGCACAAAAAGTTAAGCCAATGGATTAACATTTAAAGGAATGTGTTTCTCTCCAGGACATTGGCTTCCACAATCCGGTCGTCTTGTGTTTATAACGACAGGTGCAGGTTAACTCTTTATCTACAGCAAATCAACCAGGGAAAGAAACTACTGCCATCTATAGTACATCTTTTAAAGGCTGGATAGCAAATGTCAAAACTATTTGATCCGCTTTCAGAAATCAACTTTCAAGATTTCGTTAAGATTTCTTCTGTATGTGTGTGTGTGTGTGTGTGTGTGTGTGTGTGTATTTCATACCCACACACAAATACACACACTTTGAAAAGATTTTAAGAACAAACTTTTATGTTGAAGCATGCGTGCGTGTGTGTGTAAAATGGAAAAACATGCTCAAAAGGTTTGGGGAAAGTGAAAGCTGTCTGTAGTGCAACATAAATCTATCTAAGTGTGTACTGGCAGCGGGATCTTTTATATCTGACTTATGCTCTTGATGCTTAAGATCAACAGATATAGCTGGATTTATTGAACGTCAGTATTAATTGTGTCTGGTCCAAAGTCCGGCAATGATAACATACAGAGCCTTTGAAATGAAGAGCTATTTAGTTGCAGTACAGAAATGTCAGATACCAGGGTGTGGGCAGACTGGCTAAATTAAGAGCACACGGGTCATGTTCTTAGAATCAGATCTTTGCACAATGAACCATATAAGAAGGGGAATTCAGAGCTTATACATATTTTGGCCAGTCCACTAGTTTTACACAATGAGGCCGTTGCTAGACCAGGTTTAGCCCGGTGTGAGGCCCGGTCTCCCTCCTGTGCATCCAGATGATGCACAGGGGATTCCGGGGTCAGGCCGGGCTAAAGCCTCCCTTAACCCAGCATAAGCGGATTCGCTTAAGGCCCGGTTTTTCCTGAGGCCGGAGCTGCGGAAGGTCTAAGCAGGGTAGCCGGGAGAAGCCGTCGCCCCAACTCCCAGCCGGATTATCCGGCAGGTCTAGCAAGGCCCTGAGTGACTGTTGAATTACAGTGGCAGTATCTGCTCTTGACCTATGCATGTTCAGTTCCCAATCCCATGGAGAGGGTCCTCCAGCTATATGGGTAGGGACTCTCTATACATGTTTTAGTGAAGGCACGTAGGTCAGAGGCAAAGCCTGCCAGGCAATGCCACACATCTCTAAGGGGCTTCTTCTTATAAGGACTAAAAAAATGCCCAAGTATGAAATAAGCACAAATCATTTGACTTGCGCAATTTCACAGCTGGAAACATTTACAGAAATCATGATTTATGCAAAACCGTGGCCATAAATAGCACAATTTGCATAAAACTGCAAGTTTAAATGGCCCTTTATGTCTGCCTTTTTACAAAAATTGCACTATTTATGGCCACAATTTTGCACAAATCACAATTTCCGTAAATAGAATTTGCGCAAATTGCAGCTTGTGGACAAAAAGCAAGACACAATCTCTCACCAGGCACCTGCAGACGATCTGGAAGCTTGCCCCACATGCATAATGGACAGCAACTCCTGGGAGTCCGGCAAGCAGAGTACAAACAGGGTTCTGGGGAGTTTGGCCATCCATAGCTATGGGGAGGTCTATAAATGTAATAAATGAAATAAAATATCTCATCGTTTCAGAAGTATTAAAAAAGAAAACACATTTCCATGTCTGGGTAAGGAGCCCCAGCCTAGGACAAGCAGAGCGTAAGTGTCACAGAATTGTCATCTCGCTTGACTCTAGAAATGTTATCACAAACCATTCATCTGGAGTAAATATATCAAACATAAAAAGAGACAGAGAGATGCAGAAATACAAAGGCAGAGCCTGTAGCCACACATATGCAGTAAGTCCTCTTCCCTTTGCCCCTGCATGCTTTGCAACATTAACAAGTTCCACTAGCAGGGCAACGCTGTTCTCTTTCAAGCTGTCCGGTTTATTGCTGGCGGTACCCATTGGTGATAGAGTGTTGCAAAAACCCTCGCTTCCAGCAAAACGCCATTGCTGGATTTCAGCCATGAGACGGAGATAAACAATTCCAAGTCCACCGTCTCTAGAACTCCTATAAATAAAATGAACTGACAGCACTGATGTGGGGTGGAAATTTTCCCAGTGCTTTATTTTTCCACGGGAAGTGTTGGTAACAATGAACTGATGCCAATTGCAAAGACAATATTATGAAAACTTGGCAGTTTCAAAGTTGTAATTATTGTTTTTCAGGTGATTATCCCTAGCAAGTATGTGAGAGAATACATATATGTCTCAGAGCTTTTCCACATGAGGCATTTGTTGTGCACTTGTCATTGCCTGCTCATGGTTATTGATGGGTTCTTTAGATGACATCGTGACCCTCCAGTTTTGCTTCTGTTTGTATATAGTATTTTCTGCCATTTTTTAGAGCATGGGAAATGGGGTGTTATTTCTGATGGCAAAAGAAAACCCAATTTTTTCTTTTGTATTTGCACTATTCTGCAATACCATGCTGCAACCTAGAGGTTATCTACTGGAAAGGCAGGAAAGGAAACACCCCTCGGGTAATGCTTGGATCCCAATTCTGGAACAAAACTGAAAGTAGATGCAGCAGTTTAACAGCCTTGTGTAGAAAAGCTCAGTGCAAAATGAAACTAATAAGTCATGATAACAAAATCGAAAATGTCCCAATGTTAGTGGAAGAGAGTTAAACTCTCGTGAAATACATGAGTGGTTGTCAGTATATCACACACAATTCTTTGGATTGCTCAAATCAATTAGTGCAGCATTTTTCAACCTGGTGCCTTCCATGCTGCTGGCTGAAGGATGCTGGGAATTGTAGTCCAACCCACCTGTAGGGCACTAGGTTGGGGAAAGCTGAATTAGTGTGCTAAGAGTACCTTTATTTATTTCTTGCATTTAAACAATAAGGAAACTATATGCTTTGTCTTTACATTTTTACAAGTATTCCAAGAAAAAGGTCTACATGCTATAACATTTAAATCACATTAAATGTAATTGAATTTACCCCCTCAAATATTTCAGATCACATACTTGTGCTGTACTGAGATTTTAAAAAATGAACATGGGGTACTTTTTTTAGCTTTGTTGCTAAATTAGATCACTCTCTAGTGATTTTCTGAGGCGAACTGATAATTTCCTGATGCAAATGACTATGCATCAGAAAATGTTCCAGAAAACCCACATCACTAGCTGACAATAAAAGTAATGAGATTTCCCATTGAGGGGAGTTTTCAACAGGATGGGACCACCAAGGCCAGAGACATTTGAAGGTATCATGATCAAACCCTCATTGATGGTGGTGCACATATTAATTTATTTTGTCCTGGTAGCACCTCCCATCAAGCAGGATTTCCAAGGTTTTAGAACAGGGGTGAGCAACTTTGGGGGGGGGGGTGTCCAAGGGTCATTTTTGCCTTTCAATGGTTGCCCAAAACACAAGGGAATAAAAAAGAAAAAGAAAATGGTGTCTGGAGCAACTCCAAAATGATCAACATTAGTTTGTTTGCAAACAAACTAATTTTGACCCCTTTGGCAATCCATAGCAGCTCTGGATGCCATGTTGTTTGGGAGGGAAATTCCATTTTGGGGGTCCCCCGAATTTTGGGGGTGGCAGCGGCTGAACTGTGGGGCTGTGAAGGCCCATTGTTGCCCACCCTGATTTAGAAGCACGACCAGTTAGTGGGATAAGTGCACACTCCACAACAATGATGCTTCTACCATCAGCCTAAGACAATTGAAGACTTGGTGACTGAAATAGGAAGAAAGAAGTTCTTGGCTCTAATGTCATCACCTTACATAACTGACAGAGAATGTTGTTCAAATGCTAACAAAGGAATTCATTGAGATGAAACAAACAAATAAAAAATTAATGGCTTGGAGGTAGCTCCAGTTATGAGAAACCGCCTTATATTGAACCAGACCCTGGGCCAAGCCCAGATCACAACTGCGTCCTCCTATTTATTTATTTAGAGTATTTTTATCCCGCACCTCAGCCAAAAGGCTCTCGGAGCGGCTTACAATGTATCAATAAAGAAGACAGGCTTACATTCTAAAAAAAGACATGACACACAAGGAAAAGTGTATGGGGAGGGAAGAGGGAGAAAATAAAAAGAAATTAAGGAGACTGCTTAGGCTGGTGGGAAGGCCCTGCTCCGTCCTCTCATCTCCCAATGGAGGGGCAAACCAACAGCTCCTTCTTCCCCACAAGGTGAAGATGTTAGCCCTGTGGGGGGGGGGGGGTTTCCAACTGAAGCAGGCTCTGATGGTGCCCTGACAACACTATTAAAAGATCTAATAATGTCCTGCACAACAACCCCTGCTCACCTTCCATTGTATATGAACTATGCTATCATTTGCCAGCGATGCCAAGTTTCTTGCCTTTATCTAAGGTACTGGCTAGTTCTGTAAGTAAAACACTGGACTATTGGGTCTTCTTTTGTGTGCGAAGCCTCTGAATTTTCTTGGTGATGCCAAGTAGGAAAAAAAAGGACAGCTCTGACCTACAGCTTAACGCAGGGGATAAGGAGAAACCGTTTATGTTGGCATCATCCGATTAAATTCTGTATAGCTCAGCGTTTCCTTGCTTGCAGAAATGCATTTTTGAAGCCGTGAGTAAGAGATACAAGCTTGAATCCTATTATTTGCTATCAGGCGTGTGCGATATTCCCCCCACCCCACCAAACCCAATACCGTTCACATTGGAAACACAGCCCATAATCTCAACTTGCCTGTGCACCCACTTGTAAGAGTAGACAAGTCTGCCAAAAAACATTAGTGGCCTGTGCTTCAGTTTTACAATGGAGTTTTTCTTCTCTTGCCTGGCAGTATTCTGTTCAGGTCTACTGGGGAGTTCTGCTTGTCAAGAGATGAGCTCCCCTTCACTTCCTGCTCTAATTTCTAAGGCGAATATTTGTCTCTGCAGGAGGAGAAGTCCTGGAAAAGCATTTAAGCAAACGTCCTTTGTAACCACAGTTCTACACACTCTTCTCAAAATGGTCATCTCCTCAAGGACAGAGGTACAAAAAGGAGTCATGGTGGCAGTGGTGGGGTGAAATCGAGAGAAGACACATCCAAAAAGGAAGATTAGATAAAGGGCATGTCTACACAGGGTGATAGCCTGGGGATTGAACCTGTGCATCCACATGACACACCGGGGATCCCGGGAGCAGGAGGGATGATCCCTGCATTTCCACGGGATATTACCCTACACATTTTCCCCAACTTTTTCTGTGGTCTCGGGATGATTCTGTGGTCTCGGGATGACATGTGACCGGCTGTCCCGGTTTCATCCCAGCTCTTCACAGGAACAGGGCACAGAGCTCCGCCCATCAGAGTGGGGGGGGGAGCGGGAGGGATTTTTTGAACTCACTTTTGTGATGGAGCACTCCTGCGCTCTTTTTCGATTAAAGAACAAAAAACAAAATGGCAGGTGTGACGTCCTCTTCCTCCCGGGATGTTGCGCACTGCGTGTAGACACCCTGGGACGATCCCGGAAGCAGGTAAGTCTGGGATCATCTCACCCAGGGCCGGTGCCAGACTATTTTGCGTCCTAGGCAAGGTGAGCTACTTTCACACACACACCAAAAAAATTCCAACTTTGATTTTTAAGAACATATGTTTCCTGGGGGAAAAAAAGAAGCACAAAACTTGAAACTGCTAAATTTATTTTAAAGTGCAAGGAATACGTCATGCCAATTATAGCAAACAAATTGGAAAGGAACGGTTATGGGTCTAAAATGCATTATTTAATAGGAATATCATCTTCAAATCATCCCCCCAACTCACACGCACGCGCACACACACACTCAGCATCACTCACTCCAAACACACGCATGAACACATGCATTCACTCAAAGACCCCATGCACCCCATTCACCCATACATTCTCTCTCTCTCTCTCTCTCTTCCGGGCACATTCTGGAAGTCCAAACATGAAGCCACCCCACCCCCACCCCAGCGCCCTGACTTCGCTTCGGCTGGGCAGGCGTGGGGCGCCATATCACCCACCCAGGCCCAGCTGAATCCTCAGGCCAGCCCGGCTCACAGCCAACGCGCGTGAATGCTGTGCTGCACTGCGCCTGGCGCCCCTCTTAGCTTAGCGCTCTAGGCAGCCACCTGAGTGGCCTCTATGGTAGCACTCCTGATCCCACCTCCCTCCCTCTACACCGTATGGTGTAAACATGCCCCATGAAATAAAACAGCAACCCTAAGAAAAACAGCATGTGGCTTAAGTCCTTGTGAGGGTTGCAGTGTTAATAACATTGCGATGCTTAGTGCTTGCCATGGGGTCTTTGACTCAGGGAAAAGAGAATGACCAGAGGGCCAAGTACAATGTTAACCGAGGCCGTCCAAGACAGCTGTGAGCCAGCTGCGCTGCAACATTTTGAGTCAATGGTCCTGTCAAATGCAGCTCCTGACAAGTTGGGGGGTTGGGAAAAGCAAGGAAAAGTCAAGATCTAGACTCTAGAGTGAAGGTGGTCTCCCTCTCACTGATGGGGTGGTGGAGAAGGAAAGAGTCTGCTTGGTGCACATAAAAATGGGGGAAAGAGGACAAAGAAGAAATGTTTCCCAATCCCAAACCGAAAAGCAATAAACCAATTGGGATAAGCAAACTGGTGAAGATAAACAACATCCAAAAAGTCTACTAATGTTGCTTCATTTATACAGGTTACAAACATACAGTCATTAGACAATAGAAGACAGTAAAATCAAGTTGTGCAATAATATCTTTCAATACCAGAAATGACCAAACACATTTCAACCTTAGGACCTCTTCAGTGGTCTAGTATATAAAAAGGTATATGATACACCCACCCACACACACACACACACACACACACACACTTCAATCCAAACTTCTCCCTTCTACTGACAGCACAGAACACTGCAGTGACTTCATCTGCAATGATAAAAACATATTTTTTTTAAAAAAAAAAAAACTGCATCCTAAATATATAACAAATAGCACAGCTGTTAGATGCCCCCACATTTTTAAATGCTCTTCGGGATATGCTTTAAGTATGAAAAATATGAAACTAGAAACACATGCAGAGATTACTGCAAAAAAAAAAAAAGCCCTCATATCCCAAGAGGCTGGCAAATCCTTAAGGAGTCAGGATGTTTCCATCCAATGCGGAATTTAAAAATAAATGGATGGTCATTCTCAACAAACAAGATGGCCCCTCACACATTCTAGCTGACTGGATTGGCTGTTGAGTTAGTTCAACACTGGAGAGGTTAGAGCATCTTCGATTGCCCCTCAAGGTGTCCATGTAGTATAGGAGGTGAAGGAACTTCCACATTGTACATGCAGTTCTGTTATCCAACACCTCACTACTTCACCCCATCCCCCAGCATCTGCTGCCTGAGGCAGCCACCTCACTTTGCCTTATGGTAGGGCTGGCACTGGTCAGGCAATACTATATGGCCTCCAACAGGTGGCCTGTTATTGAGAGCCTTCAGTCTTTGCAACTCTCGCTAGTGTCACTGTAATTCCTTCTTTTTGACAGTGCCAAGTAATGGTGCATAGGCCTAGTGGTTGTACATAGGACCTGATGGGAACATTCAAAAGGTCCCATGTTCAAGATCTGCTGCTGGCTCAATTCTTGGCCAAAAATCTGTAGGGTTATTATTTTGAATAACAATGTTTTAGATTCCTCTTTCCTGTTAAGCATATATAAATAATAATAATAATAATAATAATAATAATAATAATAATAATAATAATAACAACAATAATAATCATCATCATCCAATAAATATCCAAAACCAAATACAAAATAGTAAGACCTGCCTATTTCAAACAGTACCTAGTTAAAAAGCAGGAAACATCCCACGCACATTGGCAAACTAAAAGCAAATGTTAAAAACCTGTTGAAATAAAAAGGTCTTTGGCAAGCCTCTCAAGACTAAAGCAGAAGGAGTCCAATCCAGTTGTTTTGGAGCCCAGAAGATCTCCACATGGATGGGGTTCCACAATCTCGTTACCACCACTGAAAAGGCCCTGTCACAGATGCTTCTGGCTGCTCCTCTTGTTATAACTTTTCTTTTTACAAAGGGATCACTTGCAATTCAAGGGCACCTAATCTATTCTAAACTGCCCAACAGAATGGCTTGTTGCATGCAAAGAATGACGGCACTGCACACCGAAGTAACTCAAACGCTCCCTAAAAAGTCCATATTTGCATACCTATTCTAAGAGAGACAGCATAATTAAACACGCCTTTCTTTCTTTCTTTTTTGGCCTTATCATTCCTTCTTACACCCATCGGGTTGCTTTTCCTTTTACTCCTACAGATTGCATGCAAATATTCCCTGCATACAAAATGATATCGGGGGTCAGATTAATTAAACTCCCTGTTGTGGCCAATTGATATTTTATAAATAGTTGTTTATCTAGGTTCTTTCTTTCTTTCTCCTTTCTTTCCAGTTTTACAAACAAAATGGGGAGTGGGGGAGAGAAAAGTATATATTTAATTGAGTAGGGGTAGTGGTGGTGGAAATACTCTACGTGAAACATTGAAATATCTTTGTCTTTCGAATTGGCTGAAGTTTTAGTTGTTTGGGTTCTGAGCTTTCCCAACATTATCAGGTTAGAACAGAACAAACACTTGAATGCCTGACATCAGCACTAAACCCAGCAGGACGCGTTACTTTTTTCATTAGAATCTTTGAGCCTGAGATCAGACACAGGGAAAGATTAAAACAAATATGAATTTAATCAAGGGATTCTACTTTCCCGGTGTGGGAACAGGAACACGCTGACATAAATAGAGGTCTGAACACCAGGGCTTCTAAACCATATCAAAGGCAACTTGCTTACCACTAACTGCTCAGATGATCCATATCATAACAACAAAAAAGAAAAACAATTATTTATTCTTTTTGATGTTTGTGGCTCAGAAGTAACTTCCTTTTTGAAGAGAGCAAGGTCAAAGCCAAGTTATTGTGTGTTTCTTTTACAGGGTTTTTTTCCCCTCCCTCCCCATTTCATTTGAAACTTTGTCAGCGAGGGACTGAAAGTTATTAGGTATGACCTACATTTGGGATCTGTGCGTGGAAGCAAAGAGTTCCCCGTTTCTTTTGTGGGTAATAACCTTGGGGTGGGGTGGGAAAGGTGTTAATTGTAAAAAGCAGGCTGAAAATTACATCCTTATTATGGGATGGGGGGAACTAGATTATTAAAGAGAAAACGGAGAGTGGGGGACTTTTTGAAGTGCAAAAGCCCTCGCTGATCTCTGTTTCCTGAAACTTGTTGCTGAAATGAATGGTAAGCTGGCTTGGAACAGCCAAACCATGCTTTGACTATTTGGGTCCAAGTTCACATTCAAACCTCCCTCTCCATCCTCTTAAAATAACAAACAAAAAGGTTGGAGAGGGGAGAGTATTTTGATTGTAATTTTTGTGAACCATCCCCAGAGCTTAGGCTATTTGGCAATATAGAAATGGGTGAATGATTGAATGAATGCTGGGAATTGTAGGATATTTTTCTGTCTAGACATGTATAGGATTGTGTCCTTAGGTAGGGTGACCGTATGAAAAGGAGGACAGGGCTCCTGTATCTTTAACAGTTGTATAGAGAAGGGAATTTCAGCAGGTGTCATTTGAATGCATGACGCACCACGTGAAATTTCCTCATCACACAGTTAAAGCTGCAGGAGCTATACTGCAGCTATACTGTGACCAGATTTAAAAGAGGGCAGGGCACCTGCAGCTTTAACTATTGTGATGAAGAGGGAATTTCACCAGGTTCTCCATATATACAAATGGCACCTGCTGAAATTCCCTTTTCTATGCAACTGTTAAAGATACAGGAGCCCTGTCCTCCTTTTCACACCCTATCTTAGGTGCAATCCTATACCAACTTATCTGGAAATAATCGCCATTGTAGCCAACAGAACTTACTGCTTAGTAGGCATGCGTAGGATTGCATTTCTAATTATATTTCTTCTTAGTTAGCAACCGGGTAGAACCCTGCTTCCAGGTTTCTCCTTTTACTTCCCTGAATAAAAGGACTAGAAACCCACTTTTTTAAATGAGAGATGAACACTCAAGGAAGGACCTAGATTAATATTAAAATGATACCGACTTAGCCTCACATAGGAAAGACTCTGAACAGCTATTGATTAACTTCAAATTAGGAGTTTTCATTTCTAACCTGTCGCATTCGAAGGCCTTGAAACTTTGCTTTTTTAAAAAAAAAAAAGGTGAAAATGAGCAATTACAATATAAAACTAGAGACCATCAATCAGAGATCTGGCAAGTTAGTTCAAATCAATGAGTAAAATCCCCTTGTCCTTAGCCCAGATGCCATCTTTTAGCCACACCAACCAGCCCCTACCCTCCGAAGTTCTCTTGTCCCATTAGCACATGGTCCCTCTTGTTTCTAGGGCTAAGCAACCTGGTGCGCTCCACATGTTCTGGACTACAACTCCCATCAGCACCAACCAGCATGGCCAATCATCAACGACTGTGGGAATTGTAGTCCAAAACCTCTGATGGGCACAGGGTTTTCTATCCCTATTCTAGGCCTTCCTTCGCAGAAACATCACTGGTTGCTAACACTCTGTTACTTGACCAGTGTCTCCTGGCCAGTTAGAAAGAGAGTGAGCATTCTATGACATCACACCAGTTCAGCCAATAACTAGTTGCGGTTCATAATCTGGGAAGTAGGTAAGTGACATGCCTACTTGCTGTTCACTTACTTAAAATAATATGGGGCGGATTTTATTCATTAAACTTATCACATTTCCCCACTTCTGCATGACCTCCAGCACCGCCAGGAGGAGCTAACCCAAATAAAATAGAAGGGTGAGTTTCAGTGGATGTGGTAGAGAATAAAGCTGTTGTATTTGCTTCTGGGAACTAAAGTAGAAAGAGAGAAAGAGAGAGAGAGAGAGAGAGAGAGAGAGAGAGAGAGAGAGAGAAGGTCTTTTGATGACCCCAAAAACTGAGATGGCTACCAATACAATATTTTTATGTATCTTTGCTGTTGAAAAATTTGTAAGGATAGAGAAGCACACCAAGTGGGTGATTAAGATGTGCTGCCATATGCCTGGGCAAGTCTTAACTTGAAGCCGGAAAGATAGCAGTGTTGGTGCCAGGCGAGCCTCGTCAGGGAGATCGTTCCACAGTCTGGGGGACACCACCGAAAAGGCCCTGTCCCTTGTTGCCACACTCTGAGACTCTCTCGGAGTAGGCACCCGGAGGAGGACCTTAGATGTTTAACGTAGTGACCGGGTATATTCACGTCATGTTCCATCGGGTATTGTGGTCCCAAGCCGTGTAAGGCTTTATAGGTCAAAACCAGCACTTTGAATTGGGCTCGGAAACATACAGGCAGCCAGTGCAAGCAGACCAGAGCAGGTGTTATATGGTAGAACCTTCTGGTTCCTGAAATCAATCTGGCCACTGCATTTTGCACGACCTGCAGCTTCCGAACTGTCTTCAAAGGCAGCCCTATGTAGAGTGCATTGCAGTAATCTAACTTGTAGGTTACCAGAGCATGGACAACTGAAGCCAAGTTATCCCTGTCCAGATAGGGGCATAGCTGGGCCATCAACCAGAGTTTGTAAAAGGCACTCCGTGCCACTGAGGTCACCTGAGCCTCAAGTGACAACGATGTCTGGTTCTGAATGAAACCCAGAGCAGATTCACAGCCCTCTGAAATAGGAGTCACCAGACTCCACTTATTCTATTCCTGACCAAATATATTTTCCTGATTTTCTTAATAGCAATAGCAAAGAGGGCTAACTGTCAAAAGTCAAAACTAGCACATTTCAATGAGCCTGGAAGACCGCGAAAGGTCAGTGCAGGGAGCAGAACTGTTGTAATGTGTTTCCAGAAGCCAACACTGGATCGTTGCATTCTAGAAGTTTCCAAACAGCCACCAAGCTTGGCCGCATGTAGCCAAAATGCTACATGCACAGGGCAGCTTCCATTTTGTATGCCATGAACTGCCATTAAAGGACCACGGTTTTCAATGTAGAGGGTTTGCGTGGACTGTACCAGAAACATTGGAAATACTTATTTGCGCACGGAAGATGAACCGAAGCATTTTAAGGAGGCATAAACACTCAGCCCTTCCTGTGTAGAAAAAAGGGTGTACTTCTTCAGATCAAGTGCCACATCGAATAAACACAACCGCCGTCAAATGTCAGCAATATCTGAGGGCGACATCATTTGCTGTGTGATGCCGACAGACTAAGGGAAGAGGTATCTTTTTTTAAAAAAAAAAAAAAAAACTCACCACAACCCCTAAAATCAAAATCAAGACCTCATTATTAACACCGCTACTGGCAAGGTAAGTGGAGAACGCAACCCTTTCTTGCTTCCTTCACATGTATGCCGATAATTATGCATGAGACACTTTCTTAAGACGCATTTGTAAAAAGAGTTGGTTTATTGTTTTTAGCTTGCCTTTCTTCATACAAGGTTAAGGTTCTCAGGGGTCAAAATATTCTGCCTCAGCATCTCTCCCCTGCATCAGTCCTTTCTCGAAAACAAGAAACAAAAAACACCCAGAGCCATAATTTGTCTTAGAATTCCTTTTGAAAGGCTACAAGAAAGACTAACTACTGGTCTTTTCCCTCTGTTTCTTATTCCGGCAATCCCTTTATCTGGCTTTCATTTTCAGGCCCGCTTGGCCTCTTTTGTAGGAGAGACTTCAGGGAGCCCAAGTCACTTCTGCAGCCCCTGTGATGTTGGCGAAGATTAAAAAGCAGCTTTGAAGCTCTAACAGTGCTCTGTAAGCCCTGTTGGTACAGGACCTCAGAAAGACCCAAGCCATCTGGCAAAGTGACATAAAGACAACGCAAAGTGATTGAAACAGTTTCTTCAAAGCAACAATGGCCGGCTGGCAGGTTTGTTGATTTGGGTTTTTGTCTTTCATGTGTCACCCTCAAAAAAAAAAGGCACAAGAACACCTAGGCTATAGCTGAGAGGTGGGGGGAGTGATTGGAGCAATCTGCTTCCACAAGTTTCTATTACCAGAAGCAAAGAGAGGGACTCAGGAGCTACTGAAAGCAATCCGGTAAAACACTAATGAATTTAACCCGAGGCGGTCTGTTTGGTAATTATATAATTAAACACTTCATTTGGAATTTCTAAAGCCTTTGCAGAGAGAAACGACGCTTCCTATTTACAGAATCCGTTTTAAACCGTTTAAGCTGGCACACATGAACTGACACGCACGTACACACACACACACATACGTGAGCAACGTTCAGGAGGAGGGGCAGCATGTGGAGAAAGGGCTGAAAAGAAAGCTATGGCATCCAAGAGTGAAACGATTCTGAAGATAAGACGCCATCACCGTGTACCTAATTGCAATTGTCTCGTTTTAATAACCGGCAACATAAATATCTCAAATCAGAACATTTCCTTACAAAGGAGGTAGTCAATGATTGATGTGTTTAAAAAAGAAGAAGAAAAGAAATAAAAGAGAGAGAGAGAGAGAGAGAGAGAGAGATGCTCTCATCTGTGACTACATTAAATACGTTTGTTGTTTTTCCCTGGGTGATGTCGAACATTTCTACGGAGAGAGAAGATATTAAAAAGACGGATTTACATATTATTGATACTGTCAATCTTTGCTACTGGGCTCCGACGTGTTCATGGTAAAAAGTAAGAGCTACAAAGGAACTGGTTATACCAATGTGGGGAAGTGGCACAGAGCTGGTGATTTACTTCTGAGTAAATGCATTTACTCTTGCGTTTTTTGGTCTATAAGTTTTCCTAGACTCTTGCCACACAAGAACACCTACCAACCAACCAACCAAACTGCCCCCACCACCTAGGACACCCTAGGGCAGGAGTTGGCAGAATGTAGATCCCCAGATGTTCTGGACTTCAATTCCCAGAAGCCCCTGCCAGTTGGGTCAATGGTCAGAAATGCTGCAAGTTGGAGTCCAAAACATCTAGAGATGTTCTTTCTGCACACCCCTAGCCTAGGGTTCTGAAAAGGCTGCTATTACCAGATGTTGAACAGTTTAAAACATGTCCCAAAGAAGGAATTCGTAAAGTATCAGGGGAAGCAGCAAACTGGGAGTCCCAGGGGTGAGATTCTGGCGCCTTAACTCCTAGTAGACTGAGTCCATCGTTCGAGGGCACCATCTAAGCTGCATTACCAGCTGGCCTCTACAATTGATTAGATGGCATCAAGGGCAAGTCCTTGACTACCAAACCTATAAAGCCTCAGAGCTCCATCATCAATATGGGTCTTGTGTATGATAGGGTGACCATATGAAAAGGAGGACAGGGCTTCTGTATCTTTAATAGTTGTATTGAAAAGGGAATTTCAGCAGATATCATTTGTATATATGGAGAACCTGCTGAAATTTCCTCTTCATCACAGTAGTTAAAGCTGCAGGTGCCCTGCCCTCTTTTAAATCTGGTCACTCTAGTATAGCTCCTGTACTTTAACTGTTGTTCTGAAGAGGGAATATCAGCAGGTTCTCCATATAAACAAATGACACCTGCTGAAATTCCCTTCTCAATACAACCGTTAAAGATACAGGAACCCTGTCCTCCTTTTCATACGGTCACCCTAGTATATGAGAACTCTGCTCTCAGTCCCCACCTGAGGCCTAGAATCTCTTGACCCCTGCTTGTTTTGCAGTACTCACCTGCTTCTGGGCCACTTGGGCTGATAGCCAGCTCCTTCCCCTGCCCCCAGAACCAGATTTCCTGCCACCAGATCCTGGACACAGCCTGACAGCCACACTCTCTCATAATACTAGAACCAAGAAGCTGATCGATGGTTCAGGACTGATAAAAGGAAGCACTTCTTCACACAGCACACAGTTAAACTATGGAATTCGCTACCACAAGATGAGGTGATGGCCACCAATAGGGATAGCTTTAAAAGGCAAATTCATGGAGAAGAAGGACATCCATGGCTACTAGTCCTGATGGCTATATGCTACCTCCTGTACCAGAGGTAGTATGCCCATGCATAACAGTTGCTGAAGAACATGATCAGGATGGTGCTGTTGCACTCATGTCCTCCTTGAAGGTTTCTCATGGGCAGCTAATTGTTCACTATGTGAACAGAATATTGGACTAGGTGGAGCCTTGGGCCATAGCTAGACCTAAGGTTTATCCCTGGATCATCCTGGGGTCAAACCTGTTCATCTAGGTGACACACAGGGGATCCAGTGCTCAGGCAGGGGTGAACCCTGGATGATCCCAGGATAGACCTTAGGTCTAGCTGTGGCCATAGTCTAATGTAGCAAGGCTCTTCTTATATTCTCACGACAGAAATTCTCAAGCCTTTAGAAACTGGTCTATCTAGACATCAGATTCCCAGTCTATGGTGAAAGGTTCAACCAGA
This sequence comes from Elgaria multicarinata webbii, assembly GCF_023053635.1. Lineage (NCBI taxonomy): Eukaryota > Metazoa > Chordata > Lepidosauria > Squamata > Anguidae > Elgaria > Elgaria multicarinata. Next base: position 10,776,618 of record NC_086184.1, read on the forward strand.
TGCATAGCACAGCATGCCTAAAGTCTTACTTTGACTTTCCAGCTCAGCAAGCAGGAAGCAAAGGAATTCATACAGTGAGTGGTATTGATGTCCAGAGCTGGAAGAATACATATGCACATATTCATGTGCATAGGGCAGAAAGGACACGCTGGTGATTGCCGTGAGCCTGTTTTCCTGAGATGGCCATCCTCTTAGCCTTCCCAAAAGACTAAGGGCCCATCTGTTGCTTTTGGCATGAAAGGCATCTTCAAAGATTGACGTGGATGCAGGAGGGTGTGCTATTTTTATGAGACTCCCAACCTGCACAGAGCAAAGGGCAGTAAAGAACGTGCCGTAAAATAGATATAATGACATTCTGAGCATGTGAAATTCTTCATTTGAGCCTTTTTCTTCAATGCTAGAAAACAGAGTTCCAATGTGCTTATGGGAGGGAGGGAGGGAGGGAGAGAGAGAGAGAGAGAAATTGTTCTGTCGCTTTCAGTGTCAAACTCGAGGGGGGAACATTAAGCGTGGAGTTGCTATCATTATGATGAGGTGCCGAAGTGATTTCCTCTCTCATTTTCTCCCTTCCCATTGCTTTCATTTCTTGCACTCTTCTGATCTTGGTATCACTAGCAAAGCCGCCTCTCTCTGCCCTTTCCTGCTCTAGCCTGCCCTCCTAGTCCTCCAAATCAACGCAACTAAGCTGACAGATTGTCAGAGAGTACTTTGCTCTGGAGAAGTGCTTTTGCCCGTCCTTCCCTCCCCAAGACTGTGAAATATAAGGATACGACAAGAGCTTTGTCATGCAAACTGGAGGAAACACCTTCTGTCTTGGGCAAAGCAATAGGGATGATCAACTTCTTTGATCGTTGAGGGAGCAAAACATTCTTCACCAGTCCTTCGTCCTGCAGAACAGCTGCTGCAATGCATGGTCTATTTGTTAGACCTGGCTGGGTTGAGAGATCCATTTCCAAGTTGGGCAACTTGGGCTGATCTTACCATGAGCTACAGGCAGCCATGGAACAGGAACAGGGATGCAAGGGTTTTATTTATTTTATTTATTAAACTTATATACCGCTCCCATACCCAGGGATCTCTGGGCGGTTTACAGGGTTGTTCTGGGCGCGAGGCATGAAACATCTGAGTAAGCCAGAACCAGGGAAGACTACTATTGCCAGGCAAAGTCTAAGCCTGAACAGGGGCTTGTCTATACTGCTTCTTTACCCCAACCTAAATGTGCATATTTGCGTTTTAGGTTACATGACGCAGCCGTCCATTCGCCTCAACGCTGGGTTTTAACTGCAATACTGCGCATATTTGCATTCGCGATTTACCGCGACTTTTAGATTGGGTCCAAGTTTGCACCGCATTATGGCTGTGTGTCTTTGGGGGAGTTATGTCGGATTTTGACATGTGGGGGGAGCTTTGAGGGTAGGATAACGTGATTGGCCCATTTTGCACCAATCCGCTGCCTCCTTCGTTCGTACCAATTTTAGTTTGAAGTCTCTCTGTGGAGCTCTGCAGAGAAAGCTTCTTAAAACAAATCTATTCCTCTCTCTCTCTCTCTCTCTCTCTCTCTCTCTCTCTCTCTCTCTCTCTCTCTCTATATATATATATATATATATTACAGTTCTGTACCACCCAATATGCGAAGCTATCTGGGTGGTTCACAAAAAGAAAAAGAGGGAAACGGGCTGGCCGCCTCTCTACCCACGCCCTGTGCTACTTTCCCCCCCTCTCGCTGCTAGGGATAGCCTCCATTTTTTCTTTCTCTCTCCTGCCGATGACTCCCGAGTAGTTCTATTGAGCTGGCTACCTCTCCACCCGCGCCCTGTGCTACTTTCCCCCCCTCTCGCATCGTCTGCAGATCAAATATATAGCTTCGCTGGGCTATACTCCAGAGCATCTTATATGCGATAATGCGCACGTGCACATTAATAACTGCATTACAAAAAAAAATTCAGGAGATAAATCGCTGTTGCTGCTGCAGTCTGACGCTCTTTACCTAGAAAATTCGGGTTTATATTCAATGCGGAGCAATCCCGCTATCATATACCCCTGTTATAAAGGTTTCCCGCCCAGAAACCTTTATAACAGGGGTGAGCAACATGTGGGCTTCCAGATGTTGTTGAACTGCAACTGCCATTATCCTTCGCCATTGACTATTTGGAGGGCCACAAGTTGCCTACAGCTGTTTCTGTTGAGGAGAGCTAATGGTTAATAACCATGCATTTCCAGGGAGACACTCCACCTGTAGACCTGGTGGCTCACCGTACCAGGTAGCTGTCTATTGATCTGTCGGTTCCCAGTTTTAGCTCTGGCATTTCCTGACAATTACGACTGAGGGGCATGTTTTGTTTCTGCACTGCAGCCCAAGATTACCCACGCAACACAGATGGTTACAAAGGCTACACCAGCTTTTCTCAACCTGGTGTTCTCCAGATGTGTTGGGCTACATCAGCCCCAGCCAGCACGGCCAATGGTGAGAAATGCTGGGAGTTGTAATCCACAATATCTGGAGGATACCAGGTTGGGGAGGGTGGCCTTAACTTGAAGCATTTGAACTGCAAGCCTGGGTTAGAAAGGCATTAATCTAAGAAGAGCCTCTTTCTTCTGAACTCAGTTTCGGCAGGAAGATTCTATGTCTGATCAAAATGGCCATATGAAAAGGAGGACTGGGCTCCTGTATCTTTAACAGTTACATAGAAAAGGGAATTTCAGAAGGTATGCATGCAGCACCTGGGGAAATTCTTCTTGTAACTGATCCATAGGGCAGGGCTCCTGCATCTATGAAGAGGGGAAGTGATAGTCCTTTATTCTAAAGTTATGAATGAACCTGGCTTTGCACAGTTGGAATAGCCTTTGGTTTGATCCAGAGAAACCTTCAAGCAAATTTACACAGCTGTCAGAGTTGGACACTTTGTGCCCACCCAATCTGAGTGAAGCAATGTCATGGTGCACCCCTAAAGATCCCTGAGGGAGAGGTTTGTCCCCTCAAATACTTTTGGGGGGAGGGCTGTCCCACAGGAAGAGGGAGGGAGAACCCATATAACTCTGTTACTCGGCCCACTAACCTCCCCTGGCCTCAAATTGGATGGACTGCAAAGCTATACAATGGTTTGGGAAGTCTGCCACCTAGCGACTGAAGATGCTACTTCATTTTACTAATTAATTGATGCATTTTACAAATTAAATAGCCCTGAGGTGCACACCCTTAGGATAGTATGCATGCCAATTTTCAACATCTAGGTTTCACGGCACTGTCAAACAGATAGACACTCATCCTCTTTAATTATTGTAGATAAAGATATATTTTCATATCATATAACATAAACCACACACACGCACCCAGAGATGGTTAGATGTATTAAAATAGAGTGCTGGATTAGAAGGTTAAGAGGATGAAATCACCTGACGAGCTATTTAAATACGACTAAACTCAAGGTTATATGCGTGGGAGTGAGAAAATGTACATCATTCCTACGGTGGGGAAAGAGCTTAATCCTTGAAAGTAGTTATTTCAAAAATGCCCTAAGGGTCATGGTGAGTAACAAACCCACGATGCATTCCCAGCAATGCAAATGCTGAACCTAAAAAGAGCTAAACAGTATTTGTGGATCTATAAATAGAGGAATAACTAAAAGGCACAGAGAAGAAATGCTTTACACAGGGATCCCCAACAACACGGCACCCTTGGATGTCATAGTGCTCATGCAAATTATTATTATTATTATTATTATTATTATTATTATTATTATTATTTCTTAACCGCCTCTCCCTTTGGATTGAGGCAGGGAACAACATTAGTACAGGAATCAACACATCTTTAAAAACTCTTGATTATACATTGTCTGGGTAGGCCTGCCGGAAAAGGCTAGTCTTCAAAGCTGCCTTAAAATCACATAGAGAGTTAATTTTACGAATCTTGTCTGGCAGGCCGTTCCACAATCCAGGGGCGATAGAAGAAAAGGTCCTCTGGGAAACTGTTGTCAGCCTAGTTTTGGCTGACTGAAGTAAGTTCTCCCTAGAGGACCTGAGTGTGCGCGGCGGACTGTATGGGAAAAGGCAATCCCGCAGGTAACCTGGACCCAAACCATTTAGGGCTTTAAAGGTAATGACCAACACTTTGTACTTTGCCCGGAAACTAACTGGCAGCCAGTGGAGTGATTTTAATGTTGGGGTAATATGCTCACCCCTAGATGTACTGGTGACAAAGCTCTCCACTCCCTGCCCCTTTCAAAAATATATATTTAATTTTTTAAAAAAACTTGAAAAACAATAGGGCGTCAGGTTCTCCTTCCTGGTCCTGAACCTGCCTCCATTCCTCCCCTTGCTCTTTTGCTGAATTTTATATTGTAAGCCTGGGGGTGGGGAGCAGGGACCTGTCTTCTTGTACATCGTAAGAAATGCCACGCACATGGATGGGGGTACACAAATAGCAATTAATAATACAATAGAGAAAGTATTGCACCCAACATAGCACAGCCATGAATTTACATGGGTCTTTGTTTGCAAACATTTTCAAACAAACGAGGTGGGTTAGGAGGCAACAGTTGAAATTAGTATCTGTGTTTGCATGTGTGTGTGTTCAGAGCTATTTCCAGGATCTGTAGCATCTGTGGTGATTAATCCCCTCTAAAAGCAACTGCCGTTCAAAGGAATTCACACTGTGGTGAAGCCTAACACATGTTCTAATGTCAACTATGAATTTCCAAAGCTCGGGTGCTCCGTTGCTTCTAATATGTAAGCCGGCCAAAGATTACACAACTGGTTTCCATCCTTGCAAATTGAGGATATATCTAAGTTCTTGATAGATATCCCTATGGGCTTATATAGACAATTAGTAAACATGTATTTTAACACACATGCAAAAGTCATGCTGATCAAAATCTACAGATATTATCCAGACTACATTTACATTGGTTGGGGGTGGCGTGCTCTAGTGTGTGTGTGTGATATTTATTTATTTATGTATTTATTATTAACATTTATATACCACCTAATCTGCCAAATTGCCCTCAAGGTGAAACACAACCATTTAAAACAACAAAACCTTAAAAGAATAAAATCAAGACCATTAAAAATAGTAAAGTCATGTAAAGCTTTAAAACTTTATATTTTAAAAGGCTAAACTGAAGGCCAAGGGAGTGGGAGCCAGTCGTAGATCTTGGGGGAATGCATCGGGGGCAACACAAGGTATCCCACAACACAGTGGTAGAGTACAGACCTGCTTCGCAGAAACTCCTAGGATCCACCCCCAACATCTCCAGGTAGGGCCAGGAGCAATCTTGCCTGAATTCCTGGAGAGGGGCTGCAAGTCAGCAAACACCAGGGATGCAGAATTTCCAGTCCCAGGACCGAATCTGGCTCACCTGTTGTCCCAATCTGGCCCTCTACAGTTCTCTAGATGGCCATGCCTCCTTCCACTGGCCCCACCCACTTTTCCCTGACCACTGATTGTTAGATGATTTCCTGTTTTTTGTGCTGTTTTTTCCCCATTCCTCCGCCCTTTGGCCCCGCCCACCCCTGGAAGGCAGCCCCTGAGAGATTCTTCAGAATGGAATTCAGCCCTCCAACTGAAAGAGGTTCAATACCCCTGGTGCAGACAATACTGAGCTAGACGAACCAGTATAAGAATGTTTTTTATGTTTAGGTTCACCATATCAAAAGGAGGACAAGGCTCCTGTATCTAACAGTTGTATCGAAAGGGGAATTTCAGCAGGTGTTATGCATGCAGCACCTGGTGAAATTCCCTCTTCCTCGCAACAGTTAAAGCTGCAGGAGCCCTGATCACTTTTGTATCTGGTCACTCTAGCTATACTCCTGCAGCTTTAACTGTTGTGAGGAAGAGGGAATTTCACCAGGTGCTGCATGTATACAAATAACACCTGCTGAAATTCCCCTTTCAATACAGCTGTTAAAGATACAGGAGCCCAGTCCTCCTTTTCATATAGGCATTAGCTAGACCTAAGGTTTATCCTGGGATTGTCCCTGCCTGCTCCCGGCAGGGCCGGTGCTACCATAGAGGCCACTCAGACAGCCGCCTAGAGCGCCAAGCTAAGAGGGGCGCCGCACGCCACACAGCACTCATGCGCGTTGTTGGCTGTGAGCCGGCCCGGCCCAAGGATTCAGCTGGGCCTGGGCAGGCAAGATGGCGCCCTGCGCCCGCCCAGCCAAAGCGAAGCCAGGGACACTGGGTGGGGTGGCTCCACATTCAGACTTCCGCCTGGAAGCCGCCCTCCCAGAGCTGCTCTAGCTGCCCAGACCTGGGAGGCTGCCGTCAGAAGAAGAAGAAAAAGCACGTGGCAAGCTCGACCCTGGCCCAAGCCAGCCTCTGCCTTACTCCCGAGGAAAGGGCACCGGGTCGCCTCGCCTCTCTCCTCAAACAGGCCGCGATGACCAGGCAGGCGGGCAAGCGGGACTCTTTCTCCCTTCCCCCAGGAAAGCTAGGGACTTGTGGACTCCTCACAAGGCAAACACTCCTGCTTCCCGATCCTGCGCGTGTGGATCAACGGGACTTGCATCTGAGAAAGCGTTGTACCAGGAGGCACCAGTGCGGCCCAATCCGCCTATGCCTCCTTACTCGGAAGCCTTATTCCCCCGAGTAAACGTGAGGAGGGGATCAGGACGCCAGGCTGCATAGCGGGTTGCATTCACACAGAAGTAAGTCCCGGCGAATTCCAGACAGCTCGGTCTCAAATCGAAGTGAGCCAGTCCCAGCTCTCCACCAGTGCACATGTTCAGACTTCTGCGCAATTTGGGGTGGGGGGGTGCAAGTAGCTTGCCTTGCCTAGGGCGCAAAATAGTCCGGCACCGGCCCTGGCTCCCGGGATATCCTGTGTGTCATTTACATGAACAGGGATGACCCCGGGACAATCCTGGGATAAACCTTAGGCCATAGTCACCCACCCTACTTATGTTTCTATGGCCCTTTCCCCAGAAAAGAGAACCCGCAGGCTCCTATTCATCTAGAGATCAAATCCGCCACCTCGATGTTATTAACACCATGTTCTGACCATTTGAACCAGTTTTTAAGGAAGGAAGTGTTTCCAGGGCCGAAGGTGTGGCTTCCAGCTTGCCTTGAGCCCTGTTTTCTCTCTTACTACAACTTAGGAACTCTCAGTTATAAACAAGCAAAACGTCAAACAAAGGAAATGGAACTTCCCTGCAACTGATTATATTTATTTGTATGTGTGTGTGTTTTAAAAAAGAATATTTTTCATTTCCTCAGCATTTTCCGAACAAATGTTTTGCCATCATGAAGTGAAATATCAACCTTAGCAATGACTTATCACCGGATAAGCTCAAAGCAAACGACTACAGAGACTCCCTTAAAAAGCTCTGCTAGAGAGAATATTTCTTCCCATTTTATTTAATAATCCAGCAGCTTAGCGAACTCTTAACAAGTTCCAGTGTTATTTAATAATCTAGCAAGTTGTGTTATCTGAAATAGAAATCCACATTTCATTACTGCAGAAATGCTGAATATGACAAGTCCGTTTTCCTTTGCATATTACACCACCAAGTGGATGGAAACATGAGAAGGTGGGTATCCTCTAGAATAGCATTTCCCACTCTGGTGCACTTGAGGCATGTTGGACTACAACCCCCATCAACTCCTGCAAGCATGGCCAGGGATGATGGAGGCTGTGGCACAACACCTCTGGGAAGCACCAGAGACATTAAGAAGAGGGGAACTAAGGTAGGTTAAAAATAAATAAATCCCCAAATCAAATTAAAAACAAGCCTCTCGTTGATGCAGTGTAAGTTTGGCAGCCCATGTAATAAGACTAGCTAGTCATCAACCCCTATTTGTAATATTTCATACTTATTTATTTAAAGTATTTTTATCCTGCTCCTCAGCCCAGAAGGCTCAGGGAGAGGCTTATATGCAATCAGTACAAAAAGACAATCTAAAAAGGCACGACACACAAAGAAAAAGGGATGACGAGGGGAAAGGAAAAAATTAAGTAATATTTCAACAGAGGTAGTAGAATGACCCTGTTTCCCTTCTCATCCCCCTCTGGGAAGGTATTGCCTCCTGCCTTATTTTACAACAGTATTTTACTCTTGTTTAGCATTTCAATCCCCACCCACGCACCCCGGCTGCCCAGCAGTTTGGAGCAAATCTAGTCTGCATGTTAAGCAGGTAGTTTTGGAAATGGAAATTAACATGTTATCTAATGTACTGACAAAACAGAACTTCCTTGAGGCTGGTGCCCACACATTTACCGTGATCCAACTATTTGTTGCAGGGTCCCAGCAAGCGAGAACATAAGAAGAGCCATGTTGGATCAGACCAGAGGTCCATCTAGTCCAGCATTCTGTTCACATAGTGGTCAACCAGCTGCCCAAGTGAAACCCACAAGCAGGACATGACTGCAAGAGTGCCCTCCCACCCATATTCCCCAGCCACTGGTGTACCTAGGCATACTGCCTTTGATACTGGAGATGGCATATAGCCATCAAGATTAATAATCATTGATAGACTTCTCTACTGTGAATTTGTTCAATCCCCCTTGTTCAATTTGTTCAATTGAATTTGTTCAATTGGTGACTGTCACTATGTCTTGTGATATTGAGTTCCATAGTTTAACTATGAGCAGTGTGAAGAAGTATTTCCTTTTATGAGTCCTGAATCTCCCACAGATCAACTTCATGGGATGACCCCATTGGGTTCTAGTATTATGAGATTAGGAGGAAAATGTGTCCGTCAACTAGTCTACCAAGAAACTCCTGTGTGTTGCAGAGGATTCTGGAATAGGTTCTTTAAACAGCACTGGCCAGACATGATAATATTTTCTGCACTGTGGCCTTTCATGAGAACACCCAACACCCATAATATGACTTTGTTGTTGTTTATTCGTTCAGTCGTTTCCGACTCTTCATGACTTCATGGACCAGCCCACGCCAGAGCTTTCTGGCGGCTGTCGCCACCCCCAGCTCCCCCAAGGTCAAGTCTGTCACCTCCAGAATACCATCCATCCATCTTGCCCTTGGTCGGCCCCTCTTCCTTTTGCCTTCCACTTTCCCTAGCATCAGCCTCTTCTCCAGGGTATCCTGTCTTCTCATTATGTGGCCAAAGTACTTCAGTTTTGCCTTTAATACCATTCCCTCAAGTGAGCAGTCTGGCTTTATTTCCTGGAGTATGGACTGGTTTGATCTTCTTGCAGTCCAAGGCACTCTCAGAATTTTCCTCTAACACCACAATTCAAAAGCATCTATCTTCCTTCGCTCAGCCTCCCTTATGGTCCAGCTCTCGCAGCCATAGGTTACTACGGGGAATACCATTGCTTTAACTATGCGGACCTTTGTTGTCAGTGTGGTGTCTCTGCTCTTAACTATTTTATCAAGATTTGTCATTGCTCGCCTCCCAAGAAGTAAACGTCTTCTGATTTCCTGTAATCTTTGCACCCAGAAATACAAAATCTGTCACTGCCTCCACGTTTTCTCCCTCTATTTGCCAGTTAAAAAGGCAGCTGCAGTAGTAACTCCAAAAATACCTCCAGCTGTATACACAATTCTTCTCCACTGCCTCCTGTCTGAACACATGATTTTGTAGAGGTGCAGCCTAACCAGTTCACCACTTCATGTAAGCTTTTGTAGTCAAGAGCAAACTTCATCAAACACATGACACATCTTCTACAAAACAGGACTTTTCCTCCACGTGTTAGAGAACTGTGCACCTTGAAGAACTGTTGTCTGTTCAGAGATTTGCCAGTTTTCATTACAAGTCCTGTACAGATCAATAAATGCTTGTTCTAAACAAAAATCAATGTGTGATCTTAGCCACCTCTCCAGTAAAGCTAAGTTTGATGGGGGGGGGGGGGTGGAATAGTAATCACAAGAAAATGTCCTCTAGCACTTGAGCGCATCATGTCTTCTTACGCTGCTGTCCAATAGAATCCATGGACTCAAACTCCCTAGCATTGGGGGGAAAGATAAAGGCTTATATTAGCTGTCACCTACAGATATACATATCTAAATATGTATAGATTTCCGCTATCGTGAATTCAGGTGTTATTTAGGTTGAAAGGAAACCACTGAATTAAAAATAGTGTTTCAGTTTGAATAGGTACTCCAATACTTGGATGTTTACATCTATAATATTAGTTAATACAACCTTCCCCAAAAGATGAGGAATTGGACTACAACTCAGAACATCCCCTAGCCAGCATGGCCAATGGCCATAAGAAGAGGCCACCTTGATTGAGCCAAAGGTCCTTCTAGCGCAGTTTCCTGCTTCCCACAAGCAAATTGGTATTGGACAGTGGCTTGTGGCACCTTAAACATTAACAAATTCATTCTGGCACAAGCTTTTGTGGACACTGTCTGTTTCATCAGATGCAGAACGGGACGGTGTCCATGAAAGCTTATGCCAGAATAAATGACTTAGCTTTTTAAAGTGCCACAAGGCTTTTTTCTGTTTTTGCTGCAACACACTAACATGACTACCCCTCTGAAAGATGCTTCCTTAAGTCTATCTGCACATTCTTAGAAAGTTCTTTTTCCTTGTCTCCTTTAAGAATAAGGTGGGGCTGTGTTTTTTTATATAAGAAACTGCTTTCTCCATTTGTCCATCTAACCCAAGATTGTCTATTCTGGCTCGTAGCTCATCTCCAAGATCCCAGAAAAGTGCCTTCCTAGAAGATTTTAAGTTGAAGGTGCCAGGAATGGAATCTGGAGTCTTCTGCATTTAAAGCATGTGCTCTATCACTGAGGTATGGACCTTCTTTCCCACCAAAGGACAAGGGAGTACTCTGCACATGTTCAGAGATACTCAGCACACCAGAGGCACCAGAATTTTGGAAAAGGTTGTAAACATGTGGAGTGAAATTAAGAAAGTAAGTAAGGTCATGTGGAGTAAAAGGGATTGGGGGGTGGGGTGGGGGAATGGCCCAAAGCCAGCTTTGAACTAGAGTCTGAGAACTCATATAACATGAAGTGTGTGAAAATAGGCATTAATATTTTACATGAGTTTTATTATTTTTTTCCTTTCAGGAACTCTCACTATCCCAGAATCAAGCCTTCCGACAGCTGCAAGTTGGTATGTTTATTTATATGCATTCATTTTTTAATCAAGGGAATATATCATAAATTTATATACCATTTAGCCTATCCAAAAATATCTTCATAACCTAATAAGAAAAAAAAAGATAATGAAATGTGATTTTAATATAATGCAGTACCATATAATTGGGACATCACCACCTCTGTCCCAAAATTAATCCTCCCTTCAGATATAGATATATACCCATACAACATAATTAATCGCATGCAATATTAATTTTATCTATAGAGTTAGTAGTGGAGGCTGGTGACTCTGGTGTCAGTGGGGCTGCAAATCCGCTCTGGGTTTGAGTCAGAACCAGTTAGAACTCTAAAGGAACAATCCAAGGTACTGAACCTACTTGGGGGATTTAGTTCAGAACCTTGGACAGCACATTTAGAGTTTTGACTAGTTCTGTCTGAAGCCCGGAGCGGATTTACAGCCCCACTGACATCGGAGCCACCAGCCTGCACTGATAACTCGGACTGAACTAGAAAAGAGAGGAAGAAAACCAAGCAACCCGCGACGGCCCGTCTGAAACAGCGCACTGGAGCCGCTAGGGGGCGAGCTCCCACTCGTTGGGAGTGCGGAGCTTGCCGACGCCGCTCTTCCACGCGCCCTCCTCGTTATTGGTGGTTCTTTCCCTCTTTCGTTTTGTGCCCATAGAGATAGAAATTAGAGTAACGTACAACTCTACTACCGGAAACCCATTGAGGATCCTTTTGAGGGGTAAAAGTACAACACATCTGCATTCAACTGACCGCAGGCTGGATAGGTGGAGTGTTATGGAGTTCAAGCAGCTTTTCCCCAACCTGTGGCGCTTTCAGATGTGTGTGGATTGCAACCCCCATCATCCCCAGCCTGGGGATGCAATCCACACACATCTGAAAGCGCCACAGGTTGGGGAAAGCGAACCTAAGAGAACAATTTAATCAGCAGCTCTTACTCTCGCCCCTCGGGGAGGGGAGAAATGGTTTCTTATGTGAACCCGGAAGTTGTGTATCAGACGGGAAATGGGCTACTCTTCGTGGTGTTTGGGTTTTTATCTCTGTGTTTTTTTGGCCTCCAGCTCTTTTGGGCCTTTCTGTCTCGCGAGTAACAAACAGAGTGGCGGGGAGAGAGAGGGAGCGGGAGGCGCTGCAGCGACCGCGACGACGCTTGATTCGGGCCATGGGCAAGAAGCACAAGAAGCACAAGGCGGACAAATACCCGTATGAAGGTACCGCCGCTTCCCCGCCCCCCTCTCTTGTCGGCTGGGGCTGTTTTCTTGGGGGTGAGGAGGAATTATGGGGGGGGGGAGCATGAAGGGGAATTATGTGAGGGTAAATTATGTGGGGGCAAAGTAGGGGGAATTATGTCGGGGGGAATTATGGGGGCAGGATAAAGGGGACTTATGTGAGGGGGGAAGGAGGGGAATTGTGTGAGGTGAATTATGTGGGGAATATGGAGGGGAAATATGTGGGGGAGAATTATGAGGGGAATATGAAAGGAAATTATGTGGGGGGAAAGGATGGGAACTATGTCCGGGTGAATTATGGGGCAGGATAAAGGGGACTTATGTGAGGGGGGAAGGAGGGGAATTGTGTGAGGGGAATTATGTGGGGAATATGGAAATATGTGGGGGAGAATTATGAGGAATATGAAAGGAAATTATGTGGGGGGAAAGGATGGGAATTATGTCCGGGTGAATTATGGGGGCAGGATAAAGGGGACTTATGTGAGGGGGGAAGGAGGGGAATTGTGTGAGGGGAATTATGTGGGGAATATGGAAATATGTGGGGGAGAATTATGAGGAATATGAAAGGAAATTATGTGGGGGGAAAGGATGGGAACTATGTCCGGGTGAATTATGGGGCAGGATAAAGGGGACTTATGTGAGGGGGGAAGGAGGGGAATTGTGTGAGGGGAATTATGTGGGGAATATGGAAATATGTGGGGGAGAATTATGAGGAATATGAAAGGAAATTATGTGGGGGGAAAGGATGGGAATTATGTCCGGGTGAATTATGGGGGCAGGATAAAGGGGACTTATGTGAGGGGGGAAGGAGGGGAATTGTGTGAGGGGAATTATGTGGGGAATATGGAGGGGAATTATGTTGGGGAGAATTATGATAGGATGACCCTATGAAAAGGAGGACAGAGCTCCTGTATCTTTAACAGTTGTATTGAAAAGGACATTTCAGCAGGTGTCATTTGTATATATGGTGAAATTCCCTCTTCATCGCAACAGTTAAAGCTGCAGGTGCCCTGCCCTCTTTTCAATCTGGTCACTCTAGTATAGCTCCTGCAGCTTTAACTGCGGTGATGAAGAGGGGATTTCACCAGGTTCTCCATATATATAAATGACACCTGCTGAAATTCCCTTTTCTATGCAACTGTTAAAGATACAGGAGCCCTGTCCTCCTTTTCATACGGTCACCCTAATTATAAGGAATATGAAAGGAAATTATGTGTGGGGGGAAGGATGGGAATTATGTCCGGGTGAATTATGAGGGCAGGATAAAGGGGACTTATGTGAGGGGGGAAGGAGGGGAATTGTGTGGGGTGAATTATGTGGGGGGGATGAAGGGAATTTATGTGGGGCAGGGATGACTAAATCTGAACCCAACCTATTATTTGTAACACTCACAAAAACACCCCTTTATCTACGCATACACTTGGTATATATAAGCACTATCTGTATATGCAGTACACAAACCCTGCCTTATTTATCAAATTATTTGCATATATCACGACTGTATGCAAGACTATGTTAAAAGTTATCCTGAACAATAAGCAGCTGAAATCAGTTAAAATGCCTGGGCAGACAAAAAGGCGCTGGGCCATTGCAGAATGATGAGCGCCTGTCCATAATGAAGTACCGTCCATAATTAAGGCACCACAACAGAGAATAATAATATCCCCACTTGCTGTCATGTAACGTTTGTGAGGTCCTTGGAGAAAAGCCTCCCCTGATGATCTTAGAGCAGAAGCAAGCTGATATAGGCAGTGGTGCTCCTGTAAATATTTGGGTCTCAAACCATTGGATTTTAAAGGCCATTCCAGCACCTTCCAGTGCGGCTCCTGCAAGAATGGGTGTAACATGACTCTGTGTTGCTTATATGAGCTACAATTCTGGCCACCACATTCTTCACTCGCTGAGCCTTCTGGATCGTCTTCAAGGGCAGACCCACGTTCGATGCATTATAGCAGCACTAGGGAAACTGTGGCCCTCCAGATATTGTTGGACTCCCATCACCGCTGACCATTAGCAGTGTTGGCTGGGGCTGATGGGAGTTGGAGCCCAACAAGTTTGGGAAGGCCGCAAGTTCCGCACTCGTACATTACAGTAATCCAATTGGGAGGTTACCAGAGCATGAACTGCTGTGTCCACAACATCTCTGTACAGGAATAGTTATAACTGGTGAGCCAGCTGAATTTGGTAAAAGATGCCATTATTATTAATAATAATATTAATTAATTCCGGCTGTGGAATGAGCTCCCTAAGGAGGTTCGCTTGGCACCTACATTATATGCTTTTAGACGCCAGGTGAAGACCTTTTTATTCTCCCAACATTTTAACAATCTATAAATACATTTCAACATGGTGTTTTAAATTTGTAATTTTGCATTGCTGCTGTTTTTATCTGGTCGAGCTTTTATATTGTATTTTATATTATGGTTTTATACTGTTGTTTTATACTTTGAATGGTTTTAATTTTTGTGAACCGCCCAGAGAGCTCCGGCTATTGGGCGGTATAGAAATGTAATAAATAAAATAAATAAAATAATTATTATTAATTACATTTTTATACCGCCCAACAGCCGAAGCTCCCTGGGCGGTTCACAAAAACTAAAACCATTCAAAGTATAAAACAAACAGTATAAAAACATGATATAAAATACACATTAAAAATTGATTAAAAACGTACCATACATACCAAGCTACCAAGGCCCTCCAGTGAGAAATCCAGATCAAACTGTACCCCCAGGCTACGTGCCTGCTCTTTCAAGGGGAGTAAAACCCCATCTAGAACAGGATGCACACCTAATTCCCACACACAGGGCCTCTGCCTTATCAGGATTTAGCTTCAGATTATTGGACCTCATTCCGTCGATTTCCAGACATTGGTTTAGCACCTGCACAGCCTCACCTAGCTCAGATGCCAAGGAGAAATAGAGCTAGGTGTCATCGTATTGACACCCCAAATCTCTGGATGACCCAGTGACTTCAAAGAGTACAGGGCACAAGATAGAACCTTGTGGGACCCCACAGCTCAAATGCCATGGGGTTAAGCAAAACACCCTCTATGCTACTTTCTGAAACTAACCCTGCAGGTAGGACAATGGTATCTTGCACCTCTCACCCCAGAAAAGAACTAAGCACATCTGTTGAGTCAAAGTATCTCAGTCTGAGTCTTAAGGTGAACAATTCTCAACACACACAGCTTAGAGTATGCGAGAGAGAACGGAAGCGTGACATAACATTGTGTCTGCTGAGGTCCGTTCTCTTGGGGGCGGAACTGAACTGCTTCTTGTTACCCACAAAATGTCCTCCTTTCTAAAAAAACAATTCCATGTTCTAACAAAATTTTATTGCACAAAGGGAAATTGCCATCAGTGTATAATCACTAAAATATGAAGTTTATATTGGACTACATTACAGGGTGGTTATAAGCCACTATATCTCAGCCTCGGCATCTCATCTGCAATATGGGAATAATACCGTCCTGCCTTACAGGGGTGTTTTATGTATTGCTGAAATAATGTTAGTGAAATGCTTTGAAAACTCGAAATGCTGGACCAGGACTTCAGGGCTTACAGGGCTTTTAGCTGCTATACTATGGTGGTTCTTTAGCTAGTGACCAAAAATCTACATGATGCTCAGTGAATGAATGTAGATTCTCATATGGCTGACTATATAAGGGAGAGAAAATATTATTTTCTGACAGTCAATTGACCCCACTGAAATAAATCTTAGAACTGATCCCTGCAACTTTTAGACCCAGAAATGACTAGAGTGCTCAAAAGTTGAATTGAATGGATATATAGTGCAACTTAATTTAACCAGGTTTACTATTTCATGTGCTTCTTCAAGAATATGTAGAAAAACCCTTAAAGCTGGTTTTAAAAGTAGGAGGAAATGAAGTTGCAGAGCTTTCCACTCAGAGCTCAATACATGATTCAGTCCTATATGAAGACAAAAACGAACATGAAAAACACAAAGACAAGAAAAGGAAGAAGAGGAAAAAGGCTGAAAAGCAAGTTCCGGGAGAGGAAAAGGAAAAAAGAAAGAGAAAAGTAAAGGTAGTTTTAGAGGAGTTATTTTGTTTGCTTTTAAATGTAAAAATATTTGGCTGCGCTGGATTGGTTTGTGGATTGTGTTTGATTGCAGGAAGGCCCTGGAATGTGCCATAGTGGGCTGTAGTGGGAGAGGGGAATCAGTAAAAAATTAAAGTGTGCATGAATGGAAAGCGTCACTGCATGAACAGGCTCCCATTCATGCAGCTTTGGCCAGTAGCTCAGAAGCAAAGTGCCTCCTTGCCTGTAGAATATCCCATGTTCAATCTGTGGCATCTTCAGTTAAAAAAAAGGATTTTCCAGAGGATGGTGTGAAAGGCCTCTGCCTGAGACCCAGGAGAGCTGCTGGCAGTTAGAGTAGCCTGGGTGAGGAACCTAGGACTCTCCAGATGTTGGACTGCAATTCCTATCACCCCTGACAATTGGTCATGCTGGTTGGGGTGATGAAATTGGAGACCAACAAAATCTGGAAGATCACAGATTGGGGTAGACAGTAGATGGAGAAATAGCCTGACCTGGTATAGGGCAGCTTGCTATATTCCTATGGATCCCCACCCTTGTATTCCTTCAATATTATGAATAGTGTCCTGAATTAGTGTGTCTTCCAGTAGGTGGAGACAGCACATAAAGAATAGATTCTGTCTGGACCTTTAACGTCCTCATAATTAACTTCTGCCTTGAGTAAACAAATTGCAGTAAGAACCTTGAAACCAGTGATATGGATGTTTTATGAGACAATTTTGGTTGTTGTTTATATCCTCAGGAGGATAAAAAGAAGCGAGATAGGGACCGTGGTGATACTGAAGGAGAAAGAGAACTGAAATGTCAAACGCCTATAAGACTGGAATTGCCACATGAGAAATCATTGGCAAGCAGTTTAGCAAAACAGGAAGGTAAAAAAACAACTGTTGCTCTTTTTTAAGCTTCTATATTGTTGATTTGTTCTACTTTGATTTTAATTTATGATTTTAGTCACCTTGAGCATGTCATGGTTGAAGTGTAAACGTGGTATATAAATCCTGGAGTGTGGGGAAGGTAATTAAAAACACATTTTTTAATTAAAAAATAAATGGCCTCCTCCCATATGTACCTACCCGGACCTTAAGATCATCTACAGGGGCCCTTCTCCGTGAGCCCCTGCCAAAGGAAGTGAGGCAGGTGGCTACTAGGAGGAGGGCTTTCTCCACTGTGGCACCCCGGTTGTGGAACGAGCTCCCCAGAGAGGTCCGCCTGGCGCCTACACTGTACTGCTTTCGTCGCCAGCTGAAGACCTTTTTATTCACTCAGTATTTTAACACTTAATTTTAACTTAAATTTAAATTTTACTGTTTTAACTCTGTATTTTAATCTTATATCAACTTTGCTGTGTGGTTTTATCCTGGTTGCGCTTTTTATATTGTATTTCATAATTGTGTTTTAACCTGTTGGGTGTTTTACTGTGGTTTTAATTTTTGTGAACCGCCCAGAGAGCTTCGGCTATTGGGCGGTATAAAAATGTAATAAATAAATAAATAATAAATAAATAAAATCTCAAAGTGGCAGATAGTCGAAAAATATAACGCACTACATTAAAACCATTATCAAAATAAATCCTAAATAGCTGCAGCAGCCATTCTATTTCTTCATTTCCTCCAGCTTTAAGAAGTGATTGGCAGAATGTGAAAGTCTCTGAAGCTTGTTTTCAGCTTGTTTCTGTTTTATTTTTATAAGCTAAATTGTGTTCAGTAGTTACTTTTTCTAAAATTAAATATATTCATGTTTGGAATTATAAGGTGGAAAACTTTGTGAATACCCCTGTTGTTTTTATACTGTTTTTTATGTTTTTTATGGTTTTAAAATTTCTATATTTTTAATGTTTACTGTTTTTAACTTTTGTAAACCGCCCAGAGAGCTTCGGCTATGGTGCGGTATATACCGTATTTCTTTGATTGTAAGACGCACACTAATTTCAGCACCACCAACAGAAAAAAAGCTTTGATTCTAACAATAATAATCGCACCTGCGATTCTAAGACGCACCCCGTTTTTAGAAATGTTTATATGGGGAAAAAAGTGTGTCTTAGAAGAGTAGTCTTCGGAGTATCTGAAGGATCACACACACCCCATCTGTGCTATAGAGTTTCCCTGTTGAGCAGGTATGGCTAGGCTTAAATAAAATGGTTCATTTCCCATCTCTACTAGCAAAGCTGGAGGTTGTGGGGAGAAATTCCAAAGTAAAAGCTCTAAATCAACCCAGTTGCTGTGAAGCAAGCAAGATTGCGGGGTGGGGGGATCTCCTCCCCCTGAGGAAAGGATAAAGCTCTTGTTAGTTTGCATGACCCTGACGTTTGGCGCAAGGGGGAGGACTAACCAGTTCTGGATATCATCCCCCGCTGATGGAAAGTATTGTTAAGATTAACAGGGGGAAGCAGACCCTTGATGTTTTTATTACTTTGCTTTTAAGATGGTACATCAGTATTTCAAAATAAATTGTAACATTGGCTACAAATTTAGGGATCCTTGGGTGTCCTTTTTCTGTTAATTTGTGTTGGCACTTCTTTTCTTTCATACTTTTGTCCTAGAAGTGGAACAGACACCACTTCAAGAAGCTTTGAACCAACTTGTGAGACAACTGCAGAGGTGAGTTCATGACAGGTTTCCAAGCATACTGCTAGTAAGAATTACTAAATAGTTTAATACTAGAATAACCTATATGGTTATCTTTCTAATTTGGATATTTCTTTCTTTGAGTTGTGTTGGTATGGTAATATCCACAGTTGTACAATCTGCCAAGCTAATATGTATCAAAGCTGTGCACTTTGGGGAATGATTACGCGTGCTTCATGTAATATTAGCTTTCACATTTTAAAGCAAAAGCTGAATTGAAGTGGTTATAGATAGTTACTGCTAACAAGACTGTTTCATAAACCAATTACTCTGAAGTAGTCATGGAATGTCCTGTAGATTTTATGGGACCTCAGCAAGCATGAGTGTTTTGTGATCTAGGTTTATCTTGCTTCAGAGAGGATTAAGTCTCTTTTAACAGGAGAAACCTGTCAAAAGTATTATTTTGCTTAAGCCATGTGAACTTTTCTAGCATAAGTAATTATTCATATAACTGACTACAGAATATATGTAGCACTACAGTCATTAGAGCAAAGGATTATTCATTGGAGGTGATCCCACTGTGTGTTCGAGTAAGCATGGAAATAGACAGTAGCTACTAGATGAGGTGCGCCTTAGTTTGGACAATTCCAGGCTTATTGTTGTGGGAGGACATAGCCAGAATTCATTGACAGTCGT
Organism: Elgaria multicarinata webbii; assembly: GCF_023053635.1. Lineage (NCBI taxonomy): Eukaryota > Metazoa > Chordata > Lepidosauria > Squamata > Anguidae > Elgaria > Elgaria multicarinata. The sequence continues at coordinate 10,796,211 of NC_086184.1, forward strand.
CCTAGTCAGTGCAGCTGAGTATGTATGATTTGGGCTGGCTTGGAGGACTCCTGCATACCCATGTACCCTAGAACAAGGAGGAATTGCTGGCTGCCATCTTAGTTTTAGCTTGCTCTATGTAATAAGGCTCCTAGTGATTTGGGGAACGCTGTCAGTCTTATATGGGAGCCTTCATTTGAAGGGGAGAGTATTATTTTGCCAGCATTCAGTTGTCTTGTACAATAAGCTTTCCCAGACATTGATATTATAATGCCTCTTTGAATTTGAAGGAGAGGCGGAAAAATGTGATACCTGTAGTTTGGTTTAGAAATATCAAACACATTTTAACAATAACATCCCAGCAAAAAAATTGGGAGGGGTGTGTGAGGCAGGGATGGTTCCAGGCAGCACCTCTACACTTTAAAGAAATGCAAGATTGGATTAGGGCAAAAACTATCTCTTGTTTCAGTTCAGTTTTCCGGCTTCTTTCAAGTTGGAGTCTTCTCTCCAATTTAATACTGAACTCTGTCTGTTCTTTGTTATAGAAATAAAACATAAAGGGCTGCTCTTTTCATTTCTTAACAGAAAGGATCCAAATGCTTTCTTTTCATTTCCTGTGACTGACTTTATTGCTCCCGGCTACTCAATGATCATTAAACGCCCAATGGATTTTAGTACCATGAAAGAGAAGATCAAAAACAATGGTTACCAGTCCATAGAAGAACTAAAGGTGCTTTTAATTTATATTTTAACTGCAGAGAGGGGATTAAACGTTGACACTTGCTGGTACTAGCAATTGCATTGTACAGGCTTTTTCAATATTTTATTCATTTCAGGGCTGAACTTTCATAGTTTATGAACACACAGAATCAAAAATGTCACATCTGGCCTTAAGAGTTTTCCAAATACTTTCTTTAGAGAAAGCCTTTGTGAATGTCTTCAGTAGACACCCCTTAATGTTAACTCACAGGTGTTAGAAATTGTGTGTGTGTGTCATGCGTCAGGAAGAAAAGACTGAACAGTCAAAACACATTTTACTAATACTTGATATCTTAAAACAACAAGACTATGGATTCAGATAAGCATATTTATAAGGAATGTGAATATAACTTGCTATTGCTTTGTCAAGAGTAACAGATCGTTATAGCAATGATTTAGTGATTCTTCACCCGCATACTAACCAGGTTAAGTGGTGGCTAGTTAAACATAGAAGAACTTAACCCGAGTTACAGAAGCATGCAAAGACATTTCAATTATGGGTTGTTGTTTTTTCAAGCGAGAAATATAGGAAAAAAACTTTAGTACATGGGACAATAGTAAGTGTCCTGTTCTGTTGTATTTCCATTGCAGTTCTGTTTTATCTCGAATAAAATGGAGTTGCATTTTTAGAATAAACATTGACGTGTTTCTGCCTTAAAGGGGCAGTAGTATGACCGGGTTATTTGAGAGAGTACCTTCCCCTTTACCAGCCTGCCTGGTCATTGAGTTCATCAGATGAGGCACTCCTGTTGTTTCTGCATAGACCTGCGGTCTGTTTAGAGTCCAGTCAGAGTAGAGCCTGCAGTGTACTGGCTCCCTCTGTGGAACTCCCCACCTCTTGATGTCAGGCAGTCACCGGTGTTATTTCCTTTTGGCACCTGGAGATATTTTTATTTAAACAAGCCTTCCTTGACTAACCAGCCACAGTTTTATTGATGTAATTTGCTTTTAAAGATTTTAATTCTGTATTTTTTCTTCATTTTTTTGTTCACCACTTGGGAATTTTAATGGATATACAACAGTGTATAAACCTTGTAAATATAAATAAGAGTAATTTAAAAGAAGAAGCTTAGAGGATAGCAAAATTCAGCTTGTCTCCTTCCTGCCTTTAGCACTGCTTATTAAAATTCCTGTCTCACCCTCGATCCCTTCTATTTGTACCTTTTAAAGAACAACATAAGACCTGTGCGGTTCCTTTATTACTGTTTTCAACCTGACAGAAACAACCCTGTGATCTCCTGGGAGAACTGTCTGTGATGAGCATTGCCTTTATCAGCACATTAATACCAAAGTGCAAAGTCAGATGTCTGTCATAAGCATCGTTGTCCTCAGATCAAATCTGTCATCTCTTAAGCACGTCAACTTCTGGCCATATGCTTTGCAAGCTAGTGTCGGAGGAGAAGGGTACTAAATCCCACCTGGAGGTTTGGCCCGTCACTCTAAAGAGCTTAAGAGCAATACAGAGAGTGCAGCTGCGGTGCCCCTCCTCCCCACTAGACCAATGATCCCTTTGCCCATTTTTGTGTTTTGTCTGCAGTAGCAAGTCATATTGTAGTTAATACAGGTGGAAAAGAAGGGTTTTGAGAGAGACTGTTGGAACAGTGGGATAAAATAGAAGTTATGTTTGTCTGCATGCACACGCACACTACTCTCTGCAGTTGCACTCTTTCAAGTGGCAGGCAGTGTCTCTGGATTGGAACTTGGAAATCCTACTAAGAAATTGGAGAAGTACCTCCATCTCTATTACAACTGATAACTCTATTACCCTCGCTCTGGTGCTTCTTTTAACAGTTTTCAGTCTTGTCAGTATGCTTATTCCAGCCACAAACAATGTTTCAGTTCCAAAATGCAAAGAAAGTTCAAATTTCCACACTTTGTTCATCTAAAGTAGGAGTGCACAACCTTTTCGGCCCTGAGGGTCACATCCAGTGTGTGCCAAGGTGCCTGCAGGGCCAAACATGCACAAACATACATTCACACACGCATTCAGAATCCTTGCCCAAGGCACCCTGATCTGATTGCTATTTTATCAGCGCTGTTAGTGGTGGTAAAGTGGCAACCCAGGCTGTGTGGGTTGCGGTGGTGGGGGAGGCTGCAGCCATCTCCCTGCCCCAGCCACCCTGATCCAATCACTGCTTTGCCCCATATTTTGCACCCCTGACATATCTTGTAGGAACCATTCCTAGAAGCTTCTGCTTATATGTCTTAATTTTTCTGTTGATACAGGAAAACTTCAAACTGATGTGTACCAATGCCATGGTCTATAACAAACCAGAGACCATTTATTACAAGGCTGCAAAAAAACTCCTGCATTCAGGAATGAAAATACTCAGCCAGGTAAGACCTTCAAAGTGCTGATTGGGGTCCATGCTCCTCCCAGTCCCTAGGCCTACCAGTCTCCTTTTGTAAAGACGGGATGCCCTACCTGCACTAACAATCCCCAAATACAGGAGAGCATTCTCACGAGCCAGACTTAACATCCTTCCCTCTAAACTTTTAGATGGCCGATACAACAAAATCCCTCTACTTAACAGACACTGTCCCTGTAAAAATACTGAGATGGAAACCGTATCACATGTGTTACTGTCCTGTAGATTTTATCAAGGGGCTAGGAATGATCTTCTGAACCCCATTTTACAACCCTTGACTGATCCCCCGACTGAATTCTTAATGTCCCTATTACTTCGGAACACAGGCAAATCAGTCACCGAGCAAGTGGCCAAATTTTTTACCTTGGCCATTTCTATTAGATCCTCTATGATTCCTTGTCTTTTTAATAGCTAACAGTACGCTAAGTGTCTCTGTATGTAACTTTTGTTGGAATGGTCTATTGACCGCAATAAATTGTTGTTGTTGTTGTACTCAGCCAGATAATTGACTTAGATAAACTGGAGGTATACACATCTGTTAATAATATTTCCATCAAGTATTTATTTTTTCATATTGAACAGAGAAGAGGCCATTCTGCCTCTGATTTTTTTCTTCCTTTTTCATCATAGTAAAAGTTAAGACATTGTACTGATCTGGGATAATTCAGTAAGTAGTTATTTCTTCCTTAATGCTTCAAAACCCATCATACTTAGATTGTTTGCATGTTATTTGAAGTACAGTATTGGTTTTCTACCTACTTGACTTCAGCTGTTTTCACCCCCAAGAATCACTAAGGTTGCAAACCTAAGCATACTTACTAAGAAGTAAATCCCGTTGAACTTACTGGTACACTTCTGAGTAAACATTGAATCATCGCTTTAGAATTAAGCTGCAGCCTTTTGCAACTTGGTGCAAGGATTTTGAGACAGCCTTGCTCCTTTTCCAAAAGCTTCTTGCACAACTCTCAATTTTTTGGAACTGAAAGGAAGACACTTCATTCACAAACTTGCACTCTGTAGGCAGATTTTAAATGTTAGGATCAAATGAGACATTTTAATTATTATTATTATTTTAGGAACGAATTCAGAGCTTGAAACAAAGCATTGACTTTATGGCAGACCTTCAGAAAAGCAGGAAGCAGAAAGATAAAGCAGGCCTACAGTCTGGTGGAGAAGATGACGATGGTCTTGGAAAAGATCCAGATTCCATGGACGCAGACCTCAGAGCCTTTAAAATTCCCAGCAAAGAACACAAAAAGTGATTACTCTGCAAGGGGCTGAGTATTACTTTCATTTCAGCAAAGCGAGGAGCTGTGGATTTGATGATAGCAACTTTCTTAGATGGCTTTAAAAGGAGACTAAACCAACTGGTAGAGGAGAATTGGTCTGTCAACAGCTGTTACTTATGGAACAAACCGCAAACAGCAGGCATGGCAGTGACTGGAGAGCAACAGTGGTAGAAGGCTGTTGCCTTCAGGCACTGCTTGTTGACTTCCTGTAAGGGTCAGCAGTTTTGGCTGACTTAGTCACCATCCCTTCCTTCTGTTGGGTGCCACTTCCCCAAAGGGCATGGAGCACCTTCAGACAGTTGGGTCCAGCGCCTTGAAGCAGGAACGGCCAGTGGGGAAGGGGTTTCTTGTTTGCTTTGGGTGCCTTCACTACACAGCTGCCAACACCCCCAGTCTTCCTGGCAGGGATCGCTCTGCAGCTGTTTGGATGATCCCACCCACCTCTGCAGCTTCAGAATTGGGAAGAAGGCTGACCTCTCATCTTACTTAGGGTTGATGGCATGCACACTAAAAAGGGGAAATTGCTAGCAGAGATGCCTCCCCATTTCACTGCCAACAGTGTGCTTTCCTGATGGCAAATGTCTGGTATTTACAAGTCATTGTACTAGACATATCCAAAGAGAGACCGTTTTTGAATTGGTGATAACCTTACATTTTTAGTTATCTTATATACTATGAAGGAACATAGAAATCTATATAATGGGGGGAGGGTGTCGTTGTTTTTTGTCTTACCGACTGCTTTTTTTTTCCAGGAAAGAGAAAGAACTACTTGAAGAAAAAATAAGAAATAGTAACTTAGAGAGGGAGCAAGAGCTGATTGAACGTATCATTAAAGAATCGGGAGGAAAGTTAACAAAACGACCAGCTAATGCTCAGGTAAATATAGAAAAGGATAGGGATGGCCGTTTTCTAGAAAACCTTAAGCTAAACACACTTAAGTCCCTTTGATTTGATGTAATTATGCTCAGTATCATTAAGAATATAAATCAAGTCTCATAATGTCTATTAATTGAAGCAATGAGCAAAAGAGCCTGCTAAATTATGTATGGCTCTTATGTCGTACTAGCTTTGTAGGCAGTGCACAAGAGACATGTTTTAATGGCTTGATCTTTTATTTCAGTGTGAGTTTGAACGACGAAAATCTGATGGCACAACCACCCTGGGACTTCTTAATCCAGCAGAAAATGCCGGGGGTAATGCTTGCAATGACTAATTTTAACAATCTTTCCTCTTGTTGGTGCGTATTACCAATGGATTTCTATGCTTAGAAGAGGCGCTGAAGAAGTCTCTTGAGACTGTACTACACTCCTCCTGAGCAAGCTTCCTTTAGGTTCCCATGGAGCGCCTTTTTGTTTCTGATCTGTGCTTGAACTTAATGGGCTCTTGATTGATTGGTTTACCCAGTAAAACTCAGAACAGCTTGTCCTTCATAGGAATACCGTTTGATCTGAGGAATAATGACCTAAAATCTTGGAGCATTCCGTGTCAATTTTTCATGAACTCTTTGCTGAAGCATGAAGGCTTGTTCACCGCGTAGCTTGGTGAAAGAGCACGTGCTTCGCATACAGAAGGTTCCAGGTTTAGACTCTCGCAACAACAGTTCAAAGGATTTCTGGTAGCAGGGCTAAGAGAGACGTCTGCCTGTGAGATTCTAAGGGCAGGAGCAAGCAACCTAGTGCCCTCCGTTTTGGATTGCAACTCCCATAATCCCTGACTATGTGGTGATTGAGGCTTATGGGAATTGTAGTTTTAAAATACCTGGAGGGCATCAGGTTGCCTTCCTCCATTCTAGGGAGTTGTTCCTCTTCAAGTGGACAGCACTCAGGTTACATATATTGATTTCCAAAGTAATCCTAAACAGGCTTATTCAGAAGAAAGTCCCACTGATTTCATTGGAACTTACTCCCTAATGCTTAGGGCCTTTAAGATAGCTTCACATGATGATGGTAGTAATAAAACAGACTAATAAATGCCGCTGACTGAACTATTAGCAAAACTGCTAGTTCTGGTTCAGATTCATAATTCTGTGAGCCACTTTACTATTGTGCTAATTCTGGTCTAATGTTTTAAAGGGCTTTAAAATCAGTGAAAATGGAAGCACTTGGATAACTCTTTTATTTACTTATTTATTTTCCATAAAATAATGGAAATAATGTAAATGTTACCATTTACAGGCAGTGCACCAAGAATAAGAGAAGAAAAATACGAAAAAATACAATATAATGAAATCCACGCATTTCCAACATGCATAAGGGTTAAAAACAATTTAAAACTGTAAAAGCTGGCATCATCATCATTATTATTATTATTATTATTATTATTATTATATTTATTTGTATCCCGCCTTTTGCCCAATACTGGGCCTCAAGGCAGTCTTACAAAGTTTAAAACATACATTGTAAAACCTAGGAAAAGAAATGTAAAAAACCAAAAAACGTTTAAAATACACAACAAAATTTCAACCCACCAGACACTGAGCTAAATGAAAAGCCTTCAGCGTGCACCAAAATTGTAACAATATTGATGCATGACTTACATCCAGGGGAAGGCTATTCAAAATATGCACACCACTACAGAGAAAGCTGTCCTCCTGGTCATTGCCAGATGATGTGAAACAACCAAGATGGTGCAAATGAATGCAGTGTTTTGGCGGGTCCATACAGGAATAGGGTCATTATGCTACTGCTTTTTTTCTGAGTTCATCTCCATGGCTTGTAATTTATTCTCTCAAAGGCTTCGGAAAAATCTAGTAAGTCTTCAGAAGAGAGATGTTGTATATGTGGTACCATTATATTGGGTTATTTTTAAAAAACAAAACATTGAGTCGTGTAACTGTTCCTTATTCACGTCTCATTCTCTTGGGTGGTAGAACTTGGTTATAGCTCTGTGAAACTGGGTGTGACAGCCGGAAGACTTCAGTCAGGCATAAACACATTACAAGGGTTCAAAGAAGACAAAAGGAATAAAGTTACTCCAGGTAAGAGCTGTTGCTAATTTATGCTAAAAATATATATCCTAATTTCCAAGACTAAATGAGCATTAGGGAATAAATAAATGAAATGAGCAAGTAAAAATGGGAGTATTTCCCTAAATATTGGGGTGGCCAAAATTTCAGCTTCTCTGAACTACAGGCTACAACCTTCAAAAGTTTAAGAGACGTAAGACGCACACAACTGTTACACGGACATTAAATATGAATGTAGCTATCCTATTTTTCCTTAATTCTAATCCAGGAGTGTTTAAATGAAATGTTTCTGTGATTTGTAGCATTTCAGGACGCTTGCTTTTTTAAACAATGGAAAGGCATCATGGTCTGTCTCCTCGGATTCTGAGTGCAAAATCTTCCTCCTTTTCTGGGGTAGTACTTTGATATTTTTCTTCACACTTGCATTTCATATGACTTGAAGATATGCTTTTGCAGGACCGTTTCATGAATAGAAGGTAGAATTATATTAGATGCCACAACAAACTCCAACACGAGATAAGAAAGGCTGCACTCTAAGGCAGTGAGGTCCAAATTATTTGCAGCACAAAATTATCACACAAGATTTCTTTGGACACTACAAATGAGCACTGCCAGCCATTTTCTAACTTGAAGGGGCCAGATTAATCCCCCCCCCCCCCCCGGCCTGCAGAACACGTGGAAGGCGCAGATTAATCCTTCCTGTCTGATCTAGTGTCCTGTGAAAAGGGAAAAGGCTTTCAGGGGGTTTGTTTAATCCCACCTCCTTCCTAGGTGAGCCCTGCAAGGCATGGGTGAAGAGGAAAGCCTGGGGAATGCTGCACTGCACCTAACTCTTGCAAGGTGGCCGCAGGCACCCAAAAGAGGCAATGCTGACTAACCTTCTCTAGGCCCCTCTCTTTTCTCTCTGCCCCAGGCATGTGGGGTTTTTTGGCTGAACCTACTCTTTCACCTCCCCTTACTGTTCACAACCTTCCAGCAGTCTGGCAGACAGCGACTCTCTCTTCTTTTCCACACTGGTCACTGTCCTCTTAGGCAGCTGCTTTTGCTTCCTCCCCTTAAGAAACATAGGAAGCTGTCTTTCTATGTGTCTGACCCTTGGTCCATTTGGCCAGTATTGTCGACACCGACTGGCAGAGGCTTTCCACGGCCTCAGGCAAGGTTCTTTCCCAGCCCTACCTGGAGATGCCGGAGATTGAACTTGGTGCCTGTTCCAGCCGTTTCCTCCTCCTCCTCTCTCCTGCATGCCATCCATGCCTCTGCTATTCTTTCCTCTCTTTCCTACATGCCTAATGCCGCCCCTTTGCCCTCAGTAGCCCTTGCAGCCCAAATGGCTTCAGAGGGCAGAAATTGCCCTGTTCACCAGGATCTCGGGAAGGATGCCAGGAGCTGCAAAATATATAGACACCTTTGTTTAGTCAGCTCTGCTGTATGCTATACACTTTACTTACACACACACACACACACACACACACACACACACACACACAGCAAGCTATTCCTAATTTAAACAATGGATGTTTCCAATCTATGGAACGACTATTACTAGGAATAATATTTTGTTGTTGTCCATAGTCCAACTGTAATAGTGACACCAGACTGCCTACTTTACGTCTTCCGGAACAAATTTGCAAAAGGGATGTATAGTGTAACAATTTTCAGCCCTGCACTGTAGCAGTATCATCCTACATTGGAGGAGCCCTCCTCCGCATCCCACCAATGCAAGACTTACGCTATAGTGGGACGCGGGAGAGGGCTTTCTCTTTTGTGGCACCCCAGTTGTGGAATGTCCTCCCCTTGGAGGCCCAAATGGCGCCAACGCTGACTTTACTCTGGCGCCAAGTAAAAACATGGATTTTTAACAAAGCTTTAATGATTACAATTAACCAAGCTTGCACATTGTTTTAACTGTTTTAATTGGTTTTACTGCTTTTAAATTCTATACTGGTTTTAGCTTGATTAATAGTTTCATTTGCTTTTAGCTGTGTATATTTATTGTTTTATATTGTATAATTTTATCTGTATGCCACCCTGAGATCCTAGTGATATAGGGCAGGATACAAATGTTTAAATGAATAAACAATAAATGTGAATGCTGTCTGGGAATGCTGGGAGTTGTAGTCTAACACATCCGGAGGGCAGTAGGTTGGGGAAGGCTGCTCTAACACACGAGACTAATTCTTGCTCCTTCATTTATCTTAGTGATGTACTTGAACTATGGGCCCTTTAGTTCTTATGCTCCAGCTTATGATTCCACATTCGCAAATATCAGCAAGGAGGATTCAGATTTAATCTATTCCACTTATGGAGAAGATTCTAATCAAGGGAGTTTTAAGTGAGTATTTAAACAAATAAAGGGACTTACCTTTGCTTCTGTTAGCAGTTTTCACACCTAGGGGAAAGAGTGCTTTTCCTTTTACTAGCAACAGCAACAGCAAAAGAGATTGGACAAGAGATTGTATGTATGCTTTTGACTAGTGGATGTTGAGAATAAGATAATTTCACTTGATTACATTCTTAATGTACTACCAAATAAAGAAATAAATATATTATTATCATCATCATCATCATAACACATACCCTAGTCATGTGGTTCCCAGTCTTTTGATTTTACATTCCATCCATTGCATCTCTCTCTCTCTCTGTCTGTCTCTCATATAATGCACATAGAGATCTCCTTCCTGTCAGAAAGCAAGAGGGAAATTGTGGTTTTGATTTTGCCTATTAACTACCCATCTTTTGCTCACATAAGATTCCCTTAGTGACTATCTTTGGGAGGAAGTTTCAGAGTGCTTAAACTGATTGGCTTGCATTCCATCTCTGCTTTCCTGGCAATGGACTGGTTGTAGTCATCAGCCTTGCTTTTGTTGGGAGAGACTGAAGAATGAACTCTTGTTTTAGGGATGGGGCATGCCCTGCCCTAGCTATTCGAGTGGAATTTGGAATGTTGGGCATAACCCTTTATGTGTTGCAGGCTTGTGAAATCTGTGAAATTAGTAAAGGGCTAGTAAAGCGCTTTTTAAACTCACTATGTAACTACAGTATTAAGCAGTTTTGCATAGTTCTTAAATTCTTCAGCTATTTCCTGTTAAGGTGGTAGTAACTTCTGCAAACACGTATTATTGTGCACTTCATATCTTTCCCTGTTATTTAGTTTCTGAGCAAGGAAAATCTAAGTACCATTCACAGAGCACAAACATTGCTTAGGTGCAAACAAGATACAGAGAGCATAGCTCTTTTATAAATAAACCTGGATGGTTGTGGCACTGGAGTACTGGTTGTGTAAAATCAGCCAAGAGCTGATCTGGTCTAATGGATTTTCCTGGGGCTGTGAGTCTCCACCTGGTTTCCTAAAGGACAATTTCTAGTCATTAAAACTGCCCAGGTGACCTGTGAATTACAAGCTGTAAATTGCATTGGTTGTTTGTTTTTAACTAGTTATCATGTAATTTTGTCTCCTTTGATCTCTAGCATGAATGAGTTTTTGGCAAAGTCTCAGGACTACCCGTATGTAATGGCTGACAGCTTGTTGGATGTCTTAACCCAAGGAGGACATTCTCGCTCGCTCAGAGAACTAGAGACGGTGAGCCCACTTGTATGTTAGTGCCTATAAATTATGGCACCAAGAAAGCTGGTACACAATGGAGAAGGAAAATCTTTCCTTGTTCATTACTTCTTGACTAACAAAATAGTCTGAAAAACAGTATTTATATGTCAGTTCTCCAGCAGACATTCAAAGGCAGTTGCCACAACTGTATCAAATAATTAATAAAAACAAAGACAAAGATGGAACCAAACAACTTAAATATGCAAAACAGCCAGTCAAGAAAAAAAAACAATCCAGTAGGAGAGCCTAGAACCCCAGTGGGGGGAAAGGGAAAGATTTTCAACCTATCCTAAATGAAAGCAAGGGAAATTGATTCCTCAACTCTCAAGTTTGGTTACTCCACAGCCTTGGAGTTATGGCCAGTAGCAGAGGCTCATACTGTACCCATTGAAGGTATCTGCAGCAAGGCATAAAACACTAAGTAGATAATCTTACTGTAACTGTTTTGAAAATTTTAGTATACTTCCTTCACTTTATATGTTTCACATGCCCTCTGAAGTGGTCCGTAGTGCTATGTTTGTCTCTTAATGTAAAGTTCCATATGTTCTTTGTCCAACAAAACTAGAATGAAGTATTTTGAACAAAGGAGCAACTGAACATTTTTAAATTTTCAATTTGTGCTCAGTGTTACCCTCTCCAATAATCCCCCTGGCTGTAAATAGAATCCAAGTGAGACTCAATTTTAAAATATTTCTTTTGGAACCAGGTATTTATTCTCCTTAGGATAAAGAGAGTCTATTAGAAAGAAGGCATAGCTGAAGAATATCAGTCCAGGGCTGGGGTGGGGAGAAACCTTTAGAAAACTATAAAATTATGTGCATTTTACATAAATATATTGACTGGTTTCTATGGGAACTGTAGGTGAAGTTGTCACTGATTTATTTCCTGTGATGAGGATTAATTAGCAGACAACTCCCTGGACGTTACGTATTTTGTTAGAAGCTAAAGCTACATCTGGTGCACAGACTACATGAATCCCATTTAATTCAGAGCGCGAGAGAATGGGTTTTTGTTACCTTAGTGGTATGAGAGTCACAACAGCATTCCTCCTTTCTATACCACTGATGACATGAAAACTTTGGATCCACATAGGACACAAGTGGGAATATGTGGCTGTCCAGATATTTTTGAACCACAACTCTCACCATCGCTCAGCACTGGCTGTGTTGGCTAGGGGTGATGAAAGGCCACAAGTTGATCACCCTGGATAGGGGAGAAGCCCACTCTGCCAACGTAAAGTAAGAAAGGGACCTGAGCAAACCAAGTCCATAATAGTTTGTGTTATGGATAAAAAAATATTTTAATATATCTTTCCAGTTACAACCAGCAGAGGAAGCTCAAGGCCGACATGAGAGGGCCGATACAACCAAGGACATAGAGGTGATGCTCTTCTAAATTTTATTGAACCTCTAGGCAGCGAAAGGGTCAGATGAAAGCTGAAAGCCAATCACACGTATGTGATTCACCAGGCCAATTTAAGTCAAAGTGTCAAGTTTAACTTTCATATCAGAAACAGGAAAATTCAATTTGCTCTCTGCTCTGCAGTATTGGATATGAACTTGGGAGTTCTGTATTTTAACCTTCCATTTATAGAACCGGGGGGGGGGGGGGGGGAATCAACTGGTGTAATGTGTATCTGTTCAGCCATATTCAGATTTTGCTTCTAGCAGCCAGTGTTTCTCAGTTTGTACTTTTAACTACTTAGTAGTTTGTAAATTTAGACCTCACACCTTGAAAGATCATACTGCCTTGGTGGCTCAGCTGCCTGGTAATGTACTGGTGGTAATTCACAGGCAAGACACTTTTAGGTATTAATGTCCTGCTGAGGTGTCCAAATCATTGCCTATCAAACCCCATGGAACAAGGGTGGGATTCTGGAGAATGGCTTTGAAGGGGGCCTCCTCCTACCACTTTTGGTGCCAGCATGCAAGTGCTGAGGACGCAACATCAGCATCATAATGTCAGATACAATCTCCAGTTAGCTAAGATGGGGGTGTCTGGGTAGTGTTAGGTGTACACTCTCAAGAGTGAATAGAGAATTAACTAGTGCTTTATTATCATGTAATGCATTATTATATTCTATATTTATTATATATGCCCTCATCTGAAGAAAAAGAGTTGCTACAAGCACACTGCTTCGTTTAAGCATTTTGTACAAATTTGTCTTTGCTGGATTTTAAGAGCTTGCTTTTGCTGCCATCTACAGATTATGGAAACTGATCTTGCCAGCAGGTCCTCTCTTAGTAAGGAGAGGCTTACAGCACTGAGAGCAGTAACCAATTTTGGGGTGCCCGTGGAGGAGTTTGACTCCGAAGGTGAGAGGAATTCACAGCACAGATGTTAATTTGCAAGGCTTCTTGGCACATTCCAGCGAAGTTGGTTTCTGCCCACCATTTTATTTTTGATTTCACAGAAGCAGAAGTCTTCCAGAAAAAACTTGACGAGACCACAAAATTACTTAGGGAGCTTCAGGATGCTCAGAATGAACGGCTGAGTACAAAACCACCTCCTAACATGATTTGCCTCTTGGGCCCGTCGTATAAGGAGATGCATTTGGGTAAGTATTGTTCTTATAGTGCATGAAGACTGCAATCCCATACCCACTTACTTGGAGTAAGACCCACTGAACTCAAGTGGGACATGCTTCTGAATAGATGAGATTATTATTGTGCTACAGATATTTACATTTTGGGGAGGGGGAAGCAAAGCTATTATACAGTTTTAGTTCCCTTAGTTTAACCTCTATCTTAGCAGTAAATGATTTTTTTTTAAAAAAAAAAATCAGCATATTTTAATATTACAGTAAACTGCTTTGAGAGGTTGCTTCTTCCTGAAAAGCAGTATATGTTTGAAATAAATAGTAATAATGAGGACTTTCTTAATGTGGAATTGTATGTGAAGCATTTTTCAAAGTTTTAAAATGTGCTACACTGCTTAAATCAAAGACAAGTTAGAACGATAACTTCAGAGAAGACATAGGAAGTAAATTCAGCTCAATTTGTTTCTGAAATACTGTTTTCAGAATGGCTTTTTGGAGAATTTCCTTTGGAGAGTAGATTTATTTATTTATTTATTTCATTTTTATACTGCCCATTAGCCAAAGCTCCCTTGGCGGTTTGCAAAAATTAAAACCATGGAAACCATTCAAACTGTAAAACAAACAGTATAAAAGCATAATATAAAATACAATATAAAAACACAATGCTATGACAGTACATGAGCGTCTACTAGATGGGCATATTCTGGATGTCACACCAGAAAGGTCGGGGAGATTGAGAGTTGTGATACTTACTATTGGACATTTAAAGGCCTGTTAATCTAAGGCAAGAACTCTGCTCCCCCCCTCCCTGACCAGCTGCTGTGGCAGAGAAGCCAAGCCTAAGCTCCTCCCTTCTGTCTCAAGCAATGGGCAGCAGTCCAAGGTCAGCGAAGACTCTTCCACTTGGGTGACAGACCTCCAAGAGGTCTCAGTGCAGCTTTCTTCATTGTAATCACTTATGCGTAGAAATGCAGTAATGGGGATCACATTGTGGTGTGTTTCTTCTTTCATGTAGTTTACGTTTTAATACCTACTTAATATACAAGAACTGTCTTCTGTAAAACCAGATTTTCAGGCTGTTTGGGGCAATTTACAAAGTTTAGATGTTCTAGAAAAAGTTGTGTTAATGTGTGTGTTTTTCCAGCGGAAAGAGTGACCAGTAATCTAAAACAGCTCGCGCAACAAGTAGCTCCAGGTGATATTGTGAGCACATATGGAATCCGTAAAGCAATGGGGATTTCAATTCCTTTGCCAGATGCTGTGGAGAGCTGTGTTGACTTAACGGAGGGTGAGTAACAACAGTGTATTTCAGTAGGTCTCAGTGGCTGATTGTCCCAGATGCTACTCATGTATGTCTCACCCCATAGAGTGATTCACTAAGGTAACCATATCCTTCAAAGCAGCACTTATAGAACACAGAAGAATTAAGGCTACAATTTCTCTCCATACAGGAGAGGTAGGGTTAGAAAAGCAATCAGTGCCTATGTTTGAATTTTGGTACTTTTAAGCTCCCATGTTTTTCCTTCCCTTCACAGAAAGAGTGTTCATTATTTCTGAAGTGTTTTGTTTTTCTAGTCCTAGCTGCACTGAAGCTGAAGTCTTGTATCTACTTATCTGGGGGCATGTCTGCTTGAGCTCTGCTTTTGAGTAGGCATGGATAGGATTGCACTGTGAGTTAGCTGGCACACACACTCACTGGACCAACTCAGTTAACTTTGAATATAAATTGTGAGCAGATTCACACTATCCAAATAGACAGAAGCTAATGTACATTCACCTGCTTCATTAGCCAAACCATGTGAAGTAATATTCTTTTTAATCCTTTTTTTCCCCAGATATGGAGGAACCCCCCAAAACTACAATTCTCATTGGAACCGAATGCGAACCAGTTGGTACATGATCCATATGATATTTAGACTTTAAATCTTACCTTTTTTGAGATTTGCCCTGTGCATGCATGGGGTCTTTGTATACTTTGTGTTAGGTTTGTGTATGGAATATTCGAATTCTTTATAAAATAATTTAAAATCAAACTGGTCCTGTTCTAATGACAGCTCTAAGAGGTACTCTTTGAATGGAATATAGAAGCCCTATTCAAGCACTGAGTCATTCATGCAGTGGGTAGGGTGGGGAGGAAGAATATGACCATGCTTGCTTGTATCACCCCCTCTGTGACAGCCCACCATCCCTCCACACGTTGGAGAAGAAAGATATGAAGTAAGGAGCTTGTTGGTTTGCTTCACAATCAGGGTTCTAAATCACCTGGGAGCCTACATGTGTAGAGTAGGGTCCCAGATTCAGACCTTCCTCCTAAGAAGTGTAGAAGTCAAGGGCAGGGCAGTAAATATGGTCCCACTCTCCCCCACGTCACACAATTAATTCATTAAGGAGAACACCCAAATAATAAGTCTAGAATGAAGCACCTTTCTTTGTTTATGTTCATTTGTGTATCAATTTTCCTTACATCAGAAGTTGCCTCCAATTTTACAGGATTCCTTGAGCTATACAGGACTGAGGGAGAAGAAAATGTTGAAATCAACCTTAAGAATTGTGTGTTTCCAGGAAATTACATGACTAAGCTATGAAAGCTCATGACTTAAAGCTATGAAAGCCATTGGAAATGGCAGCATTGAGGGAGATATTTTAACTTGAAATTGAGAGCTGAACACACACACATGGTCATGAAGTAGACGTTTGCATGGGTATAAATGAGTAATCACAGAGCAAGTGTTTACCCCACCTCAGGTACAATGCTTTGTCAACAGAATTGGTTCACATATTCAGCTGCAAACCATCAAATAATGTACACAGGGTCATCCATAGCCCTGGGTAGGTGGCAGCTTTCAGGATACATTTGGACACAAATTGATAACTGCTTACCTTTTACTAGCAAAGGCAGTGCCATTTAGATGCTGACCTCATGTAGTAAAATGTTTCAACCTGGCATTTAGTTCATCTGCTATCTCCTTTGTCGATTGCATTTAAGGTAAGAAGGAAGGTGTTTTCATTGTCTCGGTCTTTCAAAGTAACAGCTTAGGGCAAACTAACCATGTAAGTAAATATGAGACCTATTTTTCATAAAATAAGGATTTTCAATGATATAAAATAATATCAGGCAACAGAAACATCCTAAATTTTTAATCTAGGAAACTCAAAAGTTAAAATGGGTAGTAATGTAGCTTAGGCAAATTACGTTTGAATTGCAGTATAATGCAAATAGAAAACTATTAAAAACATGAATGCTTTAATTTCATACTTTTAAGTTTCTGTTGTTATACAACTTTTGATAGCCAAACATAGCAAATAGCTGCAAATGTTAAACACAGAGGACCCTCTGAATTAAAGCATTCTAACTTCTGTATTTTATTTTAAAAACCAGACATGTAACAAATCCACAATAAAATAAGAATTGAAAGCAATATTGTATAATTCACATTAACTTGCAGCTATTACAAAAAGTCAATTGCATATGCTTCCTTTTAATACTACCCAGGACTATCCTACCTTGGCACTTTCCAGTGTGACTTACTCTAGTTAACTAAGACTTTCCAAAAGTCCTAAATCTACAGTAGGCCCTCACTACAAGAGATTTGTTCCTGTCATGAAACATAGGCACTTCAGCCTCCACATAAGTTAATTACACAGTAATTATAATGAACACAACAGGGGTGTATCCAGGGCAAAGCATGTTGAAAAAACACTCCACTCTGAAAACTTAAAAATATACTAGTCACAGTCCTCAAAGTCTTGAGATTGGTTCCATAATCTTCCCTTGGATTTCAGTGAAATTACTCTAGAAGTATATACTGAAAGGTATTCTACAAAGTCTTATGCAAATGTATCCAGTGAAAATTTAATCACACAAAAAAAACAAAATTTCAAAAAGTTTCATAGTAATTATCCTTCAGTTTATAAAATAGTTAACTGTGTTCATCAACACAAGTCACTGGTGCTTCAGATAAAGTCTTAGGCTGTAATCCTATACACACTTACTTGGAAGTAATCCTCACTGCTCCAGTGGGACCTACTTCTGAGTAAACCTGAACAGGATTGCACTGCTAAGCTTTTTAAATGGGGCACATAAGAGACAGTTATTTCTGTTGTTCACAATGTAAACAATTTATGGCCTTTTCTTTTTCACCGGTAAGACTTCGTGGGTGTTGCTGGTTCCCTTGAGACAGAGGTGTCAGACAGAAGTAGTTTACATAGGAGAAAAATTCAAGATTATAGCCTCCTGCCAGTACATTTAATTTGCAGGTACAGTGACTTGGATCCAAAGAATCTTGAGCTAGTATTGTTCTGCAAAAGCCTCCTCAAGAATTCATGCAATGCTAGAATGGGTAGGTTCCAGTTCTTTCCTTCTGCTCATGCAAGTGGTTGCACAAAATGATCACCATCTTTAGATTTAGCCTCACTTCTTTTGTACAACACTAGTGAGAAGAATCAAACAAGCCCCTTTGGATCCAATTCCATATAATTTAAGCAGACTAAATAAGTTATGCCTGTAAAGATACCAACTTTACAAGGAACTCCTCTCTTCCAATAATAATTTTATCTGACACCGCTTTTCCATGGTGGCTAGAGCTCACACACTGTTATGAGATAGCATTCCAAAACAGAAATCTGAAACACATCACATTTCTCCTTAACCTAGTAAATTACCTAGTCAAGTTACTATGCTGGTAGTAAACTTTGGAGTTGCCCTATATTTTTTCAGCTTATAATAAAAGATAATAAAACAAATACAAAAACATAAAACTTACTGAATAACTTAAACAACAACAGGAGGATTAATAATAAGCAAGTTCCCCCCCCTCCGAAAAAAAAGGTTCTAATCAGACTTGCAGCAGAAGCCTATGGGATATCTATGCTTTAAAATATGAGAAATACTGGTAATCTATCAAAAGAAAAATGCTATAGCAAAAGCATGGGCAGCTCCAGGTCAAATTTGGCTCACAGCAGACTTTGTATTTGGTTCCATTCTCTTGGTTCACTTCTATCTATTGTAATCCTACATGAAAAGGGGTGGCATTTTACCAATGATGAAATCCAGCAATACAATAGTTTGGAAGGGAAGACTTCACTTAATGTACAAAAGCTTGTAGACTAGTTGCCAGTGGGATTCCAATGAAGTGCTATCAATGTGCATGGTGTAAAGAGTAACAAAAAATGAGAGAGAGACCTCTAATCCTAGACATTTACAATCGGAGTGATGGTGGCTTCTGTTGGGCGGCTGCACAACACAGTGAGCCTGTTAAGACAACATGCTAAGCCATAGTTAGGTTGCTGACCCTTTTGCACCAAATGGTTAATGAGCATGTTTAAACTGTGGTTATGTAGCTATCATGGTTAGGAATGATTCACACGACGCGCTAAGCCATACTGTTTAGCTCAAAACACTGAACCACTGTGGTTTAGCGTGTCATCTGAACAGGGTCATTTTGGGATCATGCATCTGTTCTTCTGCCCAGCACAGAGAGAATTTCCATGGCAGTGGTGGAGCTGTAGTGGAAGCTAGCCATAATGTATATCAGCAGGGTGCCCAAACACGGCTAGCCCTGAAAAAGAATCAGAATTGCCACATGAATGCTGCTGTTACACACACTGCTGTGGGACACTGAATAGCTGATCAATTAAATGGCATTCTGTGAAGAGCAAAGCCATTCCAGCTCAAACAGAAGGAAAACAAGAAAAAGACACTTCGGTGTTTCCACCCAAAGTAGAAGCACAAAGCCACCTGTGTTTGCTCTCAAGCCTGGCTAACAAACCCCAGAAAAATAAACGTGCATGGATTGGACAAGCTTCCCCCTTCCATCATTTCTCTCTGCTCTAGTAAGCATGGCATAAACTTAACATTGGGCAGGTATGAAATATCGGGTTAAGGTTTAGCAGTAGGACAGAAACACCCACAAGAAAGGGACACTTTTGTGGACTAGATTCTGTAAAGAATACTGGCAGTGCAACATTTCCTGGCATTGAAAAGAGGTTCCATGGCAGAGGTCTGGCACAAAGTTAGTGCATGTGGTGGGAGCTTGGCTCCTTGGTCAAGTACATGCTTTGTGTGCAGATAGTCCCAAATTCAACCTCTGGCATTTCCAGTTTTAAAAGATCTCAGGTCACAGGACTTCAATCCTATTGTCTTCAATCAAGTAGAGACTACTTTGCGCTAAAGGAAGTTCTATATCCATACAGTTCAGACCTTTTCTTCTATACGACAAGTGCAATACTGTTACTGGATCTGACGAAGGATGAAGCAGCAGAATATTTTAACGCGGCAATTAGTTCAACTGTGAATCCGCAGAAGACATGCAGGAAAATCATTTCATGTCCCATGTCCCTTCAGCAAGGAAAGGAGAGAATAATCCATGGCAGCAATCATCAGCAAACAGGGACAGGCACAGCTGTAAACATCTTTCGAGAGCTTTCTGTTCTCCTCTTTTGAGATGCAAAGTAGTACCACCTGTAGGTAAGTCCATGCGCATTCAGAAAAGCTCCTTTACACAAGGAGGCAAAGTTTTCAGACTTCACAGAAGGGAAGTTGGGTGTTTTTGATTTTTTTTAAAAAAACCCAACTCAAATCCAGCAAGACATACTTTTCAACCAAACTTCTCAGCAGCTTCTTGTTCAAGTCAAAGCGCTTGGGATTTGGCTGTATCAGTGCACACAAAGTAGGTCATCAATTCTCCCTTTCCCTTGACATTAATAAGTCCTCGGCATTCACAGGCATATCCCAGGCCCTCCAGTATTTTGCATGTCTCTTCTGTAACCTGCACGCCAAAGACAGAAGTTGAGAAACCATTCAAAATTTGCAACGAGTATTTTGTGTTTTCAGTTTCGTACCCTGCGTCTCAGCCATAGCTCCTAAAACAGCTGATGAAATAAAATAATTTACAAACATGATACAGCCAACTAAAACATTTCTCCATCGAAACGAGGTCAAGCATAAATAGCAAGGAGGAACTATAAAATTTTGGAGAAGTTCTTGGGAGCCATATTCCAGTGGTGGACAGGAAGGGCCAAAATACCAGCATTTATCCCAAAGCTCTTACTTAAGAGAGGCATTTCAACTTTTCAGAACTGGGGGAAAAGCTCACAGCAGCCAGGAAACCACCAACTATTGCCAGTCGTGGCAAAGGGGTGTGGTCATCTAGGCAGGCCAGATTTTGCCTGCGGAGCTGAGGTTCTACACCCCCCATACTAGAGGGACACTTCAAATGTTTTTGTGGTTTTTTACCTGGATTTTCCCAAGCTCTCCAGTACTCTCCATCCTGCTGGCAACATTGACAGTGTTGCCCCAGATATCATACTGGGGTTTACGAGCACCAATCACACCAGCTATCACAGGCCCATAGTTTATGCCTACATGGACAAGAAAGTGAGGAAAGACTAAGTATTGCTTTGAACATTTGTGGCTGGTTGCAAAGGAGGAGGATGCATAAAACAGAACAGTTCGTCTAACAGCCCCATCTATTCACAGGTCCATCTGTTTCCCTCCAAGAGCTTGGAGTTCCCCCTTCTTACTGATTCTCTAAATCCCGGGGAAATTCTAGGCTCTTGGCTCAAAACACAACCTATTTCCTACCATGAAGGACTGGTCCATGAACCACCAAGAGAGCTTTGGCTATTGTGTGGTATAAAAATGCAATAAATAAATAAATGGATAGTTAGTCATGGTAGTGATACAGAAACTCCATGTCTACAGGCAGCAGGCCACTGAACTTAGAAGAGGGCAAATGCCTTTAGCCCATAAGGGGTAACACCCTACCCCACCCTGGATTGCATACCAGTGGTGGGAAGAACTAGCTCAAATATTATCTCTCTTCTTAACACACACACACACACACCCTCTTGTCACCCATTGTTCTCTCTCTCTCCCTGTCCATTCTCTTACTTCCTAGCTGCATCCCTTCCTCCACCCTCCTAGCCATAAGGCTTTGGTAAGATTCCCCCCACTAATGCCTTAATGCCACAGCAGTAGAAGGAGATGAAAGGTGGGGACAGGAGCTGTCACCAGGCTTAGGGAAAGGAGCTTAGCCTGTTTCTCCAGCTGCAGCTAGCCTCCAAAAAGCACACACACATCAACTAAGCTTTCATTGATACTCATGGAAGTTTTTTTTTAAAAAAAAACACACATCTATCTGCTATGCAGAGAGCGTAGGGTAGAGTGAGATGCCTTGGACCAAATGGGACGGCCCCAGAGGTCATGTCCGTTCACACAGGCCACTGGCTTCCCATCCCTGCTTTATGCCCTGTTTGTGCACTTCCTAGGTCTTTGGCAAGATGGTTACCACTACAAGGAATCTCAGGGTAGTGTACATAAGAACAAATATGATATAACAATAGCATTACAAAAAAAAAACACGTGTCTAGCATAAAAGCTATACGCCCAATCAACCAACTGAAAAGGAAAAAAATTAAATGCTTGGGCAAAAAGGAATGCATTTATTTGGTGCAGAAATGAACGGTAAAATAAACCTTTGTGGGGGAATAACAAACTTACCAACTCGGAGGCGGAAGCTGTTGAACGAATGTCTGTTGATGCCATCAAGTTTAGTCATCAAGGCCATTGCAAATTCCACCATGATGCCAATTTGAGCATGTTGCCTTTCCTGGTCCTAAACAATATTTGGGGATGAGCATGTTAAGAAGACCTTTGCATTGCCACTAGATAAATACAAATATCTTCGCATTGTGTCCCAGGAAACGTCAGCAGAAACCTAGGCTTATGTCTCTACGTAAGTATCAACATTGACTTACTAGATTATTCTCTTGACCTGGTGTAACACAGAGTCCTGACGCTGCCATGTATGTGCTCCCAATAGTTTTGATTTTTTCAACACCACTGAACTTAGGTTTTAGCAGCAGCTGTTTGGAAAAAGGAGAAAATAACATTCAGAGCTTGTGGATACTGTATAATGTTATCAGAGGCCAGATTTTCCAGCGGAATACGCTAACACAGGGAAAGAAGCCCACTGGGCACTCAAATAGGGCTGATTCTCACACTACATTTTGTGTTTTGTATAGATACCAAGTACAAAACACAAAGATTTGCTAGTTTTAAGATCCAATACTTGTTTTGTATTCTTTCCCAGCATGTCAACTCAACACGTTTTGACACTGGATGGCGAAGATTTCAAAATGAGGTGGTTGTAGAATTAAGTGCAGTGTGTCATCCTGCTAGAGCTGGTGTGGTCAACCTTGTTGGACTGCAACTCCCATTATCCCTCACCATTGTCTATCCTGGCAATGGATGATGGGAGTTAGAGTCCAACAACATCTGGTGGGCCACCTGTTTGTATTATCTGTTTAAGCCCACAGGCTTACAACCTAAAAAGACACAACACACAATGAAAAAGCAGGGCTGATGGAGTAGCCCTTCTTCCCCGCATCTCTGAGGGGGGCAGTGTGGAGCAAGGGGGCACTGCACACGCCAACGGTGACCCAGAAATACCTCATCAAAATCAGCGATGATCTCGTTGAGGAGCCGGAGGCACTCCAGCCCTTCCTTGTTGACATCACATTCTGTGTAGAACACCTTGAAGTCGGGTACTGAGGCAAACATGACACAGACACAGTCATAGGACTGATGGTACCAATCCTGTGGGAAATGCAAGAATACTCTCACAATATCACTGCTCCCAACTGACACTTTCACCTTAACATGTACCCCTCCCCATGCAATGAAAGTGCCTATACAGGTAGAACAATTTGGATAGTTAAGCCACATTGGGAGAGTGCATTAGTCAGAAATCTCGAATTGTGCCCCGGGTGGCGATGACCTCTTGGCAATTTGGACCTGCAACAAAAGGATATTCCATCCCATTCCCCTCCTACTAGTTTTCTGTCTTCTCCCCGTCCAACACACAACTTTCTGTGACCACTGAGTATTCTCAGGTGCTATTTCACTCCAAAGGATGCTACTGCCCTCATGTCCTAGTTGTGGGTTTCCCAGACAGACAGCTGGTTGGCCACTGTGTGAGCAGAACACTGGATTAGATAGAACTTCGGTCTGATTCAGCATAGTTCTTATGTTCAGACCTCATTGAGCTGTTTTGGTTTCCCCACCATCACCCTAGCTATTTGTTTTCCCCCCTAAATATTTTTGAAAACCATGGGGTTTCCTCTAAGCCTGCCAATGATTCTGCTACTTGTGAATGGATGGTGATCTGACTCCATGAGGATCCACACTCTGATAATGGGCCTGTTCAGAGAACTCGCTATGCCATGGTTAGGGCCACTAAACCTTTTCCAGCAAGTGTTTAGTAAGCATGGTTAAACCATGGTTATGTATGATTAAGAAAAACATTAAACCCTAAGCCATCCTGGTTAGCTCACAAGACTTAACCACCATAGCTTAGCATGTTGTCTGAACAGGGACACTTACTTTGCTGTTGATATTTAGGATTCTACAGTGCTCTCTCCACACTGTTTCCCAGTGGACAGGGTTGAAGAACAGCCTCTCTTAAAGATCATCAGGTGTGGGAACACCTTCAGCCAAACAAATGCAGCATAATATTAATGTCATTCTTCCATACCTCATTTAATTTGTTGTCCCCAATAAAATGGGCAGCAACATGAGCCGGAAGAACGTTTTCCAAGAGCAGCCTGTTCACATTCTCCATGGTTTCGAATGATTCGCGTTCTTTTTCAAATTTATTCTTTTGCAGGCAATCCAGCCGGCAGTAATAGTCTATCTGCAAAGGAGTAATAAAATACTTCTATACTATAGTCAACAAACAAGGCGTTTTCCACGTTGCTGCTGTAAAATATTAACAGATATGGAGGAGGAGGAAGATGGACTTATTAACTGAAGGTCTTTACAACACATAGTACCTTCCAACACAGCCTGCATAATTAAATATCCCTA
The DNA here is from genome assembly GCF_023053635.1 of Elgaria multicarinata webbii. NCBI lineage: Eukaryota > Metazoa > Chordata > Lepidosauria > Squamata > Anguidae > Elgaria > Elgaria multicarinata. The sequence goes on from NC_086184.1 coordinate 10,820,582, forward strand.
TGTAAAAACTTATGTAGTAAAGACCACAGAAGAAAAAGATTTATGAGGACATGTCTAGTTTCAACAATAAAAGGGAACTAACTCTTTCAATCAAACATTTTCTAGAAAACTCAACAAGAAGCAGTATTTGAGCAATTCAGTTATGAAACACATATGCACACAACCTTTATGTACGTATTTTATTGTATTTTCCTTAAGAGAACTTGATTTCCAGAATTTCTGTGTTATTTTATGATTTTGCCTCCTCATGACCAGCTGTGACTTGGCAAAATATCATCACTTTTACAGTCATTCTCCTGATGGGCTGCAATGAACATTCAAAATGTGTTTGGATTTGATCATTGCTCTGTTATAGGAACAAACCCTTTGTTCCTTTGAGGTGTGTTGCACTAAACTATACGATTCCAGGTTGGTCACCGGTACACCTAGGGGTGACCACATTACACCAACATTAAAATCACTCCACTGGCTGCCGATTAGTTTCCGGGCAAAGTACAAAGTGTTGGTCATTACCTTTAAAGCCCTAAATGGTTTGGGTCCAGGTTACCTGCGGGATCGCCTTCTACCATATAGTCCGCCCCGCATACTCAAGTCCTCTGGGGTGAACAGTCAGCTAAAACTAGGCTGACATCAGTTTCCCAGAGGACCTTTTCTTCTGTCGCCCCCAGATTGTGGAATGGCCTGCCGGAGGAGATTCGTGAAATTAACTCTATGTGTGAATTTAAGGCAGCTTTAAAGACTAGCCTTTTCCGGCAGGCCTATCCAGATCAATGTTAAATCATGAATTTTTAAGATGTATTGATTCCTGTTCTAATGTTGTTCCCCGCCTCGATCCAAAGGGAGAGGCGGGTAAGAAATAAATTTATTATTATTATTATTATTATTATTATTATTATTATTATCATCATCATCATCATCTTCATGAGGAAAAAACTTTGAACCTTATAAAATGGGACCACTACATTAATCCTTCAGGGTATCCAAGGTTCCCACAACTGTCCTTGTGGAAGGTCCACATTTTCCCCATATACATTATGCATACAAGGACACATACAAACAAATCCCAGGGCTTCCATACACAGACAGTGTTCATTAGAGTCTAATCCACTCCCACGACCCTCATTTCTATTTTAAACTGCACTTAATTATTTATCCCAAATCACTGCACTGTGTTTCCCGGATTGCCTCGGCAGTCATTAGACATCATCACCGTTATTATTAACAGCCTAGCAAACTCTAGCTATTCGCATGCAAGTGGGGCTTTACGTCGTCGTTGGCATATGGGTAACAAAGTGCCCCTGGTATTCATGGAACTCCAAATGCCATAGACAAGTAAGGCCTGCTCTGCACAGATGGGAGGGAGGGGAGATGGTCAAATCCAAAGGCAGTAGAGATGACTGTAGCACCTCATTTTGCATTTGGGGGGGAACTGGATGCCATTTTTAATCCTCCCCTTCTGAAATATTGCTGGCAATTAAAAAATAAATAAGTAAAACTAGCACACCAGGGGGAAGAGTTCAACTCCAACTTGCTCCCTACTTGCAGGGAGATTTTTTCCCCCATAGGGAAATATTAGAAGCCATGTTCCCCCACCTGCAGTCTGAAATGACACCATTTATTCTACCACTATGGGATTCTGCCCCCTCTTTTCTTCTGGGTGGCTCAGTTCAGACAATACATTTCTCAATGGTAGTTTTAGAACTCCACGGTGGAGTTTTTACACCACTGCTGAGAAACATATTGTCGGGGGGGGGGGACTCCACGCAATGGTAGAGGGTTTTTTTGGTTTTTTTTGTTTTTAAGTAAGCACTCCATGCAGAATACCAACACTGTGCAGAGGAGAATTTCTGCACAACTGTTGTGTTGCATGTTGTGTGGCAGACTCCATGGAGTTTTCCATTGGATTGAGTTGACTTTTCCCACTGGCTACCAAGTTCTCTGGCAAGAGTGGCGAAAGGAGGGAGTGCCACTCTGGGAGAGCTGCCGGGACTGTTTTGTTTTTTCCAGCAATGGCTGCTGGGATACCATCAGGAGGACCAGGGGAAGAGAGAGGGCAGAGGAATTGTCAATCAAACGTAGCAATGGATTTCACTCCACTCCATGGTAGCCCAAAGTCACACAACAGTGGAGTTAGAACATGTTGTGTGTGGGGAGTACCCCCTAAAAACTCAACCGTTGAGTGGAGTTTTCACACTGCGTTGACTAATGTGTTGACTGAACTGAGCCGGTGAGTAGTCTAGGCCTTTAGTGATACATAGATGAGGCTTTGGATCACTGTCTCTTGTCTCAGTGTTTTAATATATGAAGCCTATGAAAAGAATGCTGGGGAAATGACTGGGGAAAATATTTTCTACCCACATATCACAGTACAAAAAAATAAATAAACTGAAGACATCGAGTAAAGAACTGTTCAGAAAATGTTGGACAACCCAGGAACAGCACTGAGATCCATACCTGTTTTGACAGTAGAACCAGCGTTATGTAAAACACAGCCAGGTATAAATTTGTCATTATTGTTGGATCTTTCATAAAAAAACTAAAACAAAAATAGAACATAGGGGGATAAGTCATTTGGAATTGTATGTAAAATATGCATGCTTAATGTTTAAAAACACTCCCCGAAGATATAAAGTTCCAAGCGGTATGGAGCTACTAGCACTTCCAACTCCCAAAAAAGTGTAGCTAGTCTCCCTTTTCTTCCTTAATGGATATTTTTGTGGAAAGGGGGGGAAAAGATGGAGCAAGTGGTAGGAAAATGTAGGAGGGGTACAGGTTGAAGGCCATGAAGTCTGCATTCTCCATAACATTCTGTCAATGAGGCAGGACAATTGCACAACAACAGCCTCATCTGGAAGCATCCTAGCACAACCGTTGTCCACACAATCCCTATTATCACAATATTTTCAGTGGCAAAAAGGTTGGCTAGTGTAGCTTTAAAATGTCACTATGCTCCATCCAGAATAATTTTATTCTGTTCCCAATGCCCTCCCTCCCAACACACATTTTCTCTTCTTGTCTTGCTTTTTTTTTTTAAAAAAAAGGATCGCTTTGTAACACTGCAGTTTACAATTACAGTAAATTTAACGTCAGATTACAGATTGCGTTACTGTTGGGAAACGAGATATGGTACCTTGTGTTGGAGTTGCGGATGGTGCTGTGGCTGGCGCTCAAAGTCTGATTGGTATTAAACACGATGAAATACCCAACGAGGGCTCCTGACAAAAGCATAAGCTTGAATTCAAAGCTCATCTGAAGGAACACGGAGCATGCAATAAAACCCAAGAGGCAGCAGTAGGTATAATACTGGAAGAGAAGAGTTTAAGCAAGGTTCAACAAACGTCTTTGAGACAATGTATGAACTGATGTGGTTTTTATTATAATTAAATGCATAACAATATGTGGTATGCAACCAGGATGATCAGGGGTCTGGAAACAAAGCCCTATGAAGAGAGACTGAAAGAACTGGGCATGTTTAGCCTGGAGAAGAGAAGATTGAGGGGAGACTTGATGGCACTCTTCAAGGACTTGAAAGGTTGTCACACAGAGGAGGGCCAGGATCTCTTCTCGATCCTCCCAGAGTGCGGGACACGGAATAATGGGCTCAAGTTAAAGGAAGCCAGATTCCAGCTGGACATCAGGAAAAACTTCCTGACTGTTAGAGCAGTGCGACAATGGAATCAGTTACCTAGGGAGGTTGTGGGCTCTCCCACACTAGAGGCCTTCAAGAGGCAGCTGGACAAGCATCTGTCGGGGATGCTTTAGGGTGGATTCCTGCATTGAGTAGGGGGTTGGACTCGATGGCCTTGTAGGCCCCTTCCAACTCTGCTATTCTATGATTCTATATGGGGAGAATCAGTAAGCCCCATTACAAGCCCCAGTGCATTTTGTACATGCATGGAGGACGGGATCGCTAAACTCATATTCTTATAGCTTGGCATCCAACTTTACTCACCGAGTAGGTCATAGCCTCATGACTCAATACATCGCCACTTCCAGAAGAATTGTCCCCCGCCATCTGTTTTTGGGGAAAACAAAGATTTCTTTAGATGACTAGGCCCCATCAATACACAATCAACAGTATTATTATTATTATTATTTATTTATATAGCACCTGCTGTTTGGCTAAGACAGGAAGGCAGAACCTGAGGTCTGCAAGCCAAAGTCAGACCTCCGGGTTCCCAGATGGCCATGCCTCCTTTCCCTGGCCCCAACCCTTTTTCCCCTGGACTGCCGATTGTTCAGTGATTTCCCAGCTTTTGCGGGTTTTTCCCGCCATTCTAAGAGGTCGAAATCCCTCTCTGTTACTGGCAGTCAGAGCTTTAAGATAAAATAGGCTGGTATTGTTGGTATTCTGGCCATGTCCCATTTTATTCATTTATTTATTTATTAAATTTATATACCGCCCCATAGCCGAAGCTCTCTGGGCAGTTTACAAAAGTTAAAACAGTGAACATTAAAAAAGCATACAAATTTAAAACCATCAAAAATATAAAAACAGTGTAAAACAGATCCATTTTAAACAACGACAGTTCTGGGGTCCATTAAAAAAAAAACTTAGCATATGTTGTTAAATGCCTGAGAGAAGAGAAAGGTCTTGACTTGGCGCCAAAAAGATAACAATGCTGGTGCCAGGCGGGCCTCATTGGGGAGATCATTCCATAATTGGGGGGGGGCACCACAGAAAAGACCCTCTCCCTTGTTGCCATCCTCTGAGCTTCCCTCGGAGTAGGCACTCGGAGGAGGACCTTAGATGTTGAGCGCAGTGTACGGGTAGGTTCTTGTCGGGAGAGGCGTTCCATCAGGTATTGTGGTCCCAAGCCATGTAAGGCTTTATAGGTTAAAACCAGCACCTTGAATTGGACCCGGGAATGTATAGGCAGCCAATGCAAGCAGGCCAGAATCGGTGTTATATGTTCGAACCTTCTGGTTCCAGTTATCAATCTGGCCGCTGCATTTTGCACAAGCTGCAGCTTCCAAACGGTCTTCAAAGGCTGCCCTACGTGTCTTCAGCCCCGCCCACCACTAGGAAGCAGCATCAAGAGCTTCTCCAAAGTTGGATTTGGATCTTGGATTAAAAGAGGTTCAACACCCCTGAGCTGAGGTAAAGGCAAATCAGAAGTTACTTGAATGCTAAACATCTTTCACAGAGTAGGACAACCACGTGTCTCGATCATGAGGTGAGTCCAAGGCCTATTTCAACTAATCATTTCATTGGTCTCAGATCCTCTATTCGTAACATGGGGATAAATAGCACCGTTGTAGGGATCTACTGAGATGAATATGAAACACTTTGACCATTTAGGAAGAGTATCATGCAAGTACTAATGTTCTTCTAAACAGACAGAAATGCTCCCTACTAGAGATGGGAAGGCCCAGAAAAACCCTATAAATTTTCGGGGGTGGATTGGTTTCGAGACACAGGTTTTCCGCCATTTTCCCCCAAACACTGTTTTTGGTCTTCTCTGAAAAATTGGAAAAATAAAACAGTTTTGGATTATGAAATATTTTATTTTAGAATTTAAGACAAGGCGTTTATATATTGTTACACCCAGCCTTTACTCCCCTCAAATAATTTCTAAAAACCATGTAATAAGACTTTTATAGAAAGACTTCTTAAAATTACTGATCCAATGTATCTTTTACTGATAGATATTTTGGGATATTTATTTATTTTATTTATTACATTTTTATACCGCCCAATAGCCAAAGCTCTCTGGGCGGTTCACAAAAATTAAAACCATAATAAAACAACCAACAGGTTAAAAGCACAAATTTCAAGTCATGCTGAGTTTCCCAACATGTGGATAGAGTCGCCATATCATAATATGGAAGAAAATATACATTCTTGACAATTTGGGGTCATTCATACGTCACTGGCGTGCACATTGCCATGTATTCCAGAGAAAACGGGAAGAGAGGAATGTCAGGATCTGCCTCTAGTGGGGAGCTGAGAGTTTTATCTTCTTTCAAACTTTGATTAATCCTTTAAAAGTGTGGTCAAAGTTCATTCAGGGGCTGTTATCCCATGATAAACAATTTTTAAAACAAGCAATTTGCAGGTAATGGCATGCCTGTTATAGAGAAAGGAGATAAAAAACCTAGACAGCTGGGGTGAAGTTAGTACACCTAATAATCAAAACATTATGTAGTATTTTCAGAAGAGATAAGATCCTGAAAGCCTGCCAGCTTCTGCTATTAAACCAAAGCTAGTAACATAGCAAACAAAAGTGGTTCTTTACTCACCGGGGTGGTAAATGGTGCAGTTCGGTTTCCACTGGGCTGTTTCGTGGGCTAATTAAAATATTAAAAGCTAGTTAAGCGATTGAGACTCAAATATATAACTGTATTACAAAGAGCAATGTCTAGGAGTCTTAGCTTTAAAAAGCAAAGTGGGGAGAAGAAACTGAGAAATTCAGGGAAATTGAAAGAAAAACATAAAATATTTTATAAAGCAAGGGTTACAGATCCAATTCACATTGCTGCTCGATTACTCACACCAACACGCACAACTGCTGCGGCTGTTGATGTGTGTTGGCAAGGAGCTGGTACAAGACCACAAGTGAGTAAGCAGCTGTTGCTGCCTGTGGGTTGACCAACCACCGTTCCTGCTCCTCCCATGATTTGGCGAACAGCAGTGGTTGCTCATTGGTTTGAGATGATTTGAGGCAGGGTCCAAATTAACTGAAGAATTTATTCTCAATGATTTGGATGAGAAAATAATTGATTGGCTTTGCCTCCTGTGAAATTAAAATAAACCCTAGTAATTATTTCAAAATTTCCATATATAGGTATAAATTAGCATGTGCAGATGTTATGCGGATTTGTGTCCTATGGCCCTTTTAAGAACATAAGAAAAGGTCTAGCTGGATCAGATCAAGGATTGAGCTAGTCCAGCATTCTGTTCACACAGTGGCCAACCGGCTTTTGATGGGAGACTCACAAGCAGGACATGAGTGCAACAGCACCCTCCCACCCATCTACCGCAGCAACTGGTGTACATAAGCTTAATGCCTCTGATACTGGAGGTAGAATAAAGCCATCAGGACTAGTAACCATCAATAGCCTTCTCCTCTAGGAATTTGTCTATCTTCCTTTAAATACCATCCAAATTGATGGCCATCGCTACATCTTGTGGTCATGAATTCCATAGTTTAAATATGTGCTGTGTGAAGAAGACTGAGCTGACATTGTGAACAAGGTTTGTGGGTGAAGACTAAACCACTCAGTGCTTCCCAGAAGTAAAGGGTTAGCACAGTCCATTAGTAGGGAAGCAAAGATTCTGCTATATACAATAAGTCTTCAACCCTAAAGCCCCTTATGCCCCACTGAACATAAGAGCCCTGCTGGATCAGACCAAGGGTCGATCTAGTTCACCATTCTGTTCACATAGTGGCCAACCAGCTGTTGACCTGGGATCCACAGCCAGGACATGGGCGTGCAACACCCGTGGCGTGCACTCCCTATTAAGTGACTGAGGGAAGGAATTACCAAGTTAAAAACAGCTACAATCAACAGAGAGCCTATAGCAATAGTGGCTAGTGGGAGCCTCGCAGCCGGCATCGTCTCCACTTTCTGAGAAAGGGTGCGAAGATAGCGCGCTGGAGGCCATCTCTTCGAACAACATTTCTGCAAACAAAAGACAGAAGCATCAGCAAGATGTGTAAACACACATTCACCATTTTATAATCTTTCCTACAACTACACTATGGCAATATATATTTGACATTTTTAAGAGGTTATTTATGGGCGATGACCCTTTGCACACAATTCTCAAAACGCAGAGATTTCCCCCCAATCCTTTTCTCCCTCCATAGCAGCCCCCCATAACACCCCACACATTGCTTATTGGCAAATAATAATTATTTGCTATATGGCTCGGGTCCAGGTTATTTGAAAGAACGTATTCTCCCTTATGAGCCTGCCCGTGCTTTAAGATCTTCTGGAGAAGCCCTTCTTTCAGTCCCACCATCTTCACAGGCACGCTTGGTGGGAACATAGGAGAGGGCCTTCTCGGTGGCTGCTCCGGTGCTCTGGAACTCTCTTCCCGGGGAAGCTAGGCTGGCTTCCTCCTTGATGGGCTTTCGGAAGCAGGTTAAAACTTTTTTGTTCCAGCAGGCCTTTGGAGAATAATCTGGCCCTCCAACTATGTTAATGTCTTATAATTTTGTTGTGTATTTTAAATGTTTATGGTTTTGTTTCCCCCCCCACTCCATGTATATTTTAAACTTTGTAAGGCCACCTTGAGGCCCAGCATTGGGCAAAAGGCAGGATACAAATAAAAATAATAACAACAACAACAACAACAACAACAACAACATGAGTGTCTTGGATAGCACACTGTCATCCTCATTGCAAGACTAGTGGGAAGGCATATCCTCCTAGCCACAATGCATCACACAGGTGGGGTTCATATGTGGGAGGAGGTCAGTTGCAGGACACCTGCTCTCCATGCAGGAAGTCCCACATTCAATCCTCAGCAACTCCAGTCAAAAGCATGCTGGGCCTTGTAGTACTGGAACAGACATCTTTCTGCCCAAGACAACAGAGAGAGCTGCTGCCAATTAGTGTGGACAGTACTGGGCTAGTTGAACGTGAAATCTGACTTAGGATAAGAAAGCTGCGTGTGTCTAATGCATCAAGTGTCACCTAGCAGTCGCCATTCCATCAGCCTGCCTGAACTGTTTCTACTCCAGCTGGTCATTACAAGATCTGTAACCCCCTGGGACTTGTCGCCTGAGTTTTCTTTTTTCCTCTTCCCTTTTCCCTTTTGTGTCACGTGTAAGTCTGAGGGGAGGGTCTGGTCTCTCTTGTTGTTGTTTTAATTGATCTGTAAAATCAATTAATTGATTTTAATTGATTCTTTGAGCCTTTTTGGCTGAAGAATGCTTTAAATAAATAAATAAATAAATGGGCAGTATCCAATGGTGTCATTCCACAAGCTCAAAGAGTGCTAGCGGAGCTCCCTGGAAACTTTCTGTTGTGCAAGCGGTTGCCCATTACATTTGCACAACCATTACACTTGCACAAGCTGTTCAAGGAATTGCACAAGAGATATGCGCCACGGGTTGCACAAACATAATGCACAATCACTTGAGCAATTGCACTTGCACAAATGTAACTATAGTTGGATTCTCCTCTTGCACATGGTTCAGAACCTAGTTTCCGCTCGTGCAAAGTCACTGGCGCTAATGGAATGACACAGTTGGATAATGCCCAATAATTATAACGTTGAGAAGACAATCCAAACAACCATGACATTCGTTTTATGAGCCCAGGGGAGCTTTAATCCTTTTTTGTCTAGAGCAGCAGCCCATCCGTGTTGCATTTTCTGTCACACTTGGGAAACGGGTTCAAAAACAATTTAAAACAGATCCTGCCCCAAAACATATTGCAATGAAAGAAGACAAAAATTCCACTAGGCTAGTGCAAGCTTGATGCATGAGGTGAAGCAGCATTTTGGATCTGGCCCAATGTCACAAACAGAAATAGTACATGGTGTATTTACATGTCTGATCAATACTACATTTATACCATTCTATACATTTTAATAATATATTTATGTCTATGGGTTTAAATCCATATAAACTGGAAGTAAATGTTTCCTATCTAACAATATACATCTTTTCAAAGGCGTCAGCTATTTTGGGCCCTTTTTTCTTTTCTTTTTTACTCACCCAACAGTCATCAGCAAAACACACACATAAAATAAGCCCCATTACGATAGCTGCAACACCAAACGAAATTCCAAATTGTGGTGTTCTGAAAAAGAGGAACGGGTGGGAAGGAGAGGCTGGAAACATTGTTCATGATTCAGTGAATTCTCAAGGAAAACATAATCCCTTTCATTGTCAAGCTGCTTGCAACTTACTTTCAAAGTTAATTTAGCAGCATTTTTTTCAGACCCTGAACTGTTATATTCTCTCCTATGCTCTATTTAAAAATTATATTAACTTGCTATTAGCAAGGCTGGTGGCTCAAGATACCAGAGGTTATAATATCCTATTTGTGAAAAGATTTGAGGCAAATTTTGTCTACTGTGTGTCCAGCCACGTACAAATCTTTCTGTTCCTTTACGTTATCTAGAGCAGGAACAACCAGCTGCCGGCCCGCAAGCTGAATTTAGACAATCTGTGGGGCAGGGGAGATGGGGCTCAGTGGATTTTAATTTATGCTACTTCGGAAGTCAATCTGGGTATAAAAGTAATAAAAAAAATGAAGCCATTATATATGGCCCCCAATCAATTTTCATCAAGGTCTCGTGAAGCCTTTACCAAATATTCTCATTCGTAAAGGGAAGTTTTTCAGAAGTTGTGAGAGAGAACTATTTTCACGCTGCACAGTTACATACTTCTGTCTTTGGGCTAGTCTATGCAAACAGAATCAAGTGGTGAAGCTTTTTCTGAACATTTGAATATGCAAAGCCAGGTTGAAGTGGTACAAGTCCAGAAAAAAAAATCATTACCAGCAGAATCTCCTGTTTGTATTAGTACATAACAAATTTTAAAAGAAGAAAGACACACACTTACTTTGCCATGATGAGTATCTGTACCAGAAACATACACAGCAACACAATGCTGGCGCAAGCAAAATAACCCCTTAGTTTGGGGATAGGGATTGTGCGATACTGGGGAAAAACACACACAAAAACAAAGACCTTAGCACAGGTCACACCATTTTACTTGCTCACTAGCTTCTTGGGTGAATTATACCATTGTACATATTAAGATTGTTTTACACATAGGGCCTGTGGTTAGTGAGCATGTTTTAAACCATGGTTATGGAGCCATCATAGTTAGGAATGGGTCACACAACACGCTAAGCCATAATGTTTAGCTCAAAACACTTAACCATCATGGTTTAGCATGTTGTCTGAATAGGGCCATAGGGAACCCAATCACACAGTTTCTTTGCTCTAGCCCACAAAAGAAGATATGACCGCTAGAAATATATACTAGCGGCTAAAATATATTTTAAGAATGTAGATTTTGGTCAACAAAATGAAACCATCATCTATTTGCACCAATCAAATTCAATAGGTACATGGAGAGAGCCATATGGAACCTGCCTGCCATAGAGCTGTTAAAGATGAGGAGCTGATCAGAAAAAAAGAGGTGGCAACCGTAATTTAGCACCACAAAGATCTCTGAATACATAAGGATTCAAAGCCTGACTTTTAAGAGATAAGCATTCAAAGCCCTGGGCCTAGTGGATAAATCTGGCAATTTACGTTTTTCCCACATTTAAATTTTTTTAAATCTCAAATGCTTTTGGTCTCGAGAATGAAGAGATTTGTAAATTTTGGCAAATTCTTATAAAAAGGAACGGAAACTAAATTCTCACCCAACTATTGTTGGGATCAAGTTAAAAAAACTTCCCAGCATCAGTTACTGGTGGAACTCAACCTTTCAAAGTATGGGGGGGGGGGGAGAGACAGAGCAATATTACTTGAAGCTGAAAGCAAGGGGCAAGAAGGTGATGCTGCTACTTGCTGCAAGCAAACATTAAATTGCTTCTCCGTGGCCCTGATATAGACTGAATGCAAAGAAGATTCTGTCTTAGTGAGGCTGAGTTGAACTGAATACCATCTCCCAGTCCCCAACGTTCCACAAACAGGAAAAGTCACAAGGATTCATATTACGTTTAGATCGGTTAGCTGTTCTTTCAAATTCCATGCTTATAGGCTTCATTTAGGGAGGGGCGTAGCTCAGTGATAAAAACACCCACTTTGCATGCAGAATGTCCCAGGTTCAATCCGTGGCTTGTCCAGATAAAGCTAGCTAAAACCCTGGAAGAACCTCTGCCGGTTAGTGTCAATAATACTGGGCTACATCAACCAACACTTTGACTCAGCTTCCTATATTCTATGTAGCTTTGGGGGAAAAATCTTCTAAAAATATTCCAGCAAGATTTATTCCTCTCTTACTAACCTCTTTTTCCAGTCCCATTTCTACGAAACACAGCAGAAACCCACATAGTCCTCGGAAGTCATCTTTTTCGCCACACCACGGCCTGCATAAGAGAAGAAAAGTATTAGGAGGGAAAGCACGCTCATAAGAGGGAAATAAAATAGTGTAAGCTAATGGCTTAGAGCAGAAAGGTGAACAGAAAGTAGATCCCTAGATGTAGGATTATTAACAGAGACCCATCTCTCTCTCTCTCTCTCTCTCTCTCTCTCTCTCTCTCTCTCTCTCTCTTGTATTACAACTTCCAAGAAGATTGGAAGTTGTAATACAAAACATACAAAGGGGAACAAATTTGGGGAAGGCTGTTCTAAAGCACCAAGTGTGAAATCCTCAATCTGCTTTATGGTTTTTTAACCACTGTTATTATTATTGTTGCTAATGTTATTGTATAACAGTATACATAACTTATTAATTAACCTTTGTTCTACACCACCCTGAAATCCAAACTAGATAAAGGGTGGTATATAAATGTTTAAATAAACAAAAGCTAATATTATTCAGAGTTTACATAGTAGATTTTGAATATATTGTTAGGATTATCTACTATTAGCCACAGGGATGGCTGTTCCAGGGAAATTGGCCCTTTGGGGGCTTGCTGGATTTCCCCGTAGCCCCCGGCTCAGCTTGCATTTGCGAGCCACAAAATCCGGGAACTTTCACAGGCTTCCCCCCCTCTTAAAATTGCTATTTGTGCAAGTTGCAGCCACAATTTACATTTAGGCAGATTGCGACCCAAATCTGCACAACTTATGTAAATTACGGCCCCAACTTGCATAAATGCTGCTTTTGAGAGAGAGAAAACTGCCCCCAAACTCATGAGCTGACTCAACTTGACACAGAGTGAGTTGGGCTAGCTCACGAGTAAGCAAGCCAGAGTCCAGGGGACCAAGCTGCTGAAAGCTCAGCGAACTTAACCCCCACCACCGGCATCTCTATCACGCAAGACATTAAACAGGAAGCAGCCATGCCGTCCATTTTACTGCATGGACCTGAAGATAAGACTCTTACCCAGCTGATTCAGAAAGTGTTCTTAAGGGCCTGCAGCACTAAACCTCCTAATTAATAACTATGTCAGAGAAGATCTTTCTCAATTTCCTGTTTTCTCAAACTCAGTTCTAGTTCTGTTTCTCCGCCCCCTTTCTTCCCTCCTCCTTTTTTCTTCCTAAAAGCCAACTGGAGATTTCATCTTTGAATTGTGGCATTACACAGCTGCTAGCTGTGTTTTCAACATAGTTCTATTCATTTTTCTTTTTTGGACTATGATTCCAAAAAGCTGAAATTTATGCTAATGTGCAGGCCTTCCGAGGCTTAGCTCCAGAACTTATTTTCCATGTTATGGTTCACTTCTAGAACATGGGCATCATCAGCAGAGAGGAGCAACTATATTCACTCATCAATGAAAGAAAGAAATCACAGTCAGCCTTCCAGCCCAGCCCACCCTCCAGACACACACACTTGAAATGAAGGAGTGGAGTTTCTAAGCAAGCTTGCACCTTTGCATTATCGAGAATAAGCCTGGAGAACTACTCTTCTCTTCCTCCTCCTCCCCCCTCCCTCCTGCAGATAATGTAAACTCTCCTAAAAGCAGGAAGACAAGTGATGTTATTACTTGGCTGAACTGAGGCCCTCAATGGTTGATGTCATTTTCTCGTTAATGTCTTCTTCCATCCTTCCTTTTTGAGAGGTATTTCTAGGAGCAGACAGAAAAACAATATGACCAAAATGAAGCATTCCTCAAAAGGCAGGAGAAGAAAGGATACACCACGCAACTATTACATAACAATAAATTCCATTCCCAACATGCAAAAGCTGAAAATATGCCGAAGCAATCCACACTGCGACGTTTTGTTGATGGCTTCACTTGTATAGACAAATTCCAAAACATAACACAGTTAAAAAACTACACACCGAAATTAACAACACATGTTCATGGAAAACCAAACAACGAAGAACAGGATAAGCAGGGACAACTAATGTTATATTTTCATCCAACAGAAAAAATAATAGTTTATTTGGAGGAAGGGGAAAAAGAAGGAAAAAGATATGAACAAGGAAATATCCAGTTGTTTGATGGTGCATAGATAGAAAACACAGACAGAAATACAAGGAGAAAAGAAGAACTCACTTATAGTTTACAATCGAAGGAGGACATAACTGTTCTTGTCTATATCCATCCAAGCTAACACATACACAGGGAAAGAGGAGAGAAGCATTTGATGTCATGCTGCAGCAGCTCTAGTGCATTAATTAGTAGCAATCAAATTAATCACCCATGACAGGACTATAGTACTCTATCTTCAGCGGTATGCCAAACTAAAAGACAATCTACTTGGCATCTGTCCATTTCTCACCCAGCCCTAATCTTTCAGTCCGCTTCCCCAGTCATTCCTGGATTTTGAGCTTCTGAGTCAAAAGTTGTTGTGGTTACTAAATGCAGAACTTTAGATCCAGCACTGTCCAGGGTGGGAATCTGCAGGAGGCCGGGGGTGGGTGGGGGGATTTTCAGCCTTGACACTCCCCCCTCCACACATACACACTGTAAGCTGCAGTCCAGAAATGTTTGTTTCTTAATTTCAAAAACTGGACGTTTGCAAGCTAAATTTGATCCTTTTAGTTCTCCATAGCAAATTATAAAAACAAATTGTAACAAAAAACCCTTCTGCCAGCAAATATGGCAGGGGAGCAGGAAGCCGCAGGGGCTTCGCCGGATAGTGGCAGGGGGCATGTATTAGCCACCCCTTTTCTTTCTCTGCTCAACCCTGCTCTTTTGTCACATGACTTGTGCAGAGTTAAACTCATACTTCTGCGGCCTACCTCTGATCAGGAGCCTAGCTGGGAGGAGAAAGAGACTGGGTGGGGAGCAAATGGGTTTAAGCGCTACGTTTTTCACCTGCTTTTCTGCTGCCACTTGGTTCATTTCTGCTGCCCCTTGTTGATTGCAAATCAAAAGGCAGGGCATATATAATAAATAAATACAACGAAACAGAACCTCAAGTGCATGATAATAACAGTGTGCAACTTGCCTCTCTGAAGTCCTCTGACGACTTGCTAGTTGCAAAGCTATCTCCTGAGTAAGAGGGGAAAAAATTGAGAGGAAATGGTTTTCCCCCCTTAAACGTGTAAACACAATAACTATAAACCCAACCCATCATGACTAGTAGCAATCAATCACCTTATCAGGACAAATAAAAGGAAGTCCTTCTTCACACACAACATCGTTAAATTATGGAACTCACTACCACAAGATGTAGTGAAGGTCACCAATTTAGATGCCTTTAAAAGGGGATTGGATAAATTCCTGGAGGAAAAGACTATCAATGGCTACTAGCCCTGGTAGTTATGTACTACATCCAGTATCTGTTGTGTGCACCAGGTGCTGGGGAACATGGGTGGGAGGGTGGTGTTGCACCATGTCCTGCTTTGTTGGTCCCTCACCGAGAGCTGGTTGGCTCTTGTGTGAACTAGATGGACCCTCGGTCTGATCCAGCATCAGGGCTTTTCTTATGGTCTCCATGCATCTGTCTCATCCCCTTTCAAAGCCCTCCAAATTGGTGGCCGTCACTACATTTTGACACAAGATGATAGGAAAGGATCAAAGCCCTGTGTCATTTGCCGGACTTCCAAGATAAGTAGGAAGCACAAGGAAGTGGATGCTCTTTAGGAAGCAACATTAAGAGCTTTTCTTACTTTAGCTCTGAAAATATGTATATCGAGATCATAACTGCAGAACACAAGAGTGCTACTAAGGAATGTGTTTCTGGGATTTTGTGGACCATGTGACTGTCCGAATGGGTGCCAACAGTGGCATTGATATGTAGATATGTGTTTTTTTCTACCTGTTGTTTTCCTATTCTTCTATGGCTGTTCACAAAAATTCATTGTCTCATGTCACAACGGAGAGTCTGACAACCTGTTTTAAAAGGTGCAGCAATGGAGCATTACCTTTCTACGCCTCCTGTTTGGTGCAGAGGTCTCGCTGCTCACACTTTCTCTCTGATTTAAGTGAGCAAAAGGTCGAGCTGCCCCCCAAGACTCCAAATATCGTGACATCCGGACAGAGGCCCTTATCTTCAAGCCATCCTGCACTCTGGTTTGAGGGAGATGATGGTTGGAGGCACGCTGCTTAGACTAAAAACAAGACAAACCACAGATGCACGTTAGAAAACATGATGTAATAAATAGGGGCACGTTCACATGTCACACTGAACTACAGTTTAGCACAGGGGTGAGCAGCTTCAGGAGGTCCAGAGGACATTTTCTAACACTGGATTCCCCCCACCCCCACACAGGCCACAATCCTGCTGCCACCACACCACGGGGGGCAAAAATAATAACAATTGGCAGTTTGCCACTGAAATTTGGTGGCAAACTACTACAGAGCCTTAGAAAGGCCTAGCTGTGGCTCATTCTCGCTAGTGAAAATTGTGATGGACTGGTTTAGCGTGGTGTGTGAATGAGCCACACAATGAATGGCACCATTCTCTAGACATTAAGTCATCCTTCCTCAACCTCACGCTCTCCAGATGTCTTGGACTACAACCCCCATGGCCATGCTGGCTGGAGCTGATGGGAATTGAAATCCAACACATCTAGAGGGCACCAGGTTGGAGAAGGTTGCATTAAGTTGTGGTATCAAGTATCACTTAGATTACTTATTGTTTGGGTGAGATTTCAAACTCTCCAACAAAATGGCTCCTCGTCTCCTCAAAGCAGCTCAACAGGCCATTTTGGCCATCAGCTGCAAGGAAGAACACACACACCAAAATGACAGCTTTGGAAATTAAGACCATCCAACAACCACAGAACAGGAATGCAAGTTGAGTTAATCCATATTTCAGAAGAATCCAGCTAAAACTTTAGCAGCCAGTTGTCTGGGGTACACAGAACTTAAGAACGTAAGAAGTGCCCTGATGCTGGATCAGACACCGAGGGTCCATCTAGTCCAGCACTCTGTTCACAGTGGCCAGGTTGCAGTCTGCAAGCATAGAAACACATTTTAACTGCTATTGGAGATTCCTCCCATACAGATGGACAATGGAACTCCTTTTAGCCCAGCCTTCTATTCCATGGCAGGTTTGCTTGCTCTATGCTGGACAACTGCCCTCTGTTGCAAAGCTTATGCCATGTCTTATCCTACAACTATTTTGTCTAGGCTTTGTGACAGTGCTGGTGCTGGTTTCATACACCAACCTTTCCCCTCCTTCAAAGCCAAGTTCAACCATGTATTAATTGGTTTATGCATCCAACCATGCATCTGTCTAGCTCAGTGTTGTCAGCTCCTGACCAGCCGTGGCTCTCACGTGTAAAGGTCCACGGCATGGAGACCATGAAGGGGTCCCACAGGCAACCAAAAAGCTTTTTAAAAAATAAATAAATCCATTTTTAATATACATACGTGGATTTGTACATGCCCATAGTATTGTATCCATATGAAATGCCTATATACGAAAATACAACTTTCTAGCAATTATATATAGCCTTGCAACTTCTCTCCACGCAATCCCTTTCCTTACTATTTCTCTTCCTTCCCTGCCTCCGGACTTCTTCTTTGCCTTTCTTCCTAGCCCCTAGCCATGCTCTTTCTCATGCTGTTCCTCTTGACTCCCAGCCTCTAGCCTCATTATTTCTCTCCCCTACCTCTTCCTCTTGCTGTTTATCCCCCCTCCAAACCCTGTTTCCTTATCCTTCTGCCCCTTTGCCATGCTATTCCCCCCTCCCAATTTCTCTCCAGCCACCAGTTTTAACTAGCCAGGTCCCTGCAGCAGCCCTTATGTCACTAGCCACACCCCCTAAGGAAGCCATTTTGTAGTGGTGACCACAAGAGCTTCTTAAATTCCTAACTGTGCCCACGGATCCCGAAAGGTTGGGGATCCCTGCTCTAGTGCTTCAGGCAGTGAGGAGTCTTTCTCAGATCAGCTGCATGATCTTTTTAATTGGGTATGTTCAAACCAGGAATCTTCAGCATACCAAATATATACTGTACATGCTCCTGCCCTGCCCTCCCATGCTAGCCTGTATTTTAAAATCTTATTAAAAGATTTTAATAACCTTCATCAATGGATATGCAATAAACCCGGCCCCACCCTTCGCAAAAAAAGAGGCATTAATGTAGCCAACTGTTCTCTTGTCTGAGCTCTAGAAATCGTTGGAAAATGAAACAGGCTTTCATTTCTGAGCAAAGCGAAGTACACTGGATCACCATACCTTTTCTTTTCTAATCACTTTTCCTCAGAATGCCAGCAGCGCTGCACTTAAGGCAGAATGTGGGAGGCTCAAAGCGTATTCTTTTAATTACACACAGTTAAAGAACAGCCTTTTCTGGATTCTTAAAGTGTTCCTTGGAGACCGAAATCTAAAAGCCATTGTTTCATGGATCTGTGGCCCATGGCAACTGAATGTCTAATACTTTTTAGCCTACTTAGGCAATCATGGTAACATCCATTCTCTCCCTGTCCCTATTGCTTTTGATGTCCCAATTGCCATCCCCTCCTCTAGCTCCAGACAAAAACCTAACCCCCTCCCCAAAAAGCAGCAAAAACAAGCAAACATAGCCATGCAAAATAAAACCAATCAATAGAAAATGTGACCAAAATTAAGCATGCACACTCACTTTATTTATTTCGGCTACAAAATATAGTTTTGTCAGACAGCAGAGTTTGAATCACTCGTGTGTGTGAATTTTTTGACACACACCGTTGCACATTCACAGTGCCAGAGTTCTGAGTTAAGTGTATGTTATGCGCCTGTGCGCACACGCGCATGTACACAGAGTCAAAGCTGGTTTGTTAGCTCCAATCAAGATGTAGTACAGCACAAGTATGCTGTAGGCCATGTTCTGCTGTATTGTTCCTTTTATCAAGATCTACGCCAAACATTTATAACCTCTATCCTGCAGCGAATTCCCGGTAGATCAGATGAATATAAAACATCTTCTATCGGATCAGAATCCTCAGATTACTCTAAAAGTGGCCAGTTTGTGTGCGGCTGCCATAAGCCAACGTAAATTAATGTTGAAGAATTTTATTGCACCTTAGACTAAGGCTGAGACTGCCACGTTTTATGGATTTTATGTATGTATTTTATTGTATATTGGGGGTTTTATGGATTTTATGTATGTATTTTATTGTATATTGGGGGTTTTAATATTATTGTGATGATGTTTTCTGTTGTGCTGGTCTATGACCGAAATGAACAAACTTTGACTTTGGCTGTAGGGTGTATTCCTGCATTGAGCAGGGGGTTGAACTCGATGGCCTTTTAGGCCCCTTCCAACTCTACTATTCTACGATTTTATGATTCTATGATGGCCACCAATTTGGATGGCTTTAAAAGAGGGTTGGATAAATTCCTGGAGGCAAAGGCTATCAATGGCTACTAGCCCTGATGGTTGTGTGCTCTCTCCAGTATTCGAGGCAGTAAGCCCATGTGCACCAGTTGCTGGGGAACATGGGTGGGGGGTGCTGTTGCACCATGTCCTGCTTTGTTGGTCCCTGGCCGATGGCTGGTTGGCCACTGTGTGAACAGAGTGCTGGACTAGATGGACCCTTGGTCTGATCCAGCATGGCACTCCTAATGTGAAACTGAACCTCATTCCTATCAAGACTTTGGCTTCCCAGGTCCACAAGCCCTGAATCCAAATCTTGTCTTCTCCTTTCCTATCTACACCATAGTCCTTATTCTCCCTAGGCCCTATGTGAGGTTTCCCCTACCCCTCTGTCCTCTTCCACCACTGTTTAATTTGTCCTCCTATTCTATTGCACCGTTCTCACAGATGCTACTCTGCTTGCAAACATTTTATTCCTTACATCTTCCTGAGCAATTAGAATATAACAACACCAAGGCACCTCAGCCAATTGGCTCACAGGAAACACTCTGCTTTCAACCATGGGTGCGTCCAAATGAAAGGCTGCTAGGGCTGGTAATCAGAAGCTTTTTTCTCCTTAATGGGTTTATTCTCGTGAGAAAAAAAAGAAAGGCAAAATGCACCTTGAAAAAACATGCGAGTGTTACAGACAGAAGGCAACTTCGTCTGGACCCCCTGTAAAATTCCGTGAATATGGCAGGCTAATTGCATAATAAAAGCCTCATCTGGAAGCAGGCCATGCTAAAAGAGAGAAGAGATGTGTGTGCACACTTCACTATGAGTGCATGCGTGCATTTTTACATAAAAGCACACTTACCCTTGTTTTTACGTGAAAGCACACTTACCCTTGTATTTTTTTACAGAAAAGCACACTTACCCTTGGATCAATCACCAAGTACGTTTTTATATTCATGGCTTCGAGATACAGGTCTCTGAGATGTCCATTCCCTTCTTCCACCTCATAGGCTTTGCCTAGGTGATTTAGCGTTGCTTCAGTGATGTGTACACGGCTGGAAAGAGGGGAAAGACAGGAGCACAAAAGACTTAAACATTTGCAGAAAGGTCACTGTAAGTGATTCATTTCCATATCAATGGCTGTTGTTGACATGTCTGTGCTTCTCAACAGCTTCACGCTTTGGCAGCCAAATCCAGGATCCTGGCAGCATAGCTCCTTAACAGCTTTGCTTATTTACAATCTATCACAGTACATTTGTTCATTACATTTCTCACTGATTTGTGCAATGTCTTCCATCGTTATTGTTTTTAAAAAGGAGATACACTCAAAATATATTAATTCCATAAATTAAATAACATTGGTGTGTGCATGATTGTTATTTAATGTGCACACACACACACACACACTTCTATTTAATTTGTACAAATAATATATTTGGGGTATATGGTGTGCGTTTTTTAATCTCTTAAGGCAAGGTTCCCCGAACTTTGGGAGTTGGTGGGTACCTTTGGAATTTTGAGAGAGTATTGTGGGTGCTCTCACAAAATGGCTGCCATAGAGGTGGGGCTTGCCAGTTCATAAAATGGTGGATACAGCTGGTCACAGAACACTCAATTCCCAGAAGACAAATTGATGAGATGAAAAGAAAAGTAACTTGCTCAAGAACCCAGGGGCAAGGCAGGAATTGGGTCCAACCTCCAAAACACAAAACCACTCTTTTGAACCCATTGGAGAGTAGTAGCACTCCCCTTTACAACAAGCCAGCTTCCCAGTTTTTTAAAAAATGATTTTTAAAAATCTTAAGAAATATTTTTTTTTTAAAAAAAAACAATAGTAGGGGCAAGGAGTCTGGCAGGAGCCAAGAGAGGTTTCCATGGGCACCCAAGGACACCACATCTGCAGGAGATGCTCATCTGATGGTGGTTTCTTCTCTGCCTGTATGACAACTAGGAAAGAATCTTCTCTGTAGTGGCAATCCGTTTGCGGAACACCCTCCTCGTGGAAGTGCAACTGGCACAGATCTACACCAAGCAGGATAGAACACTTTGAAAGTGGATTGAAAACTGTATATGGAACATGTCCTGGGCCCCAACAGTTGTCAATACCGTTATAAACTGTTATAAAGCAGTAGCGTAGATCATGCCATTGTAATCATTTCGAGACCAGGCTCAAATGATTCTGTTTTGACCTATTTTATTTTTTACTGCCTTTTATTGTTGTTTCATATGATATTTTATTGTTTTTATTGCATATTTATTGTTCTGCTATCTTTTGATGAAGTGCAGTTATAGATAGCGCGACAGATATGCAAAGTAGAGCACGGGAAAAGAACTGAAAGGGAAAAAAATACAAAGGCAAGCAAGGGCCATTATGGTACAGTGGACAGAAGAGAGCCATGTTTGAATCCGCTCTG
Organism: Elgaria multicarinata webbii; assembly: GCF_023053635.1. Classification (NCBI taxonomy): domain Eukaryota; kingdom Metazoa; phylum Chordata; class Lepidosauria; order Squamata; family Anguidae; genus Elgaria; species Elgaria multicarinata. Next base: position 10,842,277 of record NC_086184.1, read on the forward strand.
AACCATGACACTCACTGTGTCTCTCAACCCAGCCCACAAAGTTGCTGAGTGGATTAAATTAAGAAGTGAGGTGGGGGGACACGTGGGCACTGCCTTGAGTTCCTTGGAGGAAGGATAAGATGAACAAACAAAGGGAGAAATAGTTATCCTCAACAAAGATATGGCAAGGTCGTTAGGACAGCAGCCCAGTTTCTGTTCACAGGTGGCAAAAGTCTTTTGTTTGAAGAGCACAACTGCATGAACCCAGAGGCATATTACATTACCAGGAAGTTTGCTGAACATATTTGGTGACCCAAAATAAAATGATCCCCACATCCTAACATGTTTGAGAAATAATTTTTTTAAACCCTCTATCATGTTATGTTTTTTAAACACCAGTGACTGGGTTTGCACAACATGACAACCCATTGTGAGTAACTAGCCATGATGGGTAACTAGCCGTTCAGCACAGTTCCTGCTGTGGTTCCTGGGAAAGGAAGCCCCAAAAAGGAGGGAGCCAATATCTCCCCTTTCCAGAATAGCTGGAGTCTTGGGGAAGTGTTGAAAAGGTGGAGGACACTGACAAGAATCAGTTCAAGACTTAAAACTGAGAGGACCCTGGCAGTTGTGCACAAATTAGGACCAAGGGGGAAGGAGGAGGAGAACAAGCCATGGTGAACCTGACAGTCTGTTCAGGTTGTTCAACAAACAACCCACGCTAGGTAGCTTATTCACAGGGTGGATTAGCATGTCATGCAAACCCACCCAGTGTCCAGAACTCTCATATTTCCTTAAACTATTTCACTCTCTCTCTCTCCCTGGCTTTCCCCTATGCTTGGAACAGTTTTTCGGAATACCTGAATAATAACATCTCTTACCCTCCTTCAAACATCAGTTCAAATCCCACCTCTTCCATGAAGCCTTTGACTTCAGTGCTTAGTTTCATCTCCAATCAAAGACAGGGTTTAAGTCCATGTAACTGCATCAATTTGCTACCCAGAGGCTCAATTCAGACAACACATTAGTCAACGTTGGTTTCAGAACTCCTCGGTGGAGTTTTTACACCACCGTTGAGAAATGTGTTGTCTGGTGGGAAAACTCCACACAACGGTGGAGTTTTTTTTTAAAAAAAAAAAAACCACTCCATGCAGAATATCCACACTGTGCAGAGGAGAGTTCCTGCACAACCATTGTGTGGCATTTTGTGTAGCGGGCTCCATGGAGTTTTCCGTTGCGTTGCGTTGACTTTTCCTACTGGCTACAGAGTTCCCTGGCAAGAGTGGTGAAAGGAGAGAGTGCCACTCTAGGAGAGCTGCCGGGATTGGGTTTCTTTGCAGCAATGGCTGATGGGATACCATTGGGAGGACTGGGGAGAAGACAGGCTGGAAGAACTGTCAATTTTACTCAATGCCATGGTAATGCACAGTCACACAACGGTGGAATTAGAACATGTTGTGTGGGGGAGTACACCTTAAAAACTCAAACACTTAGTGGAGTTTTCACACTGCATTGACTAACGTGTTGTCCGAACTGAGCCAGAGTTTTTCCTGTGTCACTTTCTCTTTATTATAGTCATTTAGACCCATTCAGGTTAAAATACAAAGCTACAAATATCAGGACACCAGGCTACAATTTCTTCAATTCAGCTAATGCAGTCAGTCACCTGAGCTCTTATACACATGGCCGTTAGAAAAAAATATATAGCCAGTCATATGTGGGACCTTATCCATTATACAATTGACTACCAGTCTTTCATCTCCTTTCTCATCTTCACCACTACTGAAATATGGACTTCTAGCCTCTCAAGGAACAGACCTGTCCTTTCCACCCACTCCTTGTATTGATCTGCAAAACATCCTGTATAGTCATGGTGATAGTATTACTATTATTATTAATAGATGCTATCGTGAATAGATGCACATGAATTTAATGCAAATTAATGTTAACTGTATGCACATTGACACACACAGATTAGCTGCAGCCCTGAGGTTCATTTAAAAGCACTCTCAAGACTGCAAATTGCTCATCTTCTTTTCAAGGACAACTTGCACATGTGCCAAGACAAAGATCAACGTTCATTCAAATTTATACGGAAAACACTCTTCCCTCTCCACCCTCTCTTTGAACAAGCTGTTCAATGGCTCTTAAAAACAGGTTGGAAGCTCTCAAGAGCAACATCTATATGTATTACCCAACACACGATTATCCGAGAGTTTACTCAGCTGGCTAGCGTCACAAAGTTCCTCAAGGCAGTGTTCTGAAGCACAGACAGTCGCAATAGACCATGGTCCAATTCCCCCCTTGCTTAAAATGGGCACTTTCCAGTAACGTCATCATTATGATTGTCCTCCAAAAGAGAATCAGCTATGTCTGTAGGCAGACATGCATCTCAATGGGAAAAATTGGCAATAGTGCTTTATTACACATCAACATCTAATAATTTTTAACACACTCATTCATTTGTTTATTTATTTAAACATTTTCATTAGCTAGCTTCTAGTCAAATAACTGGAATAATTTATGTACTGCAAAAACTCCAGCGAAGCCAAAGTTGAGGATATTCAGCAAAAGGGGAACCGAGGCCAGATTCTCATTTGTGTAAGATACACATGTTTAGTTAAGATTAACAGCTTGCTCTAGTGTTGAGTATACTCACAATTTTGCTTGTATTAAACTAAGGCATTTGTACTTTTGAGGCATGATTACCTGAGAGTAAGCACCACAAAATAGAGTAGGCCTTACTCTTAAGTAAACAGGCAAACGATTACTCTGAATATTTTATAAATTTGCTAATTAATCCAATTCTATAGGCTAAGTTATAAATTGTCCACTTTATGTTGTTAAAGGAATAATATTAGTTTAGGTTTTATAAGAAAGTAAGTATTCCACATACTTCAATTGTCATTGAAAAATCTGGTTTCCCCTAGGGGGAACCCTACCCCACCCCCACCCCAAACACACACTTTTTTCTTATGGCATCAAATTTTCTGGAAAGTGTGTAAATCTGTTCTGAACCATACCCATGATGGATTGCACAGGCAGGGTTTAGAATCATGCAAGCCACCCAAACTATATGGGCAGCGATCCTAGCAATGTGGGAGCATCTGTGGATGAGGCAGAAGTACTGTTTAAATGAAGCTTATAATTTTTGTTAGTACTCATTGTCAGAAGGAAAAGCAGGAAGGAATATAAGAAGCATAATAGAGAGATATAAATTATGGAGACACAACTTCCCATCACAATTGGACAACCCTTTGAAAAGTGCATGAAGGACCTTCAACCATGAGTCTAGAAGGCAAAGTTTAATGCTGGCGCTGGGATCCTGGCAACCAAGTTCCTCCCCACCCACCCACCCAAAAATACTGGAAGGACACATGTGGTCCAAACACTACAAGTTCTTTTAAAAAGGTTCTTCAGCTAACAAGCCAAAGAGCAACCTTCTCCAACTTGGTATCCTCCAGGTGTTGTGGAGCACAATTGCCATCATTGTCCATTGGCTATACCTGTGTTGATGGGAGCTGCAGTTCAAAACATGTAGAAGCACCAGGTTGGGGAAGTCTGAGCAATGCTTAGGCAAAATACAGTATTTGTTAAAATCATACTCTGCAGCTAAGCATGCCATTCTCCAATAGCATGCACCAAGCAATGACGACTACAAAGCAGGTAACTGAGTCACAGTATAAACACAGAACATTGTTGCACCTCCAGCACCATCAGACAAACAGGTAACCTCACGTACCAGAAAAGAGCAATCAATCCAGCTAGTGCCATAAAAGTGACTAAACATAAACCACCTTGCTGCCTCTTTTACCAGCAAGGCCTTTCCAATATTTTACTAATGTCAACAGCAACAGAAATGCATGCAACGGACTCTACTGTGTGCCTGCCCTATCAGATGATAAACCTGCTCTGATTGCTGGTACAATGATGCACGATCCACAAGACTCAACTTGCATATGATTTCACAGTTCAGAGCGAAGGCTTCATTGGCCCCATTCAGAAGACACTTGAAACCACGGCTTTAACCACAGTGAATAAGGCTTTTTGTCTTATTCATTGTGGTTAAAGCCATGGTTCAAGATATCTTCTGAACAGGCCTGTCCTCTTGAACCAGGGTTATTCTCATGGCTTCCAATTTTCTGGTCTTCTGAACAGGCCTGTTCTCTTGAACCAGGGTTATTCTCATGGCTTCCAATTTTCTGGAAAGTTTATATCTTTATTCTGAACCACGCCATGATAGATGCTGGATTGCAATTCTTTACATGCTTTGAAATCATCATTCATTGAGTCTTCTATTGTCATGTGGCTAAAAGCAACAATAAAGGGGGTTGCTCAGTAATGCAAATGTTGTGAAAGAAAGGGGGAAATCCCTTCAAAGACACGACCATAAGCTGTGGATTTCAACTCCCAAGAAAGCACAGTTTAGCTGAAAATTAGGAAATGATTCTTCACTGCAAAGACTACTCTGTAGTAGAATGATCAATTGTCAAATCTCTCCTTTCTTGGATTTTTCTTTTAAGGCAGGCAGGTCAGGAACCTATCAAAAATATATCAATAAAATATCTGTCTTGGGCTGCAATCCTATGAAAGTTTACTTCTAGGTTAGTCACCATACTTCCAAACAAACATGCATTGGTTCAAGTTGTTAGAGCAAATATTGGACTAGTTGACTCACTGTGTTCCTGCCAGCACATGGATTCTATGACCTGGTTCAGAAATCATGGCAAAACTATGGTTTGGTCATTATGAACATGTTTTGGGTATACACACCTCCTTCCACCCATCTCTCACATCCAGTGTCCTTTTCTGGTTTGATCAAACCATCATTTGCTCTTATGTCCAAGTTGGTCCAATGATGGATACTACTAACCATAGTTTTCATCCAAATCAGAAGTCCAAACCACAGTTTCCAATCTTAGTTTGGATTCAGCAAGCTATGGCCATGAACCAGATAATTAAGAGAAGCCTGAAGCATGACCGCAACAGCCAAATTGTGGAAGATCAGAATCAGGACTATGAAAACTGTATCCAAACAGTGATCGTTTATACCAGCCACGTTTTTCTACATTTCCATTATTCATAACCAAAACAGTGCAGTTCGGGATTATCTCATCCAGCAATTTAATGGAAAAACAAGTGATGGCGCTTACCCAGGAACTCCTGCAGATTCCATTCGGTTAGCTAAGGAGACATCGTGAGACCAAACGTCGTACTGCCATTTCCGAAGCCCAATCACACCGCAGAGTACATTTCCAGAATGAATGCCAACCCGCATATTGATGTCCACTCCTGTGGCTTCTCTCACTTGTCTACAATACATTTCAGAAGACAGCATAAAAAGGCACCATGTTTTTTTCCCATCTTTATGCCTACAATTCATGCTGGTGTTTTAATTCTCCCTTTTTGCTGCAACGCTGTGAATCTGAAAATTAGTATTTGCGGTCCACGCAGCACTCAAAACAACAGCAAAAGCAAGAGCATGGGGTAGGGGAAAAGTGTTGGAATCTGACTGGGGGAACATGGCTAGAGAACGCCACTAAGGAACCATGGCTAGAGAACCCCACTAAGGATCCATGGCTAGAGAACCCCACTAAGGAACCATGGCTAGAGAACCCCACTAAGGAACCATGGCTAGAGAACCCCACTAAGGAACCATGGCTAGAGAACCCCACTAAGGAACCATGGCTAGAGAACCCCACTAAGGAACCATGGCTAGAGAACCCCACTAAGGAACCATGGCTAGAGAACCCCACTAAGGAACCATGGCTAGAGAACCCCACTAAGGAACCATGGCTAGAGAACCCCACTAAGGAACCATGGCTAGAGAACCCCACTAAGGAACCATGGCTAGAGAACCCCACTAAGGAACCATGGCTAGAGAACCCCACTAAGGAACCATGGCTAGAGAACCCCACTAAGGAACCATGGCTAGAGAACCCCACTAAGGAACCATGGCTAAAGAACGTCAGTAAGGAACCATGGCTAGAGAACCCCCCTAAGGAACCATGCCTAGAGAACCCCCCTAAGGAACCATGGCTAGAGAACCCCCCTAAGGAACCATGGCTAGAGAACCCCCCTAAGGAACCATGGCTAGAGAACCCCCCTAAGGAACCATGGCTAGAGAACCCCCCTAAGGAACCATGGCTAGAGAACCCCACTAAGGAACCATGGCTAGAGAACCCCACTAAGGAACCATGGCTAGAGAACCCCACTAAGGAACCATGGCTAGAGAACCCCACTAAGGAACCATGGCTAGAGAACCCCACTAAGGAACCATGGCTAGAGAACCCCACTAAGGAACCTTGGATAGGGAACCCCACTAAGGAACCATGGATAGGGAACCCCACTAAGGAACCATGGATAGGGAACCCCACTAAGGAACCATGGATAGGGAACACCACTAAGGAACCATGGATAGAGAACGCCACTAAGGAACCGTGGCTTGAGAACCCCACTAAGGAACCAAGGCTAGAGAACCCCACTAAGGAACCATGGATAGGGAACCCCACTAAGGAACCATGGATAGAGAACCCCACTGAGAGAGCTTCAGCTATTGGGAGGTATAAAAATGCAATAAATAAATAAATAAAAATGAGGAAGGAGCTTTGAACCATTTTCAGCCTAAAGGCCGAATTCAGTTTTGGAGCTCTTGGAGGACACATTCCATTAGTGGGTGAGGCTGAAGGGAAAGAGGGAAGGGCCAAAGGTGAAAGGTGTGAGAGCATCATCACATCTAGAGACAGGCTGGTAGGGCTCCTTTGCAAAAGAGCGCTTGCCTCCAGAAAAGGTCTCCTCAGGAGAAAGTGACTCCTGAGGAATAAGACTCTGGAAAAGCAGGCTTGATTACTGCAGCTGAGCTTTGGGTGGGATCTAGCAGGCTTTGATCTTAAAAGCTTTCACTGAAAACCCAGTCAGCTTTGGAATAACTTGGTCCATCCTATCTTTGCTGTGTATCTTGTCTCCTGAACCGTGCCCTGTGAATGATGCTGTTTCCTGACCTTTTGGACTGCCTCACGACCCTGCTTCTGGACTACATAATGTACCTGACTGATTTACGTGTGTTTGACGTCTTGCTTCTTATCGTGACCACTCTTGCTGTTGCCAGATCCTCTTTGTCTGACTCCATGCCCATGTTGTGACTTAATGCCTGGATTAAGACCACCTCTGTTATAGCCTGAACCCCATTGGTTTGCTGATTTCACTGTAGTTAAGTGTCTGCAACAGCCAAAGCAGAACAATAGCATCCATTTGATGAAGTGGTCTCTGGCTCCATGAAAGATTATTTTTAATTTATTATTGCATTTATATCCTGCCTTTTTTCTTCCAAGGAAGCCAAGGCGGCGTACATAACTCTCCTCCTCTCCATTTTATCCTCACAACAACCCTGTGAGGTAGGTTGGGCTGAGAGTCTGTGACTGGCCCAAGTCACCCAGTGGGTTTCCATGGCCAAGTGGGGACTAGAACCCGGATCTCCCAACTCCCAGTCCAACACTTTAGCCACTACACCACACTGGCTTGTTATTAATAAATGAAACTCCCATTGACTTTACTAGACAAGCACATACATCATTCGTTTTGATTTACAATGGGCAGCATCCAACACTGCCTGTGCGCTAGTGGGACCCATCACTAGTACAATGGATAGCTAGCGATTCCAAAAATAATTGAAATGAGGTGAAATGCTCATTTCCAGAATGGGAGAAGTCAATGGAACTTGCAGAAGAAGGCTCCGCTGACTTGTCCTGTTCCAGAAATTAGCATTTGGGGTCATTTCCAGAGTTATTTTAGAAAATTCTAGCTTCTTGTTGCACACATGGTCAGTCCCATGGGCACAAAAGAAAGGATGGAGGCTCAGCAGCAGTATTGAATACTGCCTAGTGGCAGGAACAATAAATGTTCTGCTCAGATTATGAGGACATCTATTATGCACACTTCTATATTATATATTCCTGCATTTCTAGTTCTAATTTTAATGTTTCCAAAAAATATTCTGGACTCTTTTTTTAACAGTCTACTTTTTTCTTTTGTACATACTTTATAGCTTCACACATGTCGAGGCCCATTTTCACACAGTTCTTCGCATGTACTGGCAAAGACACAGGTAAACCCGAAACACAATAATAACAGTCTCCCAAAATTTTTATCCTCATGCATTCATTTTCCTGCAAAACAAAAACAGATCACGAGTCATCAAAATCACTGTAAATACGAATTAGCAGGTATCTTGAGTAACACAAATCATATGCTTTACTGTGCAGAACAAACAAATTATTCATTGTCTTGACTTTAACTGAAACAGCAGTTTTCTGTTGTGTTCCAAGGAACTCGAAGATGGGTGGGGTGGGGGCTCCTTAGAAGCTTATCAGGGATTCTTCATGGACTGTTTGGGGATCACATATTGGCTTAATAAGCCAATATATGAACAAGCATCTTAGGCACACATCCAACCCCTCTGCACAAGCCTGCAAACCAACCAGGAAGTCTTCCATTAAGTAGCGGCCCAATTTGCACATCACAACAACACCCGTTGTTGTTTTTTAAAAAACTCTCTGTATTTGTGCACGAGGACCACTTCCACTCCTAGTGGGAGTAGCTAAACAACCGAAGGACACTTCTTCTCTGGGTTGCTTAACGGTGCATCCAAACCTATACCTAAGGTTTGTCTCTCCCTTTAGGGTTCAATATTTGTTGTTGTTTATTCGTTCAGTCGCTTCCGACTCTTCGTGACTTCATGGACCAGCCCACGCCAGAGCTTTCTGTCGGCTGTCAAGTCTGTCACCTCCAGAATATCATCCCTCCATCTTGCCCTTGGTCGGCCCCTCTTCCTTTTGCCTTCCACTTTCCCTAGCATCAGCCTCTTCTCCAGGGTGTCCTGTCTTCTCATTATGTGGCCAAAGTACTTCAGTTTTGCCTTTAATACCATTCCCTCAAGTGAGCAGTCTGGCTTTATTTCCTGGAGTATGGACTGGTTGGATCTTCTTGCAGTCCAAGGCACTCTCAGAATTTTCCTCCAACACCACAGTTCAAAAGCATCTATCTTCCTTCGCTCAGCTTTCCTTATGGTCCATCATATAAGCAAGTGTAAAGAGATGCATCCTGAGGCAAAAAAAAATTCCCAACTTCGCATATATAGCTCACAGTCACACAACAGTGGAGTTGGAACACGCTGTGTGCTGAGTACCCCCTACAAACTCCGCTGCTGAGTGGCATTTTCACACCGCGTAGGCAAAAGTGTTTATTTATTTATTTATTTATTTATTGCATTTCTATAACGCCCAATAGCCGGAGCTCTCTGGACGGTTCACAAAAATTAAAAACATTCAAAGTATAAAACAACAGTATAAAACCATAATATAAAATACAATATAAAAGCTCAACCAGATAAAAACAGCAGCAATGCAAGATTACAAATTTAAAACACCATGAGGGAATCTACACGTAGTACCGAGGGCGCTTGCATGCGCCTCCAGTGTGCCGTCAAAACGATGGTGTAGACGGCGAAAGAAGAGACGGAGGAGGAGGAGGCTGAGGAACCGGCCGCGTCCTTGCCGCTGCTGCCAGGCCTCCTGCTGACAGGGTAAGAGTCACCTGGGTCGGAGAGCTCAGCTTCCGCCTCCGCCAAGCTCTCCGACCTGGGTGGCTCTTAGCCCGGCAGCAGGAGGCCGGCGGGGAGGCGGCGGCGGCAGCAGCAAGAAGGACGCGGCCGGTTCCCCAGCCTCCTCCTCCTCCGTCTCTTCCTCCGTCTCTTCTTTCGCCGTCTACACCAACGTTTTGACGGCGCACTGGAGGCGCACGCAAGCGCCTTCGGTACTACGTGTAGATTCCCTCCAAGTTAAAATTTATTTATAGACTGTTAAAATGCTGGGAGAATAAAACGGTGTTGTGTGAACTGAGCCATCTTCTCATCCTCCTCTACTACTTACAAAATTTTAACAAGCTGATCTGCAAGCACTATATGAGAAACAAAAATGAAAAGGGAGACTGAACTTTAAACATATTAATTATGCATTTATGCTATTTTAGCACACAAGTTGTTTCAGTACATTTAGTGATTCAGTTCTACCATATCCATCAAGACTTAATTAAGTTAAGATCTCAATAGCTTCTTTGCCTTTAAATGAGCTATACTTCAGTGACAAATCACTTTTAGGCCATAATTTCCTAATCATTAGCATTTATAATTGTATAGCTTGAAATGGTCAGAAATGGAACCTTCCATATAGCCACACAGAGACATAAAGCCGCTTAATACAATGAACATTTCTAGAAGCTTCCATTTAAAAGACATGGAAGAACCTTTTATATTAAAACATCATGTTCAGATAGTCTCTGGACTCAAAGTTGACTAGTGTAAAGGCCATTATTATTATTATAGTTATTATTATATTGATTTGTATCCCGCCTTTTACCCAATACTGGGCCTCAAGGCAGCCATGGCATTAGTAAGCCTACTTCTTTCCTGATATTTTGCCCCTCAGTCCCTCCCTACACAGGGGCTCATGAATAATGCAAATCCCTCTCTGAAATTTCCATGCAGTGTGCTTCACGCTCCCCGACTGGCCAGCCCTTCCCCCTCCCACTAGCAGCAACAGCCTATTTATTTATTTATTTATTTATTACATTTTTATACTGCCCAATAGCCGAAGCTCTCTGGGCGGTTCACACAGCTGGGCAGTCGATTGCCATGTCGATTGGCTGAGCAAGGCTGTCCATTATCCCATGGCAGAGGGGATGCCCTGTGGAAATTAATTACTGTTCCTCCCCCGACTTCCTGGTTTGGGCATCTCAATTGCCAAACTATGCTTTGCACTTGCCCTTCAAACCTGAATTGGAAACCATGATATGAAGTGGGTTACCAACATAGATTTGGAGGACAAACCATAGCTTGCCAATTTGGAAGCAAATGGCAAACAATGTTTGCCCAAATCATGAGGTTAGGTGGGGAATCTGCATGCCCAAGGCTCAGATCCGATGGCCAAATATGGTTTGGCTTGCATCCTTTATTACAGTTTATAAGTCTCAGTGTTGAATGGATCACTGAATTTGAGACTATTGAGCATGTGAGAATACTGAAGTGAATTTGAGAATACTTAAATAACAAAAAGTTTATCTGTCAAGAAGTTACTGACCTTTGCAATTTGGTCAAATTTCCCAAAAAGTTCATTCAACATCACCACCAGCTCTTTGGGAGAGCAATCACTTGCCAGGCGTGTGAATCCTACAATATCTGCATACAGGATACTAAAAGCAAGGACATAATGTTCAATCACATATTTAATTATTTTTCATTTATTACTTCAGATAAGTCAATCTTTAAACCTTGCTGAAAACCACTGAAAACTCCTTATACTTCTTATCCCACCCTTACTGCCCTGAATTATTCCCATGTGTGTGTGTTTGTCCACATATAAGGTATTGACTCAGTTGCTATTTTTCTTATCTTGTGAAACTAACTCAGCTTAATAAGATTTCTGAATAGGGGCAAGTTAACTAGAATTTTGCAAGGCAAGGTTTCCCAGTATGTATTGCCATGTTGGTCCAGACCAGAATAAGCCCTATTCAGGAATATAAAATTAGGTAGTCTCTACATGTGAAGGAGAGTAGGGAGCAGCACATTAGCTCCACTCCACCCACCACCATTGCTGCTTCCATCACACACACACATCCAATGTGTAAAGGGCAACTTTCTTCAGCGAAGAGGCTCTCCCTCGCTATTTAGAAGCCTGATTTTTCAGGTTTCTAGATTGCACGTAAAACCCCCAGGACAGAGCAAGCTCTATGCTTCTGACAGTCACCCTCTACAAGAATTACACAAGAGGAGAGACAGAGGTACCATACTTATCCCTGTACAGATTACATTAAATTGCCTGAATAGGGCTATAATGTTTCTAAGATCTCTTAGCTGTAATCAGGGGTGTCCCACCCCGTTCATAAACCACCCAGTTCCCCATAAATTCATTCCTGTTCCCTTCTCAACATTAATGATAGTCAGTGTTACAACTAGCACTAACTATGGTTAGCTTTAATCAGGGTTACCAAACAAGCTACTAACCATGATTTCTGTTTGGAAACATGGTTAGAAGCGGATTCTGATTAAAGCGAAACATAGTTAGTGTAGATATGGCCATAGTTAATGTTAAAAGAGTTAGGTCCTTGCTAGACCTACCTTAAAATCCTGGCGTGTGGAGGGGCCAGCCCACACTAGAAGTAGCGCGGGCTGTTGCTCCTATCCACATGTCGACGCGACGGGGTAAAGGAAAGTCCCGTCGCATCGGCCATTTTGTTTGGGAACTTAAAGGGGCCATGTGCGCAGGAGCGCACCAACGATAAAGGTAGGGTGGGTTTTTTTTTAAAAAAAAGGGGTTCCCCCTTCCCCCCCGCCTGTGATTTCCCCCCCTGGCTGCAATCCCCCCCGCCTGCCCGCAATCTCCGATCCCCCCATCCCCCCTGCCCGTGATCTCCGATTTTCCCCATCTCCCCCCCGAGTCCATTTCACCCCCATCTCCCCCCTGCCCCGATGGCCACAGTGCTCCTGCGGAGCGTTGTGCGCCGCTTTTCCCGGCTACTCGCGAGTAAATGTGGTAGCCGGGAAAAGCATTGGAACGGCCTACAGGCTCGCAGTCTTGGGCTCAGCCTGAGACCGCGGGAAATACCTGGCCACAAGCGGTGCCAGTTATCCTGGGCCAAGGGAAGGTTACTCCTGCCTGAGCCCGGGATCCCCTGTGCATCATCTGGATGCACACGGGCCGGGCCGGGGCTCACAACAGGCTACCCCATCATCTAGTGAGGAGGGAAATAGTGGGGGAGGGGAGGGAGATCACATTACATCTGTACTAAACCAGTGACAATTTAGTGTATTTATTTATTTATTTTTATGTTTATAAAACCCCACCCATTTTTTCAAGGCAAATAACCTCCACAAAGCAGCTTACAATATAATCAACTAGTATAAATACATTTTAAAACTATATCATAAACCGTTATCATAAAAATAATTTAAAATATAAGCATATAACAAAATACATTAAACTTAAGACAGAAAAATTTAAACATTCTAACCCGGACTAGCAAAGAGCAGTAACCGTTTTGAAACTCCAGACCAACATCAGCAATTTAAAGCCAA